>NW_027504889.1:0-337235 GCF_021521415.1 Bidens hawaiensis
CGAAGGCATAAAGAGAAGACTCTTGGAACATAGATCCGGTTGGGTGGACGAGCTTCCACACGTCCTTTGGGCAAACAGAACGCTGAAGAAGACCAGTACGGGAGAAACCCCGTTCAGTCTCACTTATGGCACTGAAGCCATGATCCCAGTCGAAATCGGTTTACCCTCACCAAGGGTCTTAATCCAACCAGAAGACAATGATGCGGAAAGACGGTTAGACCTTATGCTAACCGAAGAGCGCAGAGACTTAGCCGCCGTGCGTGAAGAAAACTACAAACGACAAATGCAAAAATACTACAACACGCGGGTAAAACTCTGCAATTTCAATGAAGGAGACTACATACTGCGTAACAACGAGGCTTCGAACCAACAACGCCCAGGAAAGTTGGCCCCGATTTGGGAAGGGCCATACGTTATCAAAGAAGTTCTGGGAAAGGGCGCATACCGGCTCGAAAGGCTCGATGGCACTCCCATCCCTAGAACATGGAATGGAGCTCAATTACGCAAATGTTATATGTAGATCAATTCCAACTTGTAAAGAAAAGGCCTAGAGCCACTTCTAATGGAAATGATTCTCCTTTCATGATGTATTGATAGCTTGTAACCTATGAACTTCCCTTACGGGAAGAAGTAGTTGCGTGTGGAAGGCGGCAATACCCGCATAAACACAACGCCAAAATGTTAAAAAGTTCTAAGGAAAACCTACACGCAGGTCAGATGTAGGTAAAGTTTAGCCATCCTTGTAAGTGCAAGTGACGGTCTTACCCGCACAATCACAAACAAGGAAGCCAAACTTAACTTACCATCTACCACGTTAAAAGGTTAACTTATGAACACTTAAAAAAGGATAAGAAAAAACCTACACGCGGTAAGATGAAGGCAAAAGTTCAGCCATCCTACCAAGTGCAAGTGACGGTTATACCCGCACAATCACGAAGGAGGAAGCAAAACTCTAACCCATCATCAACCACGTTCACAGGTTAACTTATTCTAAACACTTGGAAAATTGCTAATTTAAACTAAGTATGCAAGTCATAAGTTTATAAAGCAAAGAATCCAATGAAAGGAATAACAATCGTATATTTCAATGATATATTACAACAGTGGCCGGGTAACTACCCGCCTAAAGAAATCTATACAAAGCTAAGTCTATCCTAGCAGTGGGAAGGGATCTTCAGGATCAGGCTTCAGGACCACCTCCGCTTGGACCAGCACCGTCAGAGCGCGGCTGTCCAAGGAAAGTCTTAAGGATGTTTAGCCCATCATCAGCAGCAGCAGCTTCATTCACCTTCTCCACCACCGGATGCGGGAAGGCAGCGTACTGGTTCCACTGCTTTGTCATAAGCAGCTGCAGTGTTAACATTGAATAAAGGGAAGTTGGAGGCGGAAAGCCTCTCTCAGCAAACCCTAGACCAAGCAGGAAGCCAGTCTTCTCCCCATCCTCATGAGAAGCGTTGAGGGCTGCGCTCATTGCATCGTCGTAAGAGGTCTCTGAAAGGACCCGACGCACAACCTACAAAAGAAAATTACAAGTTAGAACATTTTCTAATTACAAGTAGAAAGAGAAGAAAAAACAGAGGATACCTGAGGCAACGCTTCTCGAAGCAGCCATTGGAGGGTAGCTTGACTTTCTTTGTAAGCACGTTCGGCTCCGCTTTTATCAAGGTTGGCAAGTTGAACTTCCTTGGCGGCAGCTTCTTCGACGCTTTTGAGTTTCCTTTCAGTGCGGTCAAGCACCCCCCTCTGGTCAAGGATCTCCTGCAGCTTCTTGGCATCTTCCATTGCCAAGGCGTCATGAGCATGCTGAAGAGCCTTTAATTTACATTTAAGCTGCTCATTCTCTTCGCGAAGTGGCTCAGCAACAGCTTCAGCCTTGGCAGCCCTCTCAGTTGAGTTTCGCGCAGTCTCCTTGGCCAGCCGAAGCTGTTCATTCACAGCTTGGGCAGCCTTGGAGCGGGCCTCGAGTCGCGCCTGGACTTCAACCTCGAGGGCCTTGAATGCCTTCTCCTTCTCGGCTGCGGCAGCGGCCAACTGCCGGTTCTCCTCCCGAAGAGCCCGCGCTTCAGATACATCTTTGGCGCGCGCTGCTTTTAACTTGTCGTTTCACGACAAAGCAGCTCGACGCGGGGCTGCGTCCGGGCCCTGGAGAACCCGAAGCTCATTGGTTAGCCTACCCTCTTGGTAGCTAGCCATGGCTTCCCCCAACGCACCATGAGGAGCAGCGTGGCGAGCCCAGTCCACGCACTCCACAGGGGTGCGAAGGGTTGTTCCTCGGCGTATGTTCCATCTTGGAACATACACTTCATTGGAATCCGACACTGCAAAAGAAACAAAGGCAGTTAGGAAAAGATGATAAAAATATATAAGGGAAAAAGAACCCTACGTACCTGTAGGGTCAATAACAGGCCGATAGCCGCCAGACCCATCACCTGAACCTAAAGGAAATCCATCCAACAGGTCAGGCAGACGGGAAGGTGGCATAGATCGGCGGGAAGCCCGGCGCATACCTGATGGTTCGGCCGTCGGTGCCGGGGGCGCAGGCATAGTGGTAGCCGCTGTGGTTGCCATTGTTGGCGCCGCCTCCTCAGCAGCAGTAACCGCCGGCTCCGTGAGAGATGCTGTAAAAATTGCACTCACAGCCGGCGGAGACATCTTCTCAGCCGGAACAGCCTCAGGAAGGCTGGAACCAGCGGAAGCAGGCGCAGGCGCCTGGGTCGACGCCTCGGGAAGGCTGACCGAGCCTACCGTCATTGGCGGGGGAATACTCGCTCCAAATCCACCCTGGAATGCGTTAACATCCACACCTGCACAAACAAAAGTGTTAGAAAAATTTATTTGAAATAAATTTAGACAAGAATCATGATGGTACTTACGGGGTCTCTTGAGCTTGAACGTACGGACGAGCGGGGGCGAACACGAGGGAACCGGCCTCTTGACACCGGTAACCGTCGTCGTCGTTTCCTCCCCGGAGGTAACAGCTATAGCCTCCGGAGCGGTGGTCTCCTCACCACCGGGTTTCCCCGCCACTTCTGCACTATCTGATTCTGAGTCAGATAGGACTACCCGGGTCGGCCGTAGAGGCGACCTTCTCCTTGCCTTTCCCGACGGCAGCCTTCTTCTTCCGCACCAGCGGAGGACCTTCTGCGGATTCCTCAGAAGAAGACATGTTAACTCCAGCAGCAGGCACAGCATTGAGGGGTTCAGGATAGAAGATAGGCTTACCTGGCCGTCGGTGGCTCAAGATCTCTTGGCCCGGCGGGTAAACCTCCACGAACCGACCCGCGGTCTGCTCTAAGATGGGCAACTCGTTCTCGTCCAGAGCACGAGTACCCATCTTCCTCCCGCGGATTCAGGAGCGACTGAAGATCGTTACCCTCTGAAATCAACAAGAAAGTTAGAAAAAATCGAAGTCAGCAAAAAGAAACAAGACATACCATAAGGGACAGAGTTCGAACCATATTCGAGGACGATCGGAACCTTATCCGCATTCGCCGCCTTCCACACCCGGCTCATCCCCAGCATCACCATCGCCGACTCCGGAAAACGGAAAACCGGGGACTGGACCCGGGATATCTTCGCGAACCATTCCGCCTCCTCATAGTTGATGGCGGGAAAGGTTCGGAAGCGTCTGGCCATTCTTGAACTTCATGGCAATGGGGATGGCTCGAGCGGATATGAAGAAGAACTCTCTTCTCCATGAGCGAAGACTCCGCTCGGTGGTACAAATCTTTAAACCCTTGATACGGGTTGTAAGAGTGTACCACCCTTGGATGCACCTCCAAGTATAGAAGGTCATCAGGCGGTCAACGAGGGGCTCAAGGCCCAGTATCCGGCACACCCACTCAAAGTGCCGGACCTTGGCAATGGCCATGGGGTGCACCTCTGTCAGGTGCACACCGTGCCTCTCTAGGACACGGTACACAAACTTTGTCAACGGAAACCTAAAGTTCCCGTAGACAAAGAATGCAGCATAAACCCCGATCTTGCCACTAGGGGCATCGTACACAGTATGGTGGGGCTCAGGAAACTCAGGCTCGAGAGACTCGAGCATGAACTTCCTGACGATATACTGGTACAGCTCGACAGGAAGAGAACACTGGCATTCGCCAGCAGTCTTCTGATCATCAGCATCGTGAGAAGACATGGTGGAAGAAAGAAGAGATTTCAGAGTAATGCTTTACCGAAAAAGAGAAATTCGCCGGAAATTACTGGAGAAGAAGAGATGAAAGTGGAAAGTGTGAATTGCAAATAACCCTCTCCCCCTTTATATAGTAATCGCAATTAATGCGATGAATTTAATACGGAAGAGAGAGAAATCAAAGGTGCAATGAAACTATGACGCGTGGCAAAGGCAAGCTGGCAACAGCTGTCAAAAGGACGTGTGCCAGAGATTTCGCGGCTACGCGCCCGAAATCCCGTGCCCACGGGGCTGAAAAAGCAACTGGAATGACCACATAATGTCATGTCGCCATAACTTCTGGCACGTCCTGACACAGTCAGAAGAAACCGTCGCACGACGTTTGAGGTATTGGGTTGTTATCCATCCACCAACTCTTCAAATTTCAAAATTTAAAAATTTGAAGACTAAGGTTCAAAAAAGTAAGCGGGAAAATACCCCTTACCTTGGCAAACAAGTAACCATAAGCCGGGTGTGGGTACAGTGTAAAGGCAAAACCCTTCACATACCTAACACCCGCAGGGAATTGAAGCCAAAATATTTGGCAACCAAGTAACCATAAGACGGGTGCGGGTACAGTGTAAAGGCAAAACCCTTCACATACCTAGCACCCGCAGGGAATGGACGCCAGAAATACCTTGGAAGTAAAGTAACCGTAAGACGGATGCAGGTACAGTGTAAAGGCAAAACCCTTCACATACCTAGCACCCGCTGAGAATTGAAACCATGAAGGATCTTCTGGGCAATGCTTGTGAAAACGGAAATAATATCCCCGCATAGCGGGAACATCGAGTACTACGTTGTTTGAGGCTCCAAGATGGAATTGGTGGTTTAAACATAATTGATCACTATGTTCAAAAACTACCAGAACCACAGGGAGAATCCGCACAACTAAGACTCAATGCTCCTGACTTGCGAGGAGGTTACAGACCTACCCGCATCATACCCAAAGACCAAGCAGGAAACTCGGGAATTTCTGCAAGTGACAAGGACTTCCGCGGGAAGAACCCCCATGGAAAACCTTACAAAAACCCCTTTTCAAAACCCTTTGCTTAAGTCCAAAAGTTCACCTCACTTTATTAGACATTCGTGAGAAGAACATTGGACTGGGGGGACTTGAAGAGGTAGGTCCTAGCAGGGCTCAGTTGGTCCCGCATGACTCACCTTGAACAGGGATGTCTGCGCAAAGACCATCTACTCCCGCAGGACCCACCATGCTCAGAGAAGCCTACGCGCAGTATGCAAGCTGCATACGCAGGGAAAAGCCTCCCAATGGTAAAGTAACCCGCCTGTTCCCGCAGTTGCGGATACAAGCCATCAGGGAAGGCTACCCGCACAGCATAGCTACACGCATAAGGCTTAACACTTACAAATATTCAGTGTCACCTGAAAGAATGAGCAAAGGCGGGAGGGGGAAAACTCCCGCCAAAATGGGCCAGTCCGTATGATGGAGGATCTTTTGCGTGATACCTGACGAGGTAAAGACAAAAGATCTGACCAAGAATGCGACAGCTCACTGACAGCAGCGTGGCAGACAGCACGCCACAGCACTGTGACCAATAGCCGCCGCCTGCCCACCAACTCCTGCCAGACCACGTGCCTAGCCTGCAGTTGGTAGAAGACGAAGAGTGCACGGCACGCCTGCTCTGTGTCAGCCGCTACCTATCCACCACTCACAGGTAGGGCACGTGCATAGGTTACAGTTGGTAGCGTGTTGGGCCGGCTAAACCCCTTGGAAACCCACCTTCGGCTATAAAAGACAGCAAATGGTATTATCATTTCATCATCTACTATCTCGTATAACTTACTTGATAATTGCTCTAATAGTATTCATATACTTTTATATTCAAAGAGCAATATAGACTGATTCTCACGCCGGAGGGTGGTCACAAGGAGGAACCCCCCCCCTTCTCAGTGACGAGCTCACGGTGTCTGTTTTGCAGGTTCCCTGAAGTACAACTTACTCTGCTGGACCTAACCTCCGAGGGAAACATTACTTAGCCCCCAGATTACCCATAATCTGCCCGGGGTCACTTAGTGTTTCTTCATCGATATATACATTATTAAATGTAATGTTTAGTAGTATAGGGTTTAGGGACTTAACACTTTAACTTTTGTTTTTGTTTATATTTGTCTGGAGCAGACGTGAGGGAATTCATATCTTAACTTATTCATGGGTGCCCTTATTCATTCGTGTTTGGCGAATAGCCACAACAACTTTTGACTCATCATATAATCATCATTTTTTGAAATATAAGTTCACGGATTATAAAGAATTCACGGCGAGCTAAAAATGCATAACACAAGGCTAAGGTGAATGAAACATCTTGCTCAATATGCTGTAAACAGTAAATTCCTAGCATTGGCAACACAACTTGCATTCTACGGAACTTGAACAGTTGAAGTACCTCCAACTTCTTGGTGGTAAGACTCACATCATAATCATTAGGACCATTGAGGACAAATTTGGTACAAATGACTTGAAAATTTTAATTGTGACGTGTAAATAATTAAGAATACTGGATCGAAACTCTTGATCTCGCCTAGATATTCCCAACAAATTAAGCATTAAAAAACATATGTAGTGACTAAATAAGTAACCTAGGTAATCAATAAAAATTGTTAGATTTTGTTTGTTGTATCAAACAAGAGCGTTGTTTACCTAATAACTTATATATTATTTAATAGTTTTTTGTGTCCTTTCATAATAGATTTATTATCATTATTCGTTTTAAATAAACCTACATTCAAGATTTTATTGTGAGCCTCATCAATTGTATTTTGACTTTTAACTGATCCTTTCACATTTAGTCGGTTCAAGTCAGTAAATTTTTACTTAGTCAAAAGATTTGCCTAGGGTGGTGGGGATGGTAGCGGGTATCTTATGATAAGGATGTTTTATACCATTTGTAATACATATTTGTTATTAATTTATTTAATAACTTTTATAAACGCATGAATGTTTTGAAATTTGGAACTCATTTAATGAAGCTTATTTTTAGTATGCCCGTTAGAGCATCTACATTGGGGTCCTTTTCTCTAGGTTTGAAACTATGTGGCACTTGTTGTAGCTAAAAGTTTGTTTAAATAGGTTTGTATCATCAAACTTCAAACAAACTGTCATGTAGAATTTTTAAAAAAGAAAGTATATATTTAACAATTGACATATCTTCAAACAAACTGCCATGTAGGATTTTTAAAAAGTTATTTATAAAAAAAGAAAGCATATATTTAACAATTGGCATATCTTACATACAACAACACACACTTCACTGTAAACATTTTTGTCTTTAAATGTATTATTTTTATTTTAGTTGATATATGCTTTATTTTCAGAGTTAATGTATGATTAATTTTTATGTTTAATGTATTTTATTTTTAAATGCTTTATTTTTAAATTTATATTTCTTATACGTTTAATATATCATTTAAATATATACGAATTATAAAAACTAAATTTGTTATAAAAGTAATTTAAATAGATATAATAAATTAATTGTAGAGGTAGGTGATGATGTGACAGTTTGTGATGGTTTGTTGTTGTGGAATAAAATGTGAGTTTTTAAGAAAAGTTTGGAATCTGATGTGACGCTGATGTGGCGGTTTTTGAAGGTTTGATGTTATGGATGCTCTTAGGTTAGTAGAAGTATGTTCGATTGACATGGCTGACATTGAGGTGAGGGCTATCTAGCTAAAGACTAACATCCCAGTTTTATTTATATTTTGTTATGTTTCAGACAAGTTGTATTGTTTGTGTATGAATTTGGTACCTTTGGGTATGCTAAATGATATGTTTTCGCTACAAGAATGAAAATCCTTTGTATTTAAAAACTATAATGCGTGTGTAGACTAAATCGTTGAAACACCCTGTGTTCAAAGCATTTCAATATAAAACCATGACTGGGGCTGGGCAAGAGATGATGTCTAAAACTAGGAGAGACTAAAGGGCAATAGACGTAACAGATAACATTTTATCTCCTTCTACCAATACTTTTAAACACATATAATAATTATATACTTTAATATTTTTCATAAATGTTATACCATAAATTCAAATAATTTCTTAACTTTAACTCGAGTATAATATTATTTTGAAAATATTTTAAGAAAATGTTTTCTTGAAGGCATGATAAACTAGTTTGTAAACACAGTGCGTTAGAATTTATAAAATGGCGTGCCAGCCCATACTCTGGTACGTTGTCCCATATAACGTTGCTTCAGTCTCCAGTCCTCTGCCATCAAGATTTTCAAAGCGTCTTTCATAGTCCAGTGTGTGGTTTAGGTTTGACGTAGAAAGGAACAAGCGAGAAGGTGGGCATGCTTCAGGGTTGACGTGACAGCCTCGAAGCATGTGAATTTAGAATAACAGTCTCAAAGTTTTTTTTTTTTTTTTTTTTTGAATGTTAATGCCTTCCTCCTACTATTTACATTATACCACCATTGCCAGGAATCGAACCCTGGACCTCTCACCCAAAAGGCCAAAGCCTTTACCATCCCACCAAAGTGGGGATGGCAACAGTCTCAAAGTAATAATGAAACTAAGAGAAACTAATAAAAAAAATAGCGGAATCAATATAGACCATCAGTGCAATAGAAACAGAAACACCACCCCCGCCCTCTTCGATCACATTTACCCTTCAACCTTATGCACACTTGTCTCGTATGTTTTTCTCATTTACCATTCTTTGAAAAATAATCCTTTATATATTACTACGTATATGTTATTCTAGAGGAGATCTCTTGTTCAATTGATTTGATGGAGGGAGAGAGAAAGGCAAGGGTGAGAGAGATATACATTAGAAGTTGGTAGACATAATCACCATTCAAAAGAAAAGACAAGAAAGAAAGAAATCAAAGTCATATATACATACAGTGTGAAAATGAAAACCGGAGGCATCAAGAGAAAACCATGTTCTACCTTTCTAGCTTCCCACTAATTTCTCATCTTAATTCCTTCCTCCTTAAATAACTCCCACTTTCTTATTATTCTCTCCTTTTCTTCTTCCTTCATTAATAATATTAATGGAATATTCCGGTAACACCAACACCATAAATGACCCCATCTCTTCTTTACTAAACCCTAACCCTACTTTCTTTAACTTCCCACATGATCCAAACCCTACAAACCATGTTTATGATCATGATCATCTAACCACCTTCACTGGTTTTCAAAACAACGACGTTTACTTAAATTCTCAACCACCAGAGACGAGTCGAAAGCCCGGACATCACCCGGTCGGAGTATCAACAAAGAATCCGAAGAAGCGTACACGAGCTTCCCGTCGACCACCCACAACTGTTCTCACCACCGACACCACCAACTTCCGCCAAATGGTTCAAGCGTTCACTGGTATCCCTACTACACCCTTCACCCGTCGTCTTGATCATGTCTTCGGATCCGGTGGATTAATGTATCCTGTACCTGTATGGCCGACGGTACATAATAATAATAATAATAATAATAATAATAATAATAATAATAATAATAATAATAATAATAATAATATTCAACTGCAACAACAGTCTTTTGATATTAATGGTACTGTCCAAAAACAAACGTTGTTGGGTTCACAAAACCCTATGTTTTCTTTCCAAAAACAGACTTTGTTGGGGACTGCAAAATCGGATAAACAACAGTTGGATGTTTTATGTTCTTCGACAGTTAATGATCAAACTGATCACAAGGGTAATAATTTAGAGATGTAGTTGAGGTGATTAAGTAATTCAAGATAGTACGTGTATGGCTTTGTCCATCTTATATTTATTTAGTGTTTTTATGTTATGTTTTATAAGATTTGTAATTAGTAGTTTTTTTAACCGCAAAATCTGAACGATGGTATGATAGAATTCGTTTTTACCATGTATCTACACCCAAGGCCTTCTCCATGTCAGGCGACTAACGAGATGGGTCAAGAAGGTTCGTTAACCATCCGTCGCGAAAATTTGTTGAATTTTCATATATAAACTTTGAGATCTTCCTTAGCTAGGTCGATATGTTGATAGAGAAGAGGGCTTTATGATGAACCCGATAAACAAATTATATATGGTTCCGCCAATAAACGCAAGGATTGGTACCGTCGTCCTTGAGAGCGTACTTTCCCCTAACGCGAGAGCAGCCGGGATGGGCTTAATTTGTCTTAAAAGATTTGTGACGATGGAGAGAACCGGATTAATTTGTGAGAAGATTGGCCCGAGTGTCTTGACCTGTCTTAGTTCATTAGGACCTAAGATGTACTATACGGGGAGTAAGTGAGTCCGATTAAAAACGTAAAGTTCTAGCATGTAAGACATAAGGCCAACACACCATTTAGATGTGACTGAGTTCTTCACTCTCAAAGGCAAGAGTCTTTACTAGTCTGAGACATGATTGTACACACCATTCAGATGCAACTAAGGTCTTAATTCCCAAAGGCAAAAAACCGGATCGGTATTGGTTCGTTATAGTACTGACACTTGCTATAGCAATAGAAAACCCAAAAAATAATGTTGCTGTATCGATATCAACATGTGTTTCACATCAATTGAAAACAATGAAACTAATTTTGATACTAATTTCTGTGCCGACGTTATTGAGCAATAACTGATTCAGTTTGTCACAATATCGGCAACTACGAATGCCGGTACCTGCTCCTATGTACTGTTACAATTGTATTCGACACTGTTTATGCCAACATTCACTTTTAGTATAGTATATAATAATTGTAAATTTGAATTAGAAAAACGTTTTTACTTTAATGCATTAATAT
Organism: Bidens hawaiensis; assembly: GCF_021521415.1. Classification (NCBI taxonomy): domain Eukaryota; kingdom Viridiplantae; phylum Streptophyta; class Magnoliopsida; order Asterales; family Asteraceae; genus Bidens; species Bidens hawaiensis. The sequence continues at coordinate 10,924 of NW_027504889.1, forward strand.
TAAAAGAATACAATAGGTATAAAAGTTCATCATCATCATCATCATCATCATCATCATCGTACTCAGTATATCCCACCAATAGCAAAGCTATGGTAGGGTCTGAGGAGGGTAAGATGTAGACAGCCTTACCTCTACCCCATAAGGATAGAGAGGCTGCTTCCGGTGAGACCCCCGGCTCGATAGTAGTTTTGCATCAAGCCTTGGACATAAGGCACATAGCACTCAATCATCGGGACACCGGCTGATCGGTGCATGTACCCTTGTCTTTCGGCTATCAACGCCACTACATGATGCCTGATTAACCGTCGTCACTTTTAACGTTATTTTCACGAGATTAGTAAAATAACGTCAAAAAGGTAACATATTTGTTTTCTAATTGTTAGTTGAACTTTTTGGCACGTTTACAACACTTTTACGCATTCAGTTTTTCACCATATCATCCATTTATCATATTTCCCGGTAGAACGGAATCTATTTTGGATAGTTTTTATTCCTTTTCTTTAAAGCAATGGAGAGGTTGCGAGAGACACTAGTCAAAATAGATATATTTGCGACCAGTTTTAAATGAGGGGTTGATGGGCACAAACAAAGCAGCCCATAATTGACAAGGATTGCTGAATTGGGCTAAATGGAGTCGAGTTTTGGTTTTGACTTTTGAATTTATAAGTGGCCATCATTTAATTATATGGAAACTACTTTGGGCTGATGTTGGGCCATAACACAAAAATAGGGCCGTAGAATTAAATTAAGGATCATATTGAACTTGACGGCTTAAGGCTTAAGCTGTAGTGTTAAGCAAACATTGGAGTATCATTAGTTTTTCTTGAGGTTGAAGATCGCAGCAGAATTGGAATATTTTGGTGATTTTGAAGACAGTTATTTCTTTCTCAAGTTAGTACGAATTTTTTAAGTTTTGTTTTAATTTGACTTTTAGTAATCGTGTTCGGCTAAATTAATTTTAATTTTCAACGTTAGGGTGTTTTTTTTCTTTGATTCGAACTCTTATGTGAAACATTATGTGATCAACTTTGTTGTGTCTAACTATAACTTCTATCAATTTCTAAATTACCCTTTTATCTAACTCCATATATTAGTATACTTATAAATATGAATTATTTTGTATAATATTCCCAAAGATTCTTAAAAAGTATATTGAAAATGATTTAACAAATTTCCTTTACAAACTTACTGCCTACCTAGAAGTTAACAACCAGTTTTGACAATAGGATCATATGGATAAACAAAAACTTCAAATAGGGGCCTGAACTGAAGGTTTTCTGTAGTTCAAGGACCTTCTTAACATCTAACTATCTAAGCATAAACTCAAAGAGCTACAAAATATAACATCACATAAAGGTAAAAAAGACGTCCTATATTTTATCAACACTTTGACAAATTTAGTGTTATTTTTATCCGTAACTCGAAATCTGAAACCCGACTCGAAAAGCTATTAACCTGTGTTGGTGCATGATGTCAGTAGTTCAGTGTCTAGTGTCTGTAATCGCGTTTGTAATATTTTATGTTTTGTATAAGCGAAGTTGCTAACAAGTTCGCTGATATGGGCGAACTTGTTAGTCAAGCGAAGTTAGTGACAACTTCGCCTGAACATGCCAGGCGAAGTTGTCGTGATTATATAAGCCATCTGTTACGGCTTAAAATCATTAATTCAGTTTTCGTGTATTCGAGTCAGAGAGAGTCTGTAATCAAGTGATCTTCGTATCACGTGTTTAAGGTTGGTATACAACGTGTTTGATTATCGTGTGTTAATCGTATTGTTTTCTATACTCGTAACGTCTTACGTAGGGATTCCGCACCTGCGTAGTACGCGATATCTCGTGTAGATCCGGCTGGGAACCTACAATTGGTATCAAAGCAAGAAGCAGACTTCAGTCGCAATTTCAACCTGTGAAGCAGAATACATGGCAGCATCCAACTGCTGCTCCCAGGTTCTTTGGATTCAACAACAGTTGCGCGACTATGGTCTGAATTTCTCATTTACTCCTATTTGCATTGATAACACAGCTGCTATCTCAGTAACTAACAATCCCGTGAAGCACAGTAAAACTAAACATATTGACATACGTCATCATTTTATACGGGATTGTGCTGAGAAGAAGCTGATTGAGCTCGAAAAGGTTGATACGTTAGATAATTTCGCTGACTTATTCACGAAAGCGTTTGACAAAACTAGATTTCAAAACCTTGTTGAGCTGAATGGGATGATCAATCCCGAGTAACCATGCTTTGTGTTTTTGATTAAAAAAAAAAAAAAAAAAAAACCCGTCACTATCGCTTAGAACTATGTCAGTTGCCTCAGTTTGAAGGACATGTCTTAGGATATGTTTGGTCCTCATTTCTACTTGTAGAATATGAGGATAGCTATTAACCAGATGACTGAAAGTGACCGGGGCGGTTTATGATGAGTTTTCATTCTTTCGCTGAAAATTAGTCGATCATACTTAGTTAGAAGGACACATTGGATCTTCGGGATAGCCGTTAACCTGAAGACTTTGATTTGGTCGGGGCGATAGAAGTTAAATTTTTCTTTTCGGGAGATGAAATTATTTTTCAAGTCTACTACTTCGTAAGAAGTTACTTTACTATGTTTAACAGAAAATTGATCCAACCTTGGAAAGTGATAGATATACTGATTCTGTGTGCTTAACTAGTGAAGTTATTAGGCTTAAAAGTCTTTAGAACAGTCATTGTATGTCATGGTAGCTTTTTATGGTGCGTAAAAGTAGAAGTGATACTAACTAAATCTACTCGATTTTTTGTGGAAACTCTTTAAGAGTTGTGCATGTCTTCATACATATCTTTCCGAATGATAGGCAGAAAATCGATTACCCAGTCATACACGAGCCCGTGAGTGTTCTGATTCCCGTGAAGATAGAGTGTCAAGACGCTGTAGTGATCCAGATTCGGGACTTGCAGTTATTTTCTTCTTGAAGTTGTGTATATACATGTTAATTAAAAATAAATAAAAAATAAAAAAATAAAAATAAAAAAATTTCTAGAGTTCATAATGATAATGATTATCAATCAAGACACAAGAAGGTGAACGGGAAACAGAGTCTAAGATCGAAGAGTAATTACTACTTAATCAGACACTACGGGTTGAGGTCAATTCGGGGTGACTTGGGGAAAATCAAATACGCCTTGAGAATAGATAGGAGGCATCATAATCTCTGAGTTGTTGCCCACTTAAGTTTTGAGCTTAATTGAACCTAACTCGTATCACAGAAACGATGAAAACCATTTTAAGTATATTACCTGCTTACAACCTGTTTCTTTATGTCATAATACAGCTGAACACGGATCTGCGTGACAGTCACGAAATTAGTATGATTCCTGTTCGGATCTTTTCCAAAACATGGTAGTCCCTGTCGACACTGAAATTTGATCCCGTGTACTTTAATTTTTCAAATTTTTGTTACTTTTGTAATTGTTTGATTTTATACCTGGTTACTTGGTCTTGATCGTTTCATTTAACACTTTAAAGGATGTTTTAAAACCTAATTGCAAATTGTTCAAATTATGGGGTTTGTTTTCAAAAATTTTAATATCAGCGAAGTTCTGCATAACTTCGCCTTATAGGCGAAGTTATCCACAACTTCGCCGATACATCTGTGGCCCTATATAAAGAAGTTTTAAGGTCAAACAGATTTATTATTTTCAAAATACCAGCGAACTTAACTCTCTGTCAACCGGCGAACTTATATCATCGATCTAAATCATCTGTTATTTTGTATTCGATTCTAATCCGATTCAAGGTGTGTAGGGTTCTATATTCGTATAATCATTTTCTTTAATGTTAATCACAGGTCGAGTCGACCCGTTCCGTGACCTCGATTCTTTGAAACCTTAAACACCCGATTTTAAACGTGTTTTTACATGATAGTACACTACTTGAACGTTTAAAACTTCATAAAATCATGTATTTCGGAGTCCTCGATCTCCAATTTCATCACCTACACGTCGTTTGATAAACCTAACTGGTGCCGATTCGGATTCGGCGAAGTTACAGTTTAGGAGAAGTTATCCGTAACTTCGCCTGAGGTTTAACTTCGCCTGATTATTGATTTTGAAACAGTTTATGAGGCGATGTTGTGATTAGGCGAAGTTATCCGTAACTTCGCCTGGATCATTTTACTTAACTATTATCAGACGAAGTTCAAGTTGAAGCGAAGTTGTTTCCCAACTTCGCCTCACCTTTAACTTCGCCTATACAGAATTGATCACAACTCCGCTCATGGTAACAGGCGAACTTGTGATTCGCTTTGATGTTTATCTAACTTAACCTGTTTGTTGCAGATATGGCTGCTGTTGCTGGAGCAGGTGGTGCAGGCGGTGATGACGGAGGTGATCAACAAAGACAGTTCTTCCCGGGTCACAACATGTATATCACCTTAGACCCGGAAGTGAGCGGAGTTGATGATTTCCGCGAAATCATCACATTCCTTTTACGCTCGAGGATATTCCACGCCATTACAACAACTCTGCCGATATCCTTACCCAACATTGAGGATTTCTGGCAGACCGTGGAATACGACTGTAGAGTCGAACCCCCGGTGATGCGGGCAACAGTAAACAATCAAATAGTTCAGTTCTCTTCTGAACATATCCGGGCGGCTCTGCAGTTTGGAAACGAGACAAGGGATGACCCGACAGAGTTTGTAGCTCCTTTCCGCGATAGAGCATTTTTGAGGATGGGTTATTCAGGTCCCTTGGGGGATTCGCAGAGAAGGAAGGGTTTTCTGCTTGACCAGTGGCGCTTTCTCATGCATGTTATGATAGTATGCATGTCAGGGAGAAAGGCGGGCACTGATGGCATGGGCGCGACCATGCAGTCAGCAATGACTGCTCTGACATACAACAAGCGATTCAGCTTTAGTCAGATGGTCTTTTACGAGATTGATCGTCAACGAAGAGCGATGGCGCGTGAGCGGTTCATCATGTATCCAAGATTCCTTCAAATGATCTTGAATCATGTTGCTCCAACACTTCCTCAGCGCCGTCCGATCCGATATGTAGAGAGTGTGAACAAACGGATCTTCGCCCAGTGTCGATCCTCCAGTGCGAGGAGCAAACCTGAGCTTCGTCCTCGCCATACTCCACTCTTTGGGTACTTAATCAACCCGGGGTATGTGCCTGCTCGTGGGGATGAGTTTAGGGACCCGGCACCACAACAGGCAGGAGCACCTCAAGCTATACCTGCTGCTCCTGTTGTGTCACCGGAGGAGGAAGTGGACCTTGATGCAGAATTTGGTGGTCAAGGATTCTTTGATATGGATCGGGTGGATCCAGAGGAGAACGTTCAGGTCCCAGTTGAACGTGCCTCGACTGTGCATGTTACTAGGGTAGCTACAACGGTGGCTAGCTCAGATTCTGATGATGAAGTGGCAGAGGCGAGAAGGATTATGGTGACTCGAGAAAGACTACATGGGAAAAGAAAGAGAACAGATGATGATGACGAGTCAGACTTTGAGGAAGAGGTACAACAGTTGATAAGAAGGTCAAGAAGGGAACGGATAGGTGCAGGATCAGGAGCCGGTGAAAGCTCTAGGGTGGTACGTTTCACTCCACCAGCACTATCCGGTATGACAATGGTTCCCTCATCCCTACAGGTTACAAGGCCAAGCGCTACGGGTGTTCCCGTAGTGGCTACCTCATCTACATTTGGCCTTCCACCCACTACTTTCCAACTTTCGACTCCCGTGATCGTTTCGTTGCCGCCTCCGACTGTTACTCCATCGGAGGTCATGGCACGCTTTATTGAGTCGACTGTTGTGGCCACTGCAGGGCTATCGGTGACGATACCACATGCGGTTACGTCTATTTCTACTTCTGAGGTCCCGGTGACATCGGAAATCCCTCCTCAGTACACTCAAGACATTTCACATATGAGGTTCGATTTCGATGCAACCCTCTCAGACTCAGAACGAATAGCAGCACTTGAACGGGTCGTGGCAGAACAATCAAGGGTGAATCTTATCCAGACCCAGGCTATTCAACACCTAGTTGCAGAGAATCAGATGCAGTCGTCCCTGCTGGTAGAACATGGAAATATCATAGATGCTCTGAAGGAGTTCTTGGCATCTCAGGGGGAGATGAGCTGTAAAGGCGACGAGTTGAGGACCAAGAGAAGGAATGATAGAGACGATGATCCCAATGCGTCGAAAGATGCAGGTGGTGAGCTACCAAGAACTACTCAAGCTCTTGGAACTTCCACAACTCAGGGGGAGTCGACATCTGCAGCTGGTGGTGATAATGTGGTGGTGGTGGACGTAGAGGAGATGGATGATGTTTTGGTTGGTGATGATGATGTATTGCCAAGTGATGTGATAGAGAAGATTGGAGAAGATATTGTGATTGATACAGAGATAGAAGAGGGAGAGATAGTAGAAGAGAATGTGGAGCATGAGATACCAGATGTTGAGAAAGCAGGTTTGAGTGAACAGATTGGAAGCGATGAGTCTGAATGGGAAGAGCAGCCTAGGTGGAAAGAAGGCTATGCTCAGTGGTTCGTCAAAACGAAGAAACCGGCGGTCCCTACAATGTTTAAGAAGAGTTACAACATTAAAGGCTTTGCTGAAGCGAAGAAAGGGATTATATGCTGGGTCTATGATGAGCAGTTGAGGCTCTTCGTGATTAAAAGGTATGACGGTGTTTAGTATTTTAAAAGAATGTTAAGATCGTTGAATACACTGCCGGAATGTGAAGTGAAAGACTTAGCCAGATTGGGGTTAATCAATCGAAGTGATGATAATATGGCTAGAGTCATTGGGAAAATTGTATGGAAAGAGAGTATAAAAGAGAAGAAGTTTGAGCTGTTGAAGCCACAAAAGGGAAAACTTGTTGAAGACAAGGATAGAGGTTTGAGAGCTGATGGAAAGCCTTGGATGGTCATGAAGTATAAACCGATCCGGTGTTTGAAAGAAGTACCGATGAAGCTTATGCCCAAGGATGTGCTTAAAGACCTAAAGTGGTGGTTTGTAGATTGTGAGACAGCTGAGGCGGTGATGGAAGACGAGGATGAGCAAGAGGTACTAAGAGTTTACGATCCGATGCATTTGGTAAACTTATCGCAAGCTGATCTGCAGGTGCTCAATGAGAAGAAAATCTTTTATATTCCTGCTTGGAAAGACGAAGCGAGGAAATATCAAAGAGTTGTGTCGGTTTGTGTTAGAGAAGGAGTGCATGCGTGAAGATACAAGGTTGAAGATTACAAGACACGTGTTTGAAGCTAAAGAGATGAAGCTACTGCCAAGGGGGAGTCTGTTGGTGCATGATGTCAGTAGTTCAGTGTCTAGTGTCTGTAATCGCGTTTGTAATATTTTATGTTTTGTATAAGCGACTAACAAGTTCGCTGATATGGGCGAACTTGTTAGTCAAGCGAAGTTAGTGACAACTTCGCCTGAACATGCCAGGAGAAGTTGTCGTGATTATATAAGCCATCTGTTACGGCTTAAAATCATTAATTCAGTTTTCGTGTATTCGAGTCAGAGAGAGTCTGTAATCAAGTGATCTTCGTATCACGTGTTTAAGGTTGGTATACAACGTGTTTGATTATCGTGTGTTAATCGTATTGTTTTCTATACTCGTAACGTCTTACGTAGGGATTCCGCACCTGCGTAGTACACGATATCTCGTGTAGATCCGGCTGGGAACCTACAACCTGAACCTGAAGTATCTGTACTCATGAATAGGGATGATATCAGGACCGTACCGATACCGACGGGTCCCGGTCCCGAAACCTGGGCCTGAAAATCATGAATTCTGGTACCGGTACCGGGATGGAACCGGTATTGAAGGTAAAAATTCGTAATAAATGTTATTATAACTCCAGTATATTGGGACACAATTCAAGATATTGATAAATTCATTTTTATTACTCCCTCTGTCCCATTATAAGTGTTCATGTTTGAAAAATACAAAGTTTAAGGTGGATTGAATGATTACCTTTTTTTCTTACCAAATAACAATAACGCCCTTAAAAAGTGGGTCAATCAATATTGTTTATTAATGTTATTTGTGTGTGTTTAAGGGTAAACTTAGAAATTGACTAATAAATTTTGAAAGTGGACACTTGTAGGGGGGGAGGTGGTGGAAATCTCCTCACACACCCCACCCAATCAAATTGTGTCACATCACCAACCTCAACTCCATCATATTTTGATGGAATTTGGTAGGGGTGGTGGTGTTGTGTGGTGTGATAGGAATATTTGGTTATTTTTTTATTTTATTTAACCCCCCCTGCCAACGGTCATATTCTCTCGAAACACACCCTCACTTGTGTGATAGCTATCACGCACAGCCCCCCCCCCCCCCCATCACGCTTGAGCAATGACCGGCATCGGTGTGCAATGAGCCATTACGCGTGATGGGAGCTTCCTCACGCACCACCCCACCCACTCTAATGTGACAGATAAAAAAGGAAATGTGAACACTTATAGTAGGACGGAGGGAGTATGTGACATTCGTCAATTTCGGGTCACTTTTGTTATGTAAACCCGACCCGTTTGTAACCCGAACATTTCAAATATATAAAATATTGGATCTTGTCATTTAAAATATATAAAATATATAAAATATAGTTTTTTTTATATTATGCATTGTTTGACCATTTAAACATACCCATTTTTATGCAAACCATAAAAGAATCTTTATACCCAACCCTTCACTCCTTCCCTATATATACACACCTATCTTCTTCATTTTACTCTTGCTACATCTCCAAAAACTCTCTCAAAACTCCATAGATTCAAGGTTGTTATTTTTTATGTATTCTTGAAGTTTTGACTTCTCAAGTCAAACTAACTATAGTCTTTCATTCTAACTTGTTCATCTAACATTACTAACTCTTGAATATGGTGGTACAACATATATATAATACACACCCCTTGTTTCCTTTATTTGTTACTTCACCGACTTTGGTTGGTTAAGTTTCGAATGTCATAAGGCAAGGCTTCATGGAGGACTTCGTGTTCTTGATATATATTTACACACACATAACTTATTATACATATCACTTATGACTAACTTCTAACCCTTTAGTTTGTTCATCTTATTTACAAGTTCCATAATGTGGGTTTGTATAAGACTAACCTCGGTTTAACCGAAACTAGTCCAAATCGGAAATCGAACTTTTGTTTACTAGTTTTGTTAAAATAGTTGTTTAAACATGTTTATTGCTAGATTTGAGTTTCAAAAATCATTTTTACAAGTTCTTTGATATTAAGCATATGGAATCCATCTATGAACTCGTTGGGAGATGGAAACCGAAATAAACCGAAACTTTTGCTTAAAAGACTTGTAGTTAACTTTTTTTGTTGTAAAATTTAAGTTTTCTTCATTTATAAACCAATATACAAGTTCTATGATATTTGGGCATGTAGAAACCATCTATGAACTATTTGTGAGATGGAGACCGAACCAAACCGAACTATACCGACTTTTACTCGCTTAAGACACTCAAGTGTGTTTTCAGCTATCAAGACTTGTATATTTCTTTAAAAAAAAGTTTACGAACTGATTTTAATTATTTTCTTAAGTACTTGGAATAGTTGGATCCAACTTGATCTCATAACATAGTTTGGACCGACAAAACCGAACACTCGCTTAACGTGCGTTGTTAGTTCTAAACAATAGATCTACATACTTGGTTAAGTGTTAGTATGTTTTAATGAGTTATCTCATAACAATTAATATTTTGGAAAGTTGACTTTGGGTTTGACCATTTGTCAAGACCCGAACCGACAACCCGAACACTCATTAAAAACCCGTTTTAGTATCTTTAGCCTAATAGAACTTGCATTTTAGCATTTTCCCCACCTTATTACTTAACATTGGTTAAGTAAATATTAAGGTTAGATACTTTAACCCGGTTTTGAGCAAACTTACATTTTTTAAAAGGGTTATTATTATAAATTCTTAAATAGTTCATTTTAAACCTTGAACTTTAATTGATTAGTTTTTGCAACAATTATTTTATTTAAAGATCTTCATGACAACCTTTCTAAATCCAAGACTTTCTTTTATTTAGGCTTCATACGTTAAACTCGTCGTTCCGGCAAATCTCCAAATAATCAATCTTTCAAGTTTATTACTTGAATGTGAGTAACTTCATACCCCGTTTTCTATCTTTTATTTTGGGGGTGACATTTCAACTTATCTAAACTAAATGTTTTATACTTGGGTCTTAAACCATAAACGTTGTTGTATACCTTACTTGAATAATTGCTCGATTTGGTGTTCTATGCTTATTTGACTATGTGTTTATCGCTTTTGGATGGTGGAACTATAAATCCTAGACCATTTGGCAACCCCTCATGGCAAGGTGTCGTTAACGTAATGCAATTAACGATAACTATAAAATCCTAAACTATTTGGCAACCCCTTATAGTTGGGTGTCGCTAACTTGTTAGCGATAACTATTTATCCAAGTTTATAGCTATTATTTATGGTTTTGTATACTAGTTTTGTGGCTTTTCATACTATATATCTATTGTTCAAACTTATGAATTGCTCACCAACCTTTGTGTTGATAAACTTTATTTTATGAAATGTTACAGGTTTGCATCTAGGTTGATTATGGAGTTCGGTGAAGAAAACGTCACAAATACCGTTAGGATATTAGCAAAAATGAACAATATTTGATTTGCTATATTTTGTTGTATTTGAGTTATGAATATTTGGTTATGTGACATTTTCGATGTTGTGAAATGAAATGAGTTTGTTAAATATTGTCGCTTTAAATAGTGTCATGCGCTTATGAGCAATCGTTGCACCCCGGCATGTTCCGCCGCCTTTGGTCGGGGTGTGACAGAGTATTTCTTTTAATGTTTGTTTATGTGATACCTAAAATTCTAATATTGAATTTATTTTGTTTTCCTTTTTATATAGTGTAGGAAATGAAAGAATAAATGAAGAATGTGGTGTGAAGGTTGAAGACGTTTATGCTTGATTTTTTCTAATTAGTGGACTTTTTAATTTCACTTATTTATTAAGGATTGTGTATTTTGGATGCGTGGTTTGTTATTTGCTTATGTAAGTTAAAACCTAAATATGATATATTTGCTTGAATTTAAGCATACACACACAAATATATATTTTAGTTTTCTAGGTCAAGTACTCACAACCTGATTAACCAGTTTTCATAATACCCGAACTTGAAGACCCGTGGGAGATTAGGGTCGGGTATGATTGCTAAAAATAAATTTCTCAAACCCGAAGAACCCGAAAGTAAACCTGAAGAGCACCCTTAGTTTCAATAAGTATCATCCATGTTATTGAGATATATTAACTATATATAAATATGTTAAAATACGAAGGGAGATAAAAATGAGAAATGTGAGAAGAATTTATTGTATAAAAAAACACCTAAAAGATTCAAGAAAAATGATAAAAAAAAATCATAACTCAAAATAAAAATAAAAAGCAAAAAAAAAAAAGAAAAAAAAACTGAAATATTTTCACTGTCTTTCTCGTTGAAAAAAAAAACTAAAAAGTTTCATTTGTCTTTCTTGTTCCAAAAAAGGCACAATGACGAAAATAAATAAAAACATAATGATAAATAAAAAAATATACAATAGATTAATGTAAAATATAACACAATGTCAAACAAAATATAACATAATACTGAGTAATATTACACAATATATTGTAAAAAGACAATTTCATGGAAAAATACACAATCAATGACGAAAATAAACAAAAAACACGATGATAAATAAAAGAGAATGTTCTTTTTTCTTAACGTTGTTTTTTTAATCAGGACGATGGAACAAACATTCAATTTTTTTACTTTTTTTTTTGTTTTTGTTTTATATTTTGAGTTCATTTTATTAACTTTTCTGAGGCATTTTTTTATATCTATTCCTTCTCATTATTCTCATTTTCCCCTCTTTATAGAATAACTTAAACTAAACTATATTAATTATTTAAATTACCTCCATTAACAAAATCAAGTAATTAACCAGCGGGGCTTGCCTCAATGGCCAGGAACATGATGGATGACCCGGATGTCCCGGGTTCGAATCCTGATTCCGACCAGATTTTACCAGAGCATTAAAACCTGTCGTGCCTTCGGGCGGGGGAGCCAACTGGGTTTTACCGGGAACGCCAAGCCAAACTCGGATGCCAGCGTGGATCCCGATCATGTCAACATAGTTGGCCTGAGTTGGGTGGTGGGGCGCGACGTGTTCGCGCAGTGAGATAACTTAACTGTGAAAGTCACCGTTCGAAAAAAAAATCAAGTAATTTGGAAATGAGGTGATAATTTAGATAGAAAATTATTATATTTGTTTAGCATGTCATATTTTACTTTCGGTCAATAATATTTCCATAAACTTCAAATTTCTAAACGTTGAAAACTTTTGTGTTGTTACTTAAGTATACTTCACATCTCACTTGCGTATGGAAACAAACGACTCTTAAAAAATTACAAAGGTACAATCACAATCATTTTAATCAATCGGATTAATTATTGCCATCTTAATGAACCAATCCAGTTAAAAATCTCATTATTTTATTATATCTATTACACTATTGGAAAACAGATATAAAACCCTAAAATTTATGTTTTAATTTTAAAGGTGTTATAGTGATCGACCGGTGACGTACGGAAAAAATAATTAACAAAAAATATCATATCGCTAAATCCTTCCCTAATACCTTATTTAAAAAATAAATAACATTAACACACACTATTCCTTATTATATCCTCTGATTAAAACTTTTGAAATGATTTCCTTATTATATTTGTCAAGATTCGTCGCAAATTTTGAACATAAGATTTTTTTTTTCTTTTTTCTTTTTGATTTTATTCTGATGGTAATGCTAATTGTTGAGATCACACAATATCACTTAATATTTGTTAGAACTGAGGGTTCCAAACTATACTTTGTCACATCTGAGATTGGATTCTTCATAAGCGGCAGTGGCAACTTTCACGTTTGCGCACATAAAGAATGACACAATAATTCCATATTCATATTAAAGTTTAAGCCAAAAGTGTCAATTTTCGAAGTTGAAGAATTAAAATGAAAATTATGAAGTTTCAAGATTATCGCTTTACACGACGGGATAAACCATATATAGATCCATCATGATACGCGATGGAATATCACAAAGCCCAATAATTGGCAGTGTTGCGATACACGATGGCCAAACCCATTAGACCATCGCGTTACGCGATGTTCACGTTAAGTTGCTAAAGACACGTGCCCAACCACATGTCAACACGTGGTTGACATGCAATATACACCTCTTTAACTAACTCTAACCCAACCTTGTATCCAACCTCAAAGATCAAGGACCTCTTACCAATAAATTCAAAATAATAATAATAATAATAATAATCTCCCCCCTCCCCGGCCCCCGGTGTTAAGTTGTTCCTTAATTCTTGAGATATAATTAAAATTGATACTGCCAAATCTTTTTGACATGTAATACGTGTGCCACTGACACAACAATTGGGTAATAGATCATGTATTGATTTAATGGGCTGGCATTACGAGTTATAGAAATAATCAAAATTCAATTAAAGGCTGTTGCACATTCCTCATAGCCTTGCGAACCTAAACCTTCAATGAATTACATTATATCAATCCGCAGATACTGTTTTGGGTCGTGTTTGGCTGTGGTCCTGTTTCATCTCAGTTGGAAATCTTTACGTGATCGATTAAGGTAATTGGTTTGTGTTCTGAATCGCCAAGGGTTTTAATGTTTAAAATGTTTATTATAAATGATGTTTAATATAAAGTAAACGATATTTTATTATGCCGACACTTTTAATTCACGGTGCCTCGTCATTAAACGTCTTTACAAACTCGTCATGTATGTGTGTGTTATATATATATGTATTATTTTTAAATAAAAATATAACAAATATATTTAAAACGCGTTAGATATATTTTTATTATTAAACTTTGTTAACGATTCAAAATGCATATTTATTAAGATATTATTACAGATATGTATTTAAAAACGTTTGCGTTATAATTTTTTATTTAAAATATTTATATCATATTTACTCAAATATTATATATCGGTTTATATTTAATCAAATCATTTTATTTAAATTGTATATCTAATTATTTATTTAAATTTTATTATTGTAAGTATATTTGATATTAAAGTTATTTATTTGAATTGTTAAATTATTTATTTTATCAAGTATAAATTGATGGTATACCGTAATTAATAAAAGTAATCATTCTTTCAAACAACTGATAACAATAATATTGTTTTGCAAAAATAATCACTATAGAAATCAGTTGTTCGATCAATAATATTCTACTTATAAACATAATTTAAATCACATCGAAACCCTAAATCCACTTTTCGTGTTATATCCTTTATAATTAATTTATATTATTATATTTAACTAAGAATCTTTGTCGGTGCATCCCGAAGAGTTTAACTGTTTACTATTCCATCATCATCCCTTGTAAATGTGCACCAATCAGGTGAGTAATCATTCCCCTTTTTACTTATTTTCAAACTTTCGGGGACTTATGCGTACCTTCTATAAAATTACATTTTTGATTATATTATCAAATGCAAAATGTTTATATTTGTGTTGTGTATCAATTGAATGATCACTACTTGCTACTTGTTATCTGCTTTTGTGTTTATTTATCACATTCAAAGAGGTCCATAATTCTAATCACATCATGTAACACCCTGGCTAAAACGGAAACGGCTGAGTGTGACGTACAGATTGCTCAAAAGGCATGTGACACTATTAAGTGACAATAATACCATTAATTGATTTAACAACAAGTACACAAGTTTAAAAGTAAGAGAAATACCAAGAAAAATACAAGAACAATTAACAACTTGTCCATTTATTAATATAACCTAAGTTTCTAGTGTCTTCTCCGTTTCATCCTCTAATAATTGCACCTGCAACATATATATATAAAATAAAGTCAACTAAATGAATAGTTGGTGAGTTCACACAAGTATTGATATACGTATATAAAAATCATACAATTCCATGAACAAGTGTAAATGAGCAAGTAAGGTCCTTTCCAACTGGGATTGTGCACCAGCGTACTCAGATAAGTGCAAGTAAGGTCCTTTTCATTTGGGATTGTGCACAACGTACTCGGATAATGATGCCCTTTTCCACTCATAACAACAAATGTATTGAGCGCAAAGGGGGGGGGGGGCATATGATCATACTATATTGAAGTAATCCATGTGCAAGTAATTTTGAGCAAGTAACAAGTAAACACACAAGTCCATGTAACGAATTATAGTTTGTAAATAATGAATAAACGAAATTGTAATTTGGATAGGATATATATGTTACCCCAAAAGTAGTAAAAATGGGTGTGAGAAACTCACCTTGAAGTTTAAGACAAACTTGAAATAAAACTGAAAGCGCGTAAATGAAACCGAAGCAATTGAACTTCACGAACTAAAATTAAAAGTACAAAATCAAATATTAACTAACGACTTATAAAAAGTAAATAAATCTATTTGCCGGAAATTAGAAGTGTTTAATGTATATTCTATCATTTTATGGAGTTTTGATAATATACTATTATTGTTAAGCTTTAACGAATTGTTAATTTAATATTACCTTAAATTACGAGATTAATATTAGGTTTGAATATTATAGCGTTTACGAAGTTTGGATGTAAACGGTATATTTTATTTTAACAAACGAATATGTTAACGAATTTCAAGGTTTTAACAAACGAGAATATATATATATATATATATATATATATATATATATATATATATATATATATATATATATATATATATATACACACACGCATACTAATTACAGAAATGTTTTTAAAATAAATCCATTTATTATATTTTATGGTTATAACTTTTGAGTTATTTGGGGTAGATAATAAAAGGTGAAAGACTGATCACCGTATGTATATATATATCACCAAATAACCCTCCTATGTTTCCAAGACAAGAAACCAAAACCATCTGAAACATGGGAAGGTCTCCTTGTTGTGATGAAAACAACCTCAAAAAGGGTCCTTGGACACCTGAAGAAGATCAAAAGCTTATTGATTACATTCAAAACCATGGCCATGGAAGTTGGAGAGCTCTCCCTAAACTTGCAGGTAAGGTTTCTTTCGATGATTCAGTATATTTAATTTTGTGATCGAATTACCGTAGGCCTTACAAATCCTTTTGGATCTTAGATGAATTTCTTAACTAGAGAGTATTGTATGGAAATGTTCATTAGATAATTCACAACTGAATTATGTTTTGAAATTCTTGATTTGTAGGTTTGAAAAGATGCGGAAAGAGTTGCAGACTAAGATGGACCAATTATTTAAGACCAGATATTAAGAGAGGAAAGTTTTCTAATGAAGAAGAGAACACTATTCTTCATCTTCACTCAATTCTTGGAAACAAGTAGGTCACCATGATCTTTATCTCCACTCGTTTATCTGCACAAACCAAATAAAATAAATGAATAAACCTTAAATAAATTTGGAAAGATTATTTGTGGAATGAAAGAGTTATATATATGATTTATGTTCAATAGTCATCCTTTTTGGCATTCGCTTTCGAAGCACTAAATATAATTCTAGATTCTGATACTCGTTTTTATGTGCAATAAGATGGTCTGCAATAGCGGGACATCTACCAGGACGTACAGACAACGAGATCAAGAACTACTGGAACACTCATTTGAAAAAGAGGCTAATCCAAATGGGTATTGACCCGATGACCCATCAACCGAAAACCGACATATTTTCTTGCTTACCACAACTACTTGCACTAGCTAACCTAAAGGAATTGCTTGAACAGACTCAGTTAAGTCAAAACCTTCAATATCTCAACCTATTGCAGCAACCAGTACCGGCTCTATTTGCTAATAATTCTGAATTAGCAAATGCATTAAACATGACCAATTTTACGCCTACAAATCAAGAACTGAGCCCTTATTATTCAAACAATTTTCTAAAAGAATTAGATCAAAAAAGGGTGGAAATGTCCAATTTTTTCCCTGTTGAAAATACTTCTGTTTTAGGTGGTTCTCAACCACTCCAACAACAAGTCACTTTCATGAATGCACAAACCAAGGATGATTGTGAGGTTTCGGGCCTCTGCGAGATGGGACTTGTGAGTGACAAATCACCGTCTTCCACGTGGAATCCTCTTCCCTCATTGATGGACACTTCAGGAGGCAATAATATTAATATTAATACAAACTCACAGGAGACCAGCAGCACCACCAGCTATGGTGGCGGTGGTGGTGGTGACGGAGGGGCTGCGGCGTATAAATGGCCGGAGTTTCTTTTTGAAGACTCCTTTTTGGACGAAAATTTGAAAGAAATATGTTGAATGAAACAGTATATGTGGTGCTGCCTCATGCATGGCCGCCCATGCATGTTTGTTATTTGTTTTTTTTGTTTTTGTTTTTTTTATGTGTATATTATAACACGTTACGTGAATATCAAGCAAATGACCTATGTAGCGAAGGTTTATTATTACTCTGATGTATACAATATAATGAAATATATTATAAACATCTACTTGATTTGAAGGATTAATGTGACATTTGGTTGTTAAATGCATGCTACAAACTAATGGAAGTCATAATACGTACTTTACATAATTGTGGAAGAATTGGTGTAGAATTACATATCCTTCTAATTTTCATCCATTCGACTTTGTCTAATAGACGCAATTGAAAATGAATCCATTAATTTAGAAAAGTATGTATGATCTCATTTTCTATTATATTAATTTAATTTAAGTGTTTATTATAAGACTTTTAGTTGAACTTTCGATAAATAAATTATTTTTCTTACTAATTAATTTTACTCGTTACCATTATTTTGTTGTGTTTTGGACCCAACTTAAATGCATGTTCGCTGTATATTTTGAAACTCATTTAAGTTGAAAAAAGTTTTGAAAACCTAGTTTAATAATCAAATTTTTTTAACACAATGTAATATGTGTCGTGGTCATCACTTAATTAAAACAATCATTTTTTTTGTTTTTATATATATTTATATTAGAAACTCATGGTTGTAAAAATCGCGTCTAGGCTTCGAGTACTCAACGAGTACTCCCCGAGTACTCCCGCCTGGGCCAAGTTCTCGGCGTGTCATTCCCGAGTAAAATCCCTGACTAAGGTCGAGTACTCCCCCGACTAAGGCCGAGTACTCGCAACTCCCCAACCAACTGAGTTGGTAGCGCCTAGCGACTTTTGTAACCACGTAAAAACTCATGTATTGCATAGATTCAATAAAGAAAATATAAAATTAAATCTAAATAAAGGCAAAAATAACTTATTTTTTAGATGAAAGGAGGAGGCTAAAATATAAATAATAGTAAAAAATAGAAACTAAGGAAGAAAAAGAGGAAACAAAATTTGGGTATGTTTGGTTGAAAGGAATGGAATGAAGGGGGAATGGAATGGGAGAATGAATGAAATGGACAAATGAATGAAATGGATCATTACAATTCCTTTGTCTTGTTTGGTTAATATATGTAAATGAAATGAATAATTACGTTATGTTGTTTGGTATCCGAAAATTTTTTTATGAATGAAATAGAAATAATTAAAATATTCCTGTCTCAAAATATATAAATTTGTTACAAAAAAAAAAAAAAAAAAAAAACTGAAATGACGACAGTGGTGGTAGCTCTGGAGATGAAAATGGTGGTGGCGGTGGCAGGGGCGGCGGCGGTGGTGGTGGCGGTCAGGCGGGGGGGGGGGGGGGGGATGGTGGTGGTGGTCAAGCGATGGTAGCATTAGTAGTGATGGCGGTGGTAAGGTGGTGATGGCGGTGGTGGTGGCCAAGCAGGGATAGTGGTGGCGGTGGTTATGGTCGTGTGACGACGGTGACAATGTTTGTCGTGGTTATGGCGACAATGGTGGCAGTGGTAACTAGGGTGGTAAGGTGGTGGTGGTGTAGGTGGTGATGGCGACGGTGGCGGTCAGGTGGTGGTGGCGGCGGAGGTGGTGGTGGTGGTGACGGTGGCGGTGGCGGTCAGATGATGGTGGTGGCTATGGTAGTGGTGGTGGTGGTGGTGGCGGTCAGGCGGCGGGGGTGGTGGTTGTGGTGGTGGTGGTCAAGCGATGGTAGCATTAGTAGTGATGGCGGTGGTAGGGTGGTGATGACGGTGGTGGTGGACAGGCAGTGATAGTGGTGGTGGCGGTTATGGTCGGGTGGCGACGGTGACAATGGTTGTTGTGGTTATGGCGACGATGGTGGCGGTGGTAGCTTGGGTGGTAAGGTGGTGGTGGTGTAGGTGGTGATGGCGACAGTGGTGGTCAGGTGGTGGTGGCGGAAACGGTGGTGGCGGCGGAGGTGGTGGTGGTGGTGACGGTGGCGGTGGTGGTCAGATGATGGTGGTGGCTATGGTAGTGGTGGTGGTGGTGGTGGCGGTGGTTGTTGTTAGATGATGGTGTTGTTGAGAAAGTAGGTTGAATGAGGAATGGAATGAAAAAAAGAAGGGGGGTAGGAATGAATGGTTTTGATGGAATGTGATTCCATGTGTAATGGATAATTCCATTCCATTGTGCAACCAAACACCTCTTATTTCATTCTCACGTAATGAATCATTCCATTCCGTCTGTCATTACTGCATAACAAACGCTACCTTAGTAAGTAGCGAAATAAGAAAATTAATCGAGAATATCAAATGAGATAATACATAATTTTGATAGGTATCGCTCTCATTTCAGGGTTAAAAATTTATCTCAATATCTATAATATACATGATTGGCTATCAAAAAAGATGATGTGTCGCTTCTCCACCTTCCTTATCATACTACCAGATTACTTCAAATTTTAAACAGTGAGCTCTCATTAGTTTTACCCGTTTATGTTATAAATCTCGCGGGTCATGGATTTCACCAAACTCGGATAACTTTTAAACGAGTTATAACATCTCATTTATTTGTAAAACTCTTTCATCATTAAACAATAATTTCCGTGGGTCGTGGGTCTTACCAAACCAGAATAGCCTTGCCTTAAACGGGTTATAACATCTCATTAAGTTAAACAATCAGCGGATCATGGGTCTCACCAAACCTGGATAACCATTAAATGAGTTATAACAGCTCGTTTATTTGTGAAATTCTTTCATCATCAAACCCTAATTTAATTTCTCTTATCTATATATTCTCTGTAGTCGGTTTATCCCCTCTATCACCGGTTAACTTCCGATTACCATCCACCATCGTCAACCTCCCCACTTATGCATCAACCACCATCATCACATACATTAACATCCCCTTATTTGTTGGATTTCTCCTAAATCATCATTATGAGCAGTTCATAAATTAACATAATTGAACAAATGTAAACGAACATAAATGAATAAACGAAAACAAACTCAAACAAACATAATTGAATATAAATAAACACACTTAAATATATAAACACAAACGAAAAGATATAAAACATTAAGTAGATGATTCATTCAATGTTTTATTTCAAAATGAATATAGATTATAATTATCAAACCTAAATGAAACAAAATAAGTCCAAATTACAAACACATTTACAATAAATCAAATTAAAATCCATAAACAAATATATTCACAGTATAAAAATGACAAATTTAAAAGAAAACAAAACCTTAATAACCAACAAAATGGTAAGAATAAGGAGTTTCTTAGAAATTGTAAGAACCAACAAAATTTTGACATTTGACATTACAAATGATAGTGAAAGAACAATTCTAGGAAACTATGTCGGTTATAATGATAAAAGAGTAATTCTAGGAAACTATGTCGTTATTGGTAATTTTTAAATCTTAACCGTTGATTAACATGATCCAATGACTATAATTTATTCCTAGTCTTTCTAGTAAACTACTTATTTTTAGGATAACTCTCCCATATATATATGATTGATTTCTTTTGAGAACCACTTTTAGTTTTAAGAACTTAAAAGAACTCAAGGTAACAATATTTTTTTTTTGAATTTTTTTTACACACATGTAATACGTAAGTGTAAGTAACGTAAAAAAATTACAGTATTTTTTACGCACCGAATCGACTTATTACACATGTGTAACTAATATTTAAACTTGTGTAATTATTAAAAATCTTTATTCTCTCTCCTAAGTAATTTTTTAATCAGATTTATTCTCAGTCAGATATTCAATACACATTTAATTAATTGTGTTGTCCATATTAAGTACTTAAAACTCATCACGTTCTCAAAGATCATTTCCCTTTATATATATATATATATATATATATATATATATAAGGTAAGGGTAGGGTTAACGTAAAAACAATAGTTTTGTGAGAAGCATAAGAATAGATGTAGACCCTTGGATCTAGAATCTAGTTGTTGAGATTGGTAGTTTCTAAAAGTTGTATAGTTTCCTATTTACATGGTATAGTATCCTATTTAGGTGGTGTACTTTATTTTAAAGTCTTCTCAGACTTCTCACAAAACAATTGTTTTTTATTTGAACCATTTTCATTGTATATATACACACAGTGTACATGTTATGTGTACATATTAATGAGGGAAAGACACAATGCGAGATCAAAGACACAATAACGAAATTGTAACACCCCGGCTAAAGCGGAAACGCCGGAGTGTGATGTACAGATTGCTCAAAACACATGTGACACTATTAAGTGATAATATTATCATTAATTCATTCAAAAGCATCAAGTACACAAGTTTATCAAGTGAACAAACACAAAGAAGAAGGAACAAAACAAACATCTTCTTGTTTATTATTTAGATAACCTAACTTCTAGTATCTTCGTCACTTCATCCTCTAATGAAAGTACCTGTAGCATATATATAAAATAAAGTCAACTAATTGAATAGTTGGTGAGTTCACACAAGTTTGGACATAACTATATATAAATCTACAATTCCATGAAAACTCGTGAAAAGCAAATAAAGTCCTTTCCAGTTGGGATTGTGCACCAACGTACTCGAATAATACCGCAAGTAGGTGTCTTTTCTGTTGGTAAAAACCAACATACTTGGATCGGGGTCCCTATTCCACTCATAACATCAAGGTCCTGAGTGCATAGGGGGCGCATGATCATACTTAATGAGGAAACCATGAGCACGTAATCTTTGAGCAAGTAAGCAAGTAAACACACAAGTCCATGTAACGAATTGTAATTTGTAGATAATAAATAAACGAAATTGAATTATTGATAGGATATATATGCTACCCCCAAAATAGTTAAAAAGGGTAAAAAGGGGATGTGAGAAACTCACCTTGATGTTGAAGACAAACTTAATACCGAAAGTACGTAAATTAAATCGTAGCAATTGAACGTCACGAACTAGAATTAAAAACATAAAATTAATATTAACCGACGACTTATAAAAAGTAGATATTCATACAAGCACAATAAGTAATTTCTAAGCGATTCCTAGAATCCTTAGTATCCAAACAATCCCATGGATTATTAAAAGTTTGACCTAAGTTTGACTTTGACCAAAAGGTCCAAGTTGTTGACCGTTTCCTAAAAATATTGACCGTTGACCAAAATATTGACCATTGACCCTAAATGTTGACTGAAGACCCGTTGGTGACTTTTGACCAATTATCTAGACTTAAAATAGTCATAAGATATTCATAGTCGCAACCCAATAATCGATCATGTAATCTGCAGTTAATTATTTTTTTCATGCAACCCTATGATTAAGTCACACTTTTACCAATTTCATTTCTCATAAGTAAGACTAACCACTTAGTCAAAATAGTTCTAAGTTGACCCATAAAGTCAAAATTCAATTTACCACAATCAATCTATTACAAATTACAATTATTTTCATTAACCAATATGTTGATCATCCTTAACAAGTTTTCAATCATCAAAACTGATTTTTCCAACCAACCAAAATTTGTGATTAAATTACCAAATAATTCACACATATTCTTTCAAGTATTATGTATAACATATATTTTTCTTATAATTTTCCAATTCACACAAATATACCAAATATTTACACTCTAAAACAACATAATTTCAGTCTCTGTTTTTAACATAGCAATACACAAATATTTGTCAAAAATTCTATATTTGTCCAATTGATGCAAGACCAATTGGATTAGCTTCCTACTTCAATGTAAAACATTCTAGAAGTGAAATAACACCCATATATTTTCAATCTCAAGTTATATAATTTACAACACAGCTCAGATGATTTCTCTTTCAATCAGGATTGGAACTCGATTTTGTAAATTAATAAAAACTAGTCAAACAAAGTCCAACAATTATGATTCTTGACTTTTTGAAAACTAGATTCAGAGTATGTAATCATAGAATCACAAATAAATTAGAAACACCAACGTATCATCAAGTTATACAATCTACAATCTAAAACACAGAATCTGTCAACAAGAAGATCGAAACCAAAAGTTACAAAAATCATGATTTTTATATCCTTATGATCTTTAATCATCAAGGAACCATTTTTATAACCAAATCTCATGTATTTCATTATTTTACTGATTTATAAAATAATATTTATGTACAATATTTTCTTTTATGACAAGACACAAAATTTCTTTTAAAACCATCAACTTGATCATCTTTTTATTTCTTATGATTACATGTGTTTGGATACTCAATCCCACAATCCCAAATCAAAGAAACATAAACAAAATATATATTAACCATGCTTATTTACTTGCTTGATCAATGTTATATCACTATTTGTTCCAAGAATCACCAAACTTGATTATGATATTTGAGAGTGTTTTAGAAAAAAATAAAATGTATGTGTTTGTGTTGTGATATGGACGGCCAAAAGAAAGAAAAAGAAAAGTTATAACCTTAATTGTTATTTACTAATCATTAACACAATCATTAAGACATAATTAATTTTATTAAACTTTAGGTTATGTCAGTTTTTATTACATGTGACATGTTACATTCTATTATAAACATTTCTAGTAACCATATGTTGTGTACTAGTCTTTTTGTTACTTGTCATGTAATATATCATAGGTTATGTTATTTTAATTATTCACTTCTCCTACAACATGTAAGTATACAACAACTAATCATGTAGCATGTAACACAATTATTCCCACCACATATAATACATGTAACATATCATGTGTGACAAATTTATTATAACCTATCATATATTATAACATGCGTGACAAGTTTATTATTCTAGTTATCAATAACTAGTTACTCTCACTTAGGTCACCAACGACACCACTGGCTCAATGTATGCATACATGACACTATATGCATGGGAGTTCATTAACTTAGTTAACAGAACTAACTGGGTTTACTGACACATTCAACAGGATTTAACTGAAAATGTCGGGTGTCACATCGGGGATTAGAAATGTTGAATGTATATTTTATTATGGAGTTAGATATTATAATACGTTTTTATACATAGATTTATAAATAAAAACCTAAAATTTAAAACGGGTCTGATTTTCGGGTTTGAAAAGTAACGAATGTTACAGAAATGAACAAAAGACACATTTATAACTAGAAAAATACACAATATATCGCAAAATATAACACAATAGCGAGCAAAATATAGGACAATGTTGAGTAATATAAATCAATATAAAAAAACACACAATCGATGACAAAAATAAACACAAAACACAATTATCTTTTTCATTCACCATTGTTTTGTTTTTTTAGAATGAGAAATACGGTGGAAACATTTTTGTGTTTTTATCGTTTTTTATTTTTTTTTATTAAATTTTGAATTATGATTTATTATTATTATTATTATTTACAATATTTTTTTGTGTGGCAACAAATCGTTCTCATTTTTGTTCCTCTTTGTAGAATAACTTAATCATATATATATACATACATATATATATATATATATATATATATATAGAAAATGGTTCAAATAAAAGTAAAGAGTTTTCCTAGTAATTATAAGAACCAATAGATTTTTGACATCTGGCATTACATCTTATGGTTAAAGAATAATTCTAGAAAACTATGTCGGTTATAATGGTGAAAGAGTAATTCTAGTAAACTATGTCAGTTTTTAGTAATTTTAAATCTCAACCATTGATTAACATGATCCAATGGATATGATCTATTCATAGTCTTCATAGGAAACTACTTTTTTTTAGTATAACTCTCCCATATATATATATATATATATATATATATATATATAGGATCTGAATCATGAGAGAACTTTTTTAAAATTGAGAACCATGAGAACCATTTTGGACCACAAAAAACCCAAAAATAAAATAAATCATAAAATAAAAAAACACAAAAATGAAAAAAGTAAAAAAACCAAAATTCTTATTTAACATCCTGGTTTCATTAAAAAAACTCGGTTTAGCCAAATTATATACACACATGTATAATATATACATATATGTACATTTACATGATTTTTATACACATGTGTATAATTTAAGATAAATGATACTATACATATGTGTATATTACGTAACTAAAGATTAAATAAAATTATACATATGTGTATAATACGACGTTTTTTTTATTTATTTTTATTTTTTTAATGAAACCGGAATGAAATATAAGAATTTTGGTTTTTTACTTGTTTAAAATTTTTGTAATTTTTTGTTTTATGCTTTTTTAAAATGTTTTTTAAAGATGTTTTTAGTGGTCCAAAATGGTTCTTAAAGTTCTCAATTTGTAAAAGGTTCTCTTAGGATCCTTACCATATATATATATATATATATATATATATATATATATATATATATATATATACACACACTAGTTTTTATCCCCATATTACGGGGTTGTTTTACATTATTCGTTTATAATATTTATATATTTTTTGGAATTTAATTTTATTTTTTGTACAGAAGTAAATAATATACTTAGTATTTGATAATGAAAGAGTTTCACATATAACTAAGATGTTATAACCCGGTTTAAAAGTTATTTGGGTTTGGTGAGACCCATAACCCGCTTATAAAACTGTCTTTTTAACCCGCTTATATTTTTTACTATAAAATTCTTTTTTAATCATAAATAATATATATCTTTTTTAAAGGAAATAAGATATTAATTTTTAGTATATCCTTGTTTTATAGGATTTTCATATCAAATATTTGGTGAAATTAATTTTTAATCTAATGAGATATTTTAACTCGTTTAAGGAATATTTGGGTTTGGTAAGACCCATACCCCGTGAATTCGGGTCAAATGCATAAGAAACCTTCATTTAAAATAATGCAATCTGGTGGCTTGAGAGAATGTTGGGAGTAACCAGAGAGATTTTTAAAGGTTTCGTTTATATATATTACTAGTTTTTATCCCCCCGTATTACGGGGGTTGTTTTATATTATTTGTTTTTAATATATATATATATATATATATTGAATTTTTATTTTTTTTATTGTATGAAAGTTAATGATAACATTTCCAGGATGTTGTCCATGGCTTGATCGACAACGGGCGGTCGTTTTTATGGGTGGTTCGGCCCGAGATTGTGGATGGTTCACCAGGGGTTGAGCTGTTTAATTTTTTTAATATAAAATTAATTTTTAATTATAAATAGTATATATTTTTTTATATAATCATATATTAATTTTTAGTATATTCCTACTTTATAGGATTTTTATATCAAATATGTGAGATTAATTTTTAATTTAATGAGATGTTATAACCCGTTTAAAGGATATATATGGATTTGGTGAGATCCATACCCGTGAATTCGATTCAAATGTATGAGAAGCCTTCATTTACAAATAATGCAATCAGATGGTTTGAGTGATTACAATTTTTCATTTATATATATATTATAGATAGATAGATATATATAGATGATTAGACGTGTAATGATGTTTGCCATAAATTAAGATATTTTATGTTTTTGTGTTTCATGCTTATTTTACGGGCAATGTTAAATTCAAATACGGGTTTTATGGTAGATTTTGTAGATTAATATATAACTACTTCATTAGTCATTTCGAAACCAACCCCGACAATATCAATGCAGACACTTTTCTAAGACAATAACTTATTATTATTTTAAATGACAATTAAAAGTTAAAGAAAACTAAAGCAGGCACGTACGTGTTCATGCAATATTATTTTAACATCTTAAAATAAAGGAAAATATAAAATCATTTTAAATTTATGCGGATCGATGCTTTGACATAGGATTATTTAGGTCCTTGAAAAATTAATTAAGAGACTAATAAACCTTTTAGTTATAGGGGTTGCTTGGTAGCCTCTTAGAGCATTCTCAACCCATCCTCTATAATTATATGAGGGGAATTTGTAAATTATATGTGAGGTTCTAAGTGTTTGTGAGTGTAAATTATAGAGTGATGAGAGAAATGTAGTGATTTTTTTTGTAAATTTGGAGAAACTTTGTTTGCCCCTATGTATTTTTTTAATATTTGTTGAATTGGTTGTGAGTAGAGAAGAGATAAATCTGTAATGATAATGGTATAAATATATTATTTAACTGAAGAGGAAAGAAAAATACAATGTTTTTTTATGTAATTATAGAGATATTGATGAAGAACGGGCTTGGAATGCTCTAAGAGAAAATTACTAAAATAAATAAGTTTGTCAAAATTCAAAAATAGACATGTCTAATTTAGTTAACGTTCGACCAATCATTGAGTTTTTGTTCAATAAGGCGGCTAAGCCTTAGCCGCCACTTTATGGACACGAAATTTTGTGAATAGTAAACGGGACCCGGTTTTAGCCTAAAAAAATTCGACACGCGTCAAAGACGACAACCTAGCCTACATCTCTTATTATTTAGCCGACATCCTTGACACTTAGTCGGCTTCATGGTATGTGTCTATCCACTTAGCTGACCCCATATATTCCTTCTTAGCCGGATCCAACTCGGCTTGTAGGCTAAAGCTTCACTTAGTGGTCTTCATTTTCTTTCCTTTTATTCGCTTAGTGTTAGCCGCCAAAGTTTAACATCTTTACTTATCCAATTATAATACTTACTCGGCTTTTATGTTTTTTTTTTCTCTTAATCGTCTTCGTTTATCCAGCAAAATAAATACATTACCTACCGAATTAAATATTTGGTCAGCTCACATTTTATTTATCTCTTAATCGTCTTCATTTCTCTTTTGGCGGTCATATTTTAGCCGCCAAAGTTAAATATTTTTACTTACCTAATAAAACACTTAGGCCCGCTTTTCATTTTTTTACTATTAGACGTCTTCGATTTTTCCTTTTAGCCGACCGCCAAAATTAAATATTTTACATGCCTAATAAAACACCTAGCCGGCTTCTATTTCTTTGCCTTTGTAGATTTCAAACGTAAATTCATCATTAAATGGCGACAACAAAGGCCATGATATGAATCCGAAAAAACTCTCCTAATCAGTTAAGAGTTAAAAAAAATGGAAGATAGTAACTACAACTATACACACGTAAAAATTGAAGATGACTAAGAGTAAAAAAAATGGAAGCCAGCTAAGTGTTTTATAAGGTAGGTAAAAATATTTAATTTTGGCTGCTAAAATATGTTGGTTAAGAGAAAAAAAAAGTAGACAACTAAGAGTAAAAATAATGGAATTGGACTAAGTGTTTTATTAGGTAGGTAAATATATTTAATTTTTGACGCTAAAACATGCCGAATAAGAGAGAAAATGAAGACGGCTAAGAGGGAAATATAATGGGAGTCGGCTAAATATTTAATTCAGTAGGTAAATTATTTAATATGGCGACTAAATGAAGATGGCTAAGAGAAGAAACATGAAAGCCAGGTAAGTATTTAATTGGGTATGTAAATGTTTACTTTTCACAAAACTTTGTGCCCCTAAAGTGGCAGCTAGGACTTAACCATCTTAACCGGCTTTCCTGACATGCCACTTGTTTATTGGACAAAAATTCAATAATTGAATGAATATAGGTTAAATTAGACATGTCTATTTAATAAATTTAGGATCAAACTTGTTTATTTTGATAATTTTTTCTTAAAAAACACCACTTAATGACTCACATAACATTTTAATGAATAAGTTTTAGAAATATGTTGAATGATTTAGAAGCTATCTCTTTCTCCTTTCTCTCCACGGATGACAGATGTCGGTCCGGCTCAAAGGCCATGCAACCCTCGGCCACCATCTAGAACCCATTATCAGCGGGACCTGAATTTTAGAAAAAAGTTATATTACCAATACCGTGTCAGATTGTTATCAATATTATATAAATGGTTAATTTTGCAACTTAAATTAGAAATTTATACTCTTAAAAAGTTAGTAAATTTCCTCAAAAATGTGTGCTGAACACTTTGTTCCCGTTTTGCTCCATGTATTATATAATCTATATGCAATTAATATCGTTGAACAAAGTGTGATTTTGTCGATCATAATAGAAATTGATATTTTATTTGGATTTAAAATAAAAAGAGAATATATTAATATAAAAATTGATGTGGCAAACTACCAACTTCTTTTGTTATGGTTTAATTACCCCACTTTTGTATTCATCATATGGCAACCCATGCACGACGCCTATTTTAATATATAGATATACAGTGTTTTCATTATTAAATCTTCGGAAAGCAAGTTTTAGTCTATTTATATCGAAACGAGTGTTGATTTATAATATTATATTTCTAATAATAATAAATATTATGACTACCACATATCATAGACGTGGCATGTACATGTTTTCCTAACTAATTGGACACGGACATTTAAAGGACTTCGCAATCGGATACTATCTACTATACAATGACATAATGGTTATCATTCACATGTACAATTGTAAAGGCGGCATGAGAACTCTTATGTACCTCTCCATAATGAAAAACAAGTCTATCCGCATGAATGTTGATTAGTTAAGCAATGAACGTTTAGACGATTACATGACCTATAATTACTGCAAAGATGCTTAGTAGCTTGTTCTTAATTTGAACAAAACTACGGAGATAAATATTTCTCATTTTAATTTCTCTAGAAATTCTATGCGTTATGCTTCCTTGTTTAGTTGTATATTTTTCCTCCATTATCATAGCATTTATTGGTGATGATATATATGAAGTAAGCAACATTTACTTATTTTTGGTTGGATATTTTTAAGGGAAATAGTAATATTACAAACGTAAGCATTAATTGTTTATAGGTGTTCAAAAGGTGGAGTCCATTTTTTTACAAAATGATGTAAATCTAGAAGAGTCATTTATAGGTCATGTTTAAGAGAAAAAGTAATATATGTTATAAGTGGTGAGGGTTTAAATCTTATTATGACAAAATGTTGTAAATTTAGCATGTTTGAGTTTATGGCTTAAAAAAATCTATAGGTGAAAATTAAATGAAGAACCGTATGAAAACTGAATGCTAAAAAACCAAACCAACAAAACAAAGATGAAGAAATTACTTTTAGATTTTAGTGAAAAATAATGTGGAGAAATTGGAATGAATTTCCCTTACCATTTTGTGATTAGGAAAGCAAGGGCAAATTTGCATCTAAAAGAATTTGAGAATTATTTAAATTGATGATATATATTGAAAACTTAATTTAAAGTTTATTAAACGGTTGTTAAGATATGTGATGACACATATAATTAAGAGAACCTTTAATACATACATACTCTCGTGCTTTACAACAGGTTTGTAAGGGTTAAATTCAACTCGACTTGTCTTAAACACTGATTATATTTGAGTATTATCATTTCAATAATAATAATAATAATAATCGTTATTATTATAATATGAGCGTATGTACTTAATGTGGTGAAATAAATACGTACTAATAAATAGTGTATGCAAATTATTAGTAGTTATAAACGACAATTTTAATTAACACTCGAATAAGTTTTCATTACTTGAAGTAAATTTATCAAGTGTTCTACCATATATATATATATATGCATCAAAATTTGTAAAAGTCTTAAATTAAAATTTCATAACATACCCCTTTGAAATGCCTTATATATAGTTAAAAAGAATTATCATATGAATTATTATATCATGTTGGTTGCATCTACGGAAAAAAAGTTAAGAACTTTTTTTTACATGAATCGACTTTTAACAAAGGAGTAACAAGCGTTTACACCTATGTGTGTGTGTCTTCATAGATGTGAAAAGCCTAAGTAGGAATATGGTGATAACATGTGATGTTTAGAGAAATCAAAATCTAGTATAATTTTGACACATTTTGTTGTTTTATGCAGTGCGTTGTTTTCAATTTGAACTTTGTTGTTAATATATAACTAGTTTTAAGATCCCGCTAACGGGGTTGTTAATTTTAGTAAACGTGTTCACCAGGTCATCACCACAACTAAACAAGTACGCCACCATCGACTTACCACCACCACCATGTATTACTTAGTCTCACTATTCAAACACACACCCATCGCTACTCAACGATCTGTCTCCACCACCGCTCAACCCCAACCGGAAAACCGTTGTTGCCGGATTGCAACTCCACTATCTACAACCTGCAACTTTGGTCACCACAAATTTGTTTCCATCTACAACCTGCAACTCTGTTCCTACTCTCCACCGCGATTGCTACGTTTTTGTTTTCGATTGAAACAACCATCATTGTTGCTTAATCTAATGATTACCACCAGAGGTGGTGGTAGTGAAACCATTTATGAAACCTTAGCGAGACAAATACTACTTATGCTTACAAAAGAAGACATCATTTTTGTGGTGGATAAGTAGACATAGGGTACAACTAAAAGACATAGTAGGACATATGATACAACTTTTGTTTCATAGTGTACAACCATAATGCAATGTAAAGTTGCAATTTAGTATATATAGTAATAGTAATTGTGATATATATATTCAACATTTTTTAAAAAGTTATACTGTAATCATTTAAATCATTTTCCTTATCTCCAAGTATAAAATTACATTAGAATTTAATATATTTTCTTTCTCCTTTTTAATAAAATAATATTTTTTTCACATTTATTATTATATTTTCTTTTTTCTTCACTCACAACCACTTTAAAAAAATATTAAAAATTTATAGAGTGTGAACAATAATTTTTCAAACATACATAAATATCATTACACTTTTATCATCTTTCACTTAGTACTCACACCACCTTAAATTACTCGCCACATTATAAAAATCCCACTTATAAAATATGAGTGATACAATATGAATGCTCTTACCATTTATAATTGTGTTGGGTTATGTTAACTGGTATCATTACAATGGTAAACACAGCGTTCACAATAACAGTAAAACAACATAATATTTGCTACAATGGTATCATGATGTAAATATGATGTATTTCTTAAATGCACGGTATACAAATACATCTTGTGAAGTATATCTTATAGTTTATAGAAATATATATATATATATAAATAAAATTTGATGGATGATGAAAAGGAGAGAGTTGACAAAGCAATAGTCTTACATAAGAAACTTGAAGGAGTGTCCAAGACATATATAGGGCCGGTTAGGAATTAGGATAGGGTGGTTAAGAAATTGCTTAACTTATCACTTACAAGCAATTTGAAACCAAACAACTACGTGTTTCTTTATTCACTCAAACCTCCTTTGAAATTAAACAATTAACACTTTGACCTTTTTTTATGTTTTTGTCACCGTATCTTCACACATTTTCTAAATCTTGCTCAAAACGTTACAATGGGAAACTAAGACTACCGATCAAAGCTAATACAATATTGAATCTTCTAGATATAATCACTCGATATATATGTTTATATTATTTAATTCAATTGTATAACTAAGTTCAGGCTTATTTTTCCTTCATTTATCTTTACTATTTCTGCTCGAAATCCAAAAAAGTTGATAATTAAAACTCTTAACATGTCTTTTTAAGGTTGAAAACATCCACACTCAATGGCACCACAACGTTGAAGCAACTCTTGTGATTTTTGTTCCTTTGTAATGACGTTCAGTATCTTGGTATATATCACAAAGTCGCTAGTTACAGCTCATCCCTTTATTGTCAAGATTAACGGGGTAGGAAGACCTTTATTTTCAATGGGCAAACAAGTAACTTTTAACACAGGGCCGTCTTTGAGGCATGGCAGGGTAGTCGACGACCACAGGCCCGACACCCCGCTAGGCCCGAAATTTTTTTTTTAATAAAAAAATATATGTATTTTTATAAAAAAATATGTATAATCAATGTTTCAACACAATAACATAACCACTAGCTTGATCTAGTGGTAAAGGGCTATGACATCTAACTAAAAGGTTATGGGTTATAGTCTTATTTGAGACAATTTTAAGCTTATTTTTATACAAAAGTTTTTTACACAACTCAAATCATAATCAAGTAAGCACATTTAAAATTAAATTGTTTAAATCAAACAAAATGTTTCTTTTACTTAAGGGCCAAAAAAAATTTCGCCTTTGGCCCAAAATTTTTTCCGCCTTCTCGGAGCCAGCCCTGTTTTAACATTTTTTTACTAACCGTGTGACAGTTGTACCATGTCTAAGTTCAAATTTAGATGTTTCTTTTCGATAAAATGTCAATCCATGTGTCTAGTTCGGATACAAACCCGGTTATTCTTGTGGTATGAAAATAAGACCTCATCCTGGTAAAGAACTAAGCTTCTCGAGTTATTATGTGTGTGTGTATTAAAGGTAACAAAATTAAAGTGAGACAATTTGTACATACATATATATAAAATAAAACTTGCTTTACGTCTTGAGAGCAGAACTTGTAAGCATTTGTTAATTGAATGAGAAAAGGAAGTTTCTTTAACAAAAGAGAGCCGTACAAAGTTAATGTTATAGTCAATGATTTAAAAAGTTTGTCAACAATATAACAAGCAACTATTATGTCTTCTAGTCCTCAACAAGCTTCTTGCCATGATCATATATGAATTTCTAAAATCACATCACATACATATACTATGTGAAATTGTGAATACAATAATAGCTCTTATATCCAAACATGTATCGAATATTATGGTTAGTATACAATTTGATAAACCAAAAACTAACCTTTTTAATATTACCTTTGGCTATGTGATTAGAAAATACACAGTCGTGTATTTAATAGCCATAACTCAGATTTCCACTTCTAATAAATGACATCGCTATGTGACTTTAAGCATAAAGTTGTGTATTCTTCAACATGAAATACTAAGTGATTTGCCGAAGCTGTGGGATGTAAATATACATCGGCAGGGGAGAATTCAATGCACCGAAAACCTAAGGGCTCCTCTTTCGTCCATGGAGGGTGAGTTAGGGACTAAGACCACGCCTAATGACGTAAAAAGTGAATACTCAATTTTTTTAGTGGGGGCGGGTGACCTTGCAGGTTCGATCCTTGGGGTGGTCGTAATTTGTTTTGTTATTTTCATTTTTATGGGTTAATTTTTAATCAATATAGTTTTTGTTTTGTGGGTTTCAGTTTAATATTATTTTTCTAGCCTACAATGCTTTTCATTTGCAAGAACATTTTACTTTTCTTCTATTTTCTACTGTAGGGGTATGGTACTAAACCCGGTTTTACGACCCTAAATTTATTATGTTTGGCTTATTTTATTATATGGACTAATACAATGTTATTGGGCTGAGGGGGTTTTGTGGAGGTAACCCTAACTGGGCTAGGCCCATTAGGGCACCATGATGGTGGCCATGAGGCTCTCTATATAAGGAGGTCTCCACCTCCTTATTAAGGTCATGCTCAATAAGAGCCACCACCACTTTTTGTGTCTGTAAACAAGAGATCTTTGAGATTTCTTAGCAGTCACCTACACACCCCCGAAAAACCATTGCAGGTCTCAAGCAACCGGAGAAGAAGATCAAGACGTGGTTCGTTCATCTCGAAAATCCGTGGAAACATCGTCATGGATCAGGTCAGATTCATTTCATGATTCGACATTGGCGCCATCCGTGGGACGGCAACGAGCTACCCTTCGATCTTCGTCTCGGCTGTCAGATCTCTCCCAGGAAAAACCCAGATTTGAAAGTTTACAGAAAAAGGCTTCAAGGCTTGTTCTATTAAAGCTCAAAAAGATCCATAGATCTAAAAGAGGCTTCCAGATCTGTGCAAAAAGAAACTGCCTGATTCGAATGATCAAATCTCCGGATCTGTGATGGTTTTAAATCTAGTCCGAGCTTCAGATCTATCTAGATCTGATTTACAGATTTAGATCTAGATTACAGACCTGGATTTTAGGTTTAAAATTGCAGATCTAACTCTTAGATTGCAGATCCAAAAATTACCAGACTTCCGCCGCCATGTACGCGCGCCCGCGGATTCTCACTCCGCAGCCATGCATGTGCCGCCGCGGGAACCACCATGTGGGTTTCGCGCAAAAGACCTCCACCATGTGGGTTTTGCGCAAGAGACCTCCGCCACGCACGCGCGCTCGCGCGTCACCACTCCATCGCCGTGCATGCGCGCATCAGGCCACGCGCCAAACATAAAGGTTGGGAATCCTCATAATATCTCATATGGCTACACGCCATACTTAAAGGTTGGGAATCCTCATAATATCCCATATGGCTACACGCCATACTTAAAGGTTGAGAATCCTCATAATATCCCATATGGCTACGCGCCATACTTAAAGGTTGGGAATCCTCATAATATCCAATATGGCTACGCGCCATACTTAAAGGTTGGGAATCCTCATAATATCCCATATGGCTACGCGCCATACTTAAAGGTTGGGAATCCTCATAATATCCCATATGGCTACACGCCATACTTGAAGGTTGGGAATCCTCATAATATCCCATATGGCTACGCGCCATACTTAAAGGTTGGGAATCCTCATAATATCCCATATGGCTACGCGCCATACTTAAAGGTTGGGAATCCTCATAATATCCCATATGGCTACGCGCCGTACTTAAAGGTTGGGAATCCTCATAATATCCCATATGGCTACGCGCCATACTTAAAGGTTGGGAATCCTCATAATATCCCATATGGCTATGTGCCATACTTAAAGGTTGGGAATCCTCATAATATCCCATATGACTACGCGCCATACTTAAAGGTTGGGAATCCTCATAATATCCCATATGGCTACGCGCCATACTTAAAGGTTGGGAATCCTCATAAACCCATAGGCCACGCGCCAAGCTTAAAGGTTGGGCACACCTCATAATTTGCCCAAGGATGGGAACCATGCAATACATCCACTTTTAGTCGACATGTTTTTGCAGGTTCGGCTACGAGCCGAACAAACACCTATGACATCATTATTATTATCTGGCCATTGTGCCTCCATTATTATTTTGAAAACAGGCCGGGATATTCATCCTGCGCGGAGAAGGCCCTTGTGGGCCAGTCATTATCATCATCTTATAGCTCGTAAGACGCCTCGCGCGCAAGCTTTTATTATTCATACAGCTCATAAGACGCCTCGCGCGCAAGCTGTTATTATTCTTATAGCTCGTAAGACGCCACGCGCGCAAGCTTTATTATTCATACAGCTCATAAGACGCCTCGCGCGCAAGCTGTTATTATTCTTATAGCTCGTAAGACGCCACGCGCGCAAGCTTTTATTATTCATACAGCTCACAAGACGCCTCGCGCGTAAGCTGTTATTATTCTTATAGCTCGTAAGACGCCTCGCGCGCAAGCTGTTATTATTCATATAGCTCGTAAGACGCCTCGCGTGCAAGCTTTTATTATTCTTATAGCTCGTAAGACGCCACGCGCGCAGGCTGCATTATTCTCATAGATCCGTAAGTCGCCTCGCGCGCAGGCTTAATTATTTTTACAGCTCGTAAGTCGCCTCACTCGCGCAAGCTTCATTATTATTATAGCTCGTAAGCCGCAACTCGCGCAAGCTCTATTATTACTATAGCTCGTAAGCCGCAACTCGCGCAAGCTTCATTATTATTATAGCTCGTAAGTCGCCTCACGCGCAAGCTTCATTATTATTATAGCTCGTAAGCCGCAACTCGCGCAAGCTTCATTATTATTATAGCTCGTAAGCCGCAACTCGCGCAAGCTTCATTATTATTATAGCTCGTAAGTTGCCTCACGCGCAAGCTTCATTATTATTATAGCTCGTAAGCCGCAACTCGCGCAAGCTTCATTATTATTATAGCTCGTAAGCCGCAACTCGCGCAAGCTTCATTATTATTATAGCTCGTAAGCCGCAACTCGCGCAAGCTCCATTATTATTATAGCTCGTAAGCCGCAACTCGCGCAAGCTCCATTATTATTATAGCTCGTAAGCCGCAACTCGCGCAAGCTTCATTATTATTATAGCTCGTAAGCCGCAACTTGCGCAAGCTTCATTATTATTATAGCTCGTAAGCCGCAACTCGCGCAAGCTCCATTATTATTATAGCTCGTAAGTCGCCTCGCGCGTAAGCTTTTATTATTCTTATAGATCCGTAAGTCGCCTCGCGCGCAGGCTTTATTATTCTCATAACTCGTAAGTTGCCCCGCGCGCAAGTTATGTTACATTATTATCGAGATGCGCGCTCTACGTTTTATCAGGCCTCGCGCCACTATTGTTATGATACGTGCTATATCTTATTCATGCCAGGGCACCATCATTATCATAAAGACCTCAACATGTCACCATCATGAAGAAAACCTCCCAAAACTCAAAGACAATAAAGACAAGGCCAAAGAAAAGGGAGAAAAACCGCCTCATGGCCTAACACACCTCATAAAGTCCAGCGCTCCACCTAGACGCTTGCGCGCCCAGGAGCAACGCTGGACTTGGGGGGCTTGTAGGGGTATGGTACTAAACCCGGTTTTACGACCCTAAATTTATTATGTTTGGCTTATTTTATTATATGGACTAATACAATGTTATTGGGCTGAGGGGGTTTTGTGGAGGTAACCCTAACTGGGCTAGGCCCATTAGGGCACCATGATGGTGGCCATGAGGCTCTCTATATAAGGAAGTCTCCACCTCCTTATTAAGGTCATGCTCAATAAGAGCCACCACCACTTTTTGTGTCTGTAAACAAGAGATCTTTGAGATTTCTTAGCAGTCACCTCCACACCCCCGAAAAACCATTGCAGGTCTCAAGCAACCGGAGAAGAAGATCAAGACGTGGTTCGTTCATCTCGAAAATCCGTGGAAACATCGTCATGGATCAGGTCAGATTCATTTCATGATTCGACATCTACATTACCAGTCTTAACATCACGTTGTATCAACGTTTCATAATGTACAACTATGTAGTCGTGGAGTGTGGGTGTCATAACTAGTTATAATATATGAGCAAGTCTTAAATATAAACTACTGGTTTTGAAAGAAATTTAAAAGTATCGGTTCAAACTGTCAAACTTAACTGTCCAATAAACCAGTAAAACTAACTGATGCCTATTTGGTTTTTTCTTCTTGATACCATACTTAGCGGTTCAACATATAATTTTTATCAACTAAACCAGTTGAATTGGACCATAAACTCCCAATTTGTGCATAAAACAATTATACCAATTAATAATATTCATCAACTTTATTTTAAATATTATGATTGGTAATTTTAATTTTAGTTATGTAATATTATATGAATAATGTCGAAGAATGAAAAGAATCTGACCTGATCCATGACGATGTTTCCACGGATTTTCGAGATGAACGAACCACGACTTGATCTTCTTCTCCGGTTGCGTGAGACCTGCAATGGTTTTTCAGGAGTGTGGAGGTGACTGATAAGAAATCTCAAAGATCTCTAGTTTACCGACACAAAAAGTGGTGGTGGCTCTTATTGAGCATGACCCCTTAATAAGGAGGTGGAGACCTCCTTATATAGAGAGCCTCATGGCCACCATCATGGTACCCTAATGGGCCTAGCCCAGTTAGGGTTACCTCCACAAAACCCCCTCAGCCCAATAACATTGTATTAGTCCATATAATAAAATAAGCCAAACATAATAAATTTAGGGTCGTAAAACCGGGTTTAGTACCATACCCCTACAAGCCCCCCCAAGTCCAGCGTTGCTCCTGGGCGCGCAAGCGTCTAGGTGGAGCGCTGGACTTTATGAGGTGTGTTAGGCCATGAGGCGGTTTTTTCCCTTTTCTTCGGCCTTGTCTTTATTGTCTTTGAGTTTTGGGAGGTTTTTTTTTC
Source organism: Bidens hawaiensis (assembly GCF_021521415.1). Classification (NCBI taxonomy): domain Eukaryota; kingdom Viridiplantae; phylum Streptophyta; class Magnoliopsida; order Asterales; family Asteraceae; genus Bidens; species Bidens hawaiensis. Next base: position 49,853 of record NW_027504889.1, read on the forward strand.
ATGATGGTGACATGTTGTGGTCTTTATGATAATGATGGTGCCCTGGCATGAATAAGATATAGCACGCCGAATAATAAAAGCCTGCGCGCGAGGCGACTTACGAGCTATGAGAATAATAAAGCTTGCGCGCGAGGCGACTTATGAGAATGATAAAAGCTTGCGCGCGAGGCGACTTACGAGCTATGAGAATAATAAAGCTTGCGCGCGAGGCGACTTATGAGAATGATAAAAGCTTGCGCGCGAGGCGACTTACGAGCTATGAGAATAATAAAAGCTTGCGCGCGAGGCGTCTTACGAGCTATGAGAATAATAAAAGCTTGCGCGCGAGGCGTCTTACGAGCTATAAGAATAATAAAGCTTGCGCGCGTGAGGCGACTTACGAGCTGTAAAAATAATGAAGCCTGCGCGCGAGGCGACTTATGGATCTATGAGAATAATGAAGTCTGCGCGCGTGGCGTCTTACGAGCTATAAAAATAATAAAAGCTTGCGCGCGCGGCGTCTTACGAGCTATAAGAATAATAAGAGCTTGCGCGCGCGGCGACTTACGAGCTATAATAATAATAAAGCTTGCGCGCGTGGCGACTTACGAGCTATAAGAATAATAAAGCTTGCGCGTGAGGCGACTTATGAGCTAAAATAATAAAAGCTTGCGCGAGTTGCGGCTTACGAGCTATAATAATAATGAAGCTGGCGCGTGGCCATGTGTGATATTATGAGGCTCCCGCCCTAAGATTCAGATGTCCTCTATTGTGATAACGTGGTTGTGGTATACCACGACAGTCCCCTAATTCATTGCTGCTAAATGAGGTTGTCCTTATCCTGATTTGGGATTAGACTACTCATTTGTCATGTCGCTTACGCATAGGCTCTGGCTTTGTGTTATGCGCCACGCGCAGATATTGCATGCGCGTGCGCGTAGACTTTATGTCCCGCGCCACGCGCAGATGTTGCATGCGCGTGCGCGTAGACTTTGTGTCATGCGCCATGCGCAGATGTTGCGTGCGCGTGCGCGTAGACTGTGATATGTGCGTGCATGTGATGCTTAAGCATATGTAATATGCGTGAGCATATGTGATGCGTGAGCATATGTGGTGCATGAGCATGTGATATGCGACTGCGCTCAAGCATCATGGTGGTGTGCATGTTGAACGGAGCGGAGCCGCGTTCGGTCTTGTATTCGGCGCGAAGCCGTATGGGTTTATGAGGATTCCCAACCTTTAAGTTTGGCGCTTGGCCTGATGGGTTTATGAGGATTCCCAACCTTTAAGTTTGGCGCGTGGCCTGATGGGTTTATTAGGATTCCCAACCTTTAAGTATGGCGCGTGGCCTGATGGGTTTATGAGGATTCCCAACCTTTAAGTATGGCGTGTAGCCATATGGGATATTATGAGGATTCCCAACCTTTAAGTATGGCGCGTAGCCATATGGGACATTATGAGGATTCCCGACCTTTAAGTATGGCGTGTAGCCATATGGGATATTATGAGGATTCCCGACCTTTAAGTATGGCGTGTAGCCATATGGGACATTATGAGGATTCCCAACCTTTAAGTATGACGTGTAGCCATATGGGATATTATGAGGATTCCCGACCTTTAAGTATGGCGTGTAGCCATATGGGATATTATGAGGATTCCCAACCTTTAAGTATGGCGTGTAGCCATATGGGATATTATGAGGATTCCCGACCTTTAAGTATGGCGTGTAGCCATATGAGATATTATGAGGATTCCCGACCTTTAAGTATGGCGCGTAGCCATATGGGATATTATGAGGATTCCCGACCTTTAAGTATGGCGCGTAGCCATATGGGATATTATGAGGATTCCCAACCTTTAAGTATGGCGCGTAGCCGTATGGGATATTATGAGGATTCCCAACCTTTAAGTATGGCGCGTAGCCATATGGGATATTATGAGGATTCCCAACCTTTAAGTTTGGCGCGTGGCCTGATGCGCGCCTGCACGGCGATGGAGTGGTGACTCGCGAGCGCGTGTGCGTGGCGGAGGTCTCTTGCGCAAAACCCACATGGTGGTTTCCGCGGTAGTTTCCACGGGCGCTCACGCATGTCGGCGGAATGGTGACCTACTGACGAGCATGCGTGGTGGCAGTCTTCTGCGCAAAACCCACATGGTGGAGGTCTTTTGCGCGAAACCCACATGGTGGTTCCCGCGGCGGCACATGCATGGCTGCGGAGTGAGAATCCGCGGGCGCGCGTACATGGCGGCGGAAGTCTGGTAATTTTTGGATCTGCAATTTAAGAGTTAGATCTGCAATTTTAAACCTAAAATCCAGGTCTGTAATCTAGATCTAGATCTGTAAATCAGATGTAGATAGATCTGAAGCCCGGAGCGGATTTAAAACCATCACAGATCCGGAGATTTGATCATTCGAATCAGGCAGTTTCTTTTTGCACAGATCTGGAAGCCTCCTTTAGATCTATGGATCTTTTTGAGCTTTAATAGAACAAGCCTTGATGCCTTTTTTCTGTAAACTTCCAGATCTGGGTTTTTCTTGGGAGAGATCTGACAGCCGAGAGGAAGATCGAAGGGTAGTTCGTTGCCGTCCCACGGATGGCGCCAATGTCGAAGCATGAAATGAATCTGACCTGATCCATGACGATGTTTCCACGGATTTTCGAGATGAACGAACCACGACTTGATCTTCTTCTCCGGTTGCTTGAGACCTGCAATGGTTTTTCGGGAGTGTGGAGGTGACTGCTAAGAAATCTCAAAGATCTCTTGTTTACAGACACAAAAAGTGGTGGTGGCTCTTATTGAGCATGACCCCTTAATAAGGAGGTGGAGACCTCCTTATATAGAGAGCCTCATGGCCACCATCATGGTACCCTAATGGGCCTAGCCCAGTTAGGGTTACCTCCACAAAACCCCCTCAGCCCAATAACATTGTATTAATCCATATAATAAAATAAGCCAAACCTAATAAATTTAGGGTCGTAAAACCGGGTTTAGTACCATACCCCTACAAATAACATGACCTAGTATTTACTAAACAAGAGTCAATTTCTTGTTGGAATATACCATCATGTCTAACAACTAAAATTCGTATCTCAATTGCGTGTCAACCTCTTTATTATGTCTTTTGACTAAATTCGTATCTCAATTGCGTGTTCAAGTTTATTAATCTTATTGTACAACGTAATACGTTTTCTACTTACAATTATTGTTTTCTCTAGTTCCAAAATAAAAAAGTCAATGAACATTATGAAGGAGTAAAACGGTTTAGGCCGACAAATACAATGCACGCTGATGGGTACTCGGCCCCAGTCAGCCCAATTTGTGATAGTAAATATTTGGCCCATGGCAAATTCTAAGTTTCTTTTTCTAGTAGGCCCTATAATTGGAAATGGCTGAAGCCTAAACATATAAATCATAAATCTGACTTTGGTCATCATCTCACGTTTTCTAGTAGGCCCTATAATTGGCAAGGGCTAAACATATAAATCATAAATCTCGACTTTGGTCATCACTCACGTTCTAGGCAATGTTTTAAAAACCGGTATTTTACTTGTGCCGGACTTGGCTAAAAAATGGTACAACCGGTTGAACCGGGTTATACCGGAGTGTTCAACCGGTTGAATAATTTACCTTATAATTTCTTATAAATGTAATTTTAATGCAAAAATAACCTAAAAGTAAATGATTTCATAACAAAAAATAATCCAAAAGTTAATCCATATTAAAAAAAATAATGTAAAAGTACTCAATTTTTAAAAAAATCGTCATAAAGTTTACACATTTGAATGTTAATTGTTAGGTTAAAAGTAATATAGAAATAATATGGGCCACATATATCAAAAATTGCTCGAACATAAACCGGTTTGCAGGTAAAAACCGGTATTTTAGACATAAACCGCCGGTACGATGTTCTAGCAAACCGGCAAAAAATACCGGACTCAAAATACCGACCTTCTGTGCGAAATTCGGTTTAACCTGTTCAACCGGCCGGTTTAAACCGGTTTTTAAAACACTGGTTCTAGGTAATATTAAGGGTCAACTTATTCTATAACTAAGAATAAAAGCAAGAATGGTAAGAAAGATTTGTGAAAAAAAAACCCTTAAAAAAACAAAAACAAAAACTAAAATGGTTACTCATCTTTTTTTTTTAACAGCTGAATTTTATAGAAAACCAAAAGCAAGAATCAAATGGTCAAAGAGAAAATACAATGGTACACCCAAAATCTAGAATCAACAACATCATAACAATACTAGATTCAACCCGAAGACGTGACTGCTAGGACCGCAAAAGGGATGAAAAAACTCGCACCATTTACCTTAAGAAAGTTCAAGAAAAACCCCCACGCACGGAGGCCGCGCCACCGGGTTTCACTCCGTTGTGTTTTTGATGCAGTCCCAAACCGTACTCGGGGACCCCTTTGTAAAGTAACATAAATTACAAAATATTGAAAGTACACCAATGTTCCTAGTCGAGTGCATGCATCTTCGCCTGATTCCTGATCCAAAGAAAACTTGATGTTTTAATTTCCGCCAAAAGTTTCCCGATGTCTACCAGATAACTAGAGAATACCACGTTATTCCGCATCCTCCATATATTCCAGCAAGACATAAGAATGATTGCCTGCACCATTCTCTTTTTCGTAACCAAGCCGGAGTTATTATGATGTACCTGCAAAAGATCATGAACAGAGAAAGCATATATAAGTGGAATCGAGAGACAACTAGAGACCATTTGCCACACCAATGTGCCAACATAACAATACGTGAAGATATGTTCCACGTCCTCATCCTGGTCGCCACAAAGTAGGCAACATAAGGAGGACACACATATATTTCTCTTCTCAAGTGCCGTTCTTGTTGGAAGACGATCGAGAATCATTCGCCACCTGAAAATGTTTACCTTACGTGGCACCCATTTAATCCACTTGTATTTGATTGTATGAACCTGAGGTTATTGGATAGAATCATGAATTAATTTCTTGACTTCCTTGACTGAAAATTCACTCGAGTTACCCAACACCCACAGCCATTTATCGGTTAAAACCGTCAGGGCCGTTTGAGAAATGAGATTACTGAGTCCGACAAGTTCCTCAATTTCCAATGGAGAAGATGGTTGATGGTACCAAAACCATATAGGAATGTTAGAAACACTCGCGTGTGAAGCACGGAACTTATCTCGTATAGTGCAGCCTTTAAACTTTTCCAGCAAGAAGAGGGTTGGAAAAAGAATTTTAAACGGTACTGCAGAGGCCCACACATCAGTCCAAAATTGAATATTGGACCCGTTACCCACAACACTTTTAGTAAGCAGGCTGAGGTTGATGTTCTTATTACTCAGGGACACTTCTTTTTTGCAAATGTTGCTCCATACACTAGAGAGGCCTTTTTTTGATGGGATGAAGTTACCATGTTTCGGATTAAAATGAATGCTCCTTACAATCGCTCTCCACAGCCTGTTTGGTTCGGTTTTGTACCTCCACACCCATTTTGCAAGTAAGCTTGAATTAATATCTTGGAGAGATCCCAGTCCGAGCCCTCCATCATCCACCGGTTGAGTGATAATATCCCAACGAACCCAATGCATCCTCCTCCTTTCGTTCGTGTCTCCCCATAAAAATTTACGCCTCATGCCATCAAGTCTGTTAATGACATTTCCAGGTGCTTGATAGAGAGAAAAGTAGTAAATTGGTAGAGTTTAGAACCGATTTAATTAGAGTGGTTCTACCCCCAATGGATAAACTGGTAGCCTTCCACAGAGAAAGTCGTGCTTCAAAAGTATCGATAACCGAGGCCCAATTATTGTACCGATTCATATTACCCCCAACCTTTAGTCCTAGATACACGAACGGAAGAGAACCATGCTTGCATCCAATTAAATCGGCCATGCATTTGTTTTCCTCCAGAGATGTCTTTACACCATAAAGGCATGATTTATTTAGGTTTATTTTAAGGCCCGACACGAGGAAAAAACAATTCATAAGTCGTCTAATATTAATTAGATCTGCCTCCTTCCATGTGCCCAAAAACATTACATCATCTGCAAATACAAGATGCGACACCTTCGGACCTCCGTTTGGAAGTGAAATCCCGTTAAAAATGCCCGCCGAAGTTGCACTAATCAAGAAGCTTGAAAGAGCTTCCATGGCCAGTATGAAGATAAATGGTGATAACGGGTCACCTTGCCTTACCCCCCCCCCCCCTATAGCATTGGAACTCAAGAGTGGGGGACCCGTTAACCAAAACCGAGGAACGCGTTGAGGCGAATATTCCTTGAATCCAACATCTCCATAAGGTAGGGAAGTTCATTTGTTGGAAAACCATATCAATAAAATTCCAATTTATGGTGTCAAAAGCTTTTTCGAAGTCTATTTTGAAGAAGAAGAAGAAGGCACAAGATTTGGAGCGTTTGACCCAGGAGATAATTTCATTTGCAATTAATGGTCCATCCAAGATGTTTCGATCAGATACGCCGATTGCTCTTCCGATATAATAGTGCCTATAACCTTTTTGAGTCGATTGGCGAGGACCTTGGAAATAACTTTGCTGATACACCCGATAAGATTAATAGGACGGAAGTCGTTTAAGCTTTCTGGATGATTTACTTTAGGGATTAAGGTAATGAAAGAAGAGCTACAACCATTAGAAATTTTCCCCGTGTCATGAAAGCGTAACATGATCTTGAAAAAATCATCTCCAAGTAGGTCCCAATAGTGCTTTATGAAAGCGAAGGTGAAACCATCATGCCCCGGGGCTTTGTCCCCTCCACAATCCCACACCGCATTTTTAACTTCGACAAGAGAGAACGGAGATATAAGAAAAGAGCATTGCTCTTCCGATAGTTTTTTAACGTGATAACATGTGAAAGTTGGCCGTGATTGAACCGGCTCACTAAGTCTAAACTCGAAAAAATCCTTGACCTCGTTCTTCACCCGAGACGGTTCAGCACACCAAGCCCCATCAATCATGAGACCATTCAACCTCTTTTTGCCACTCGACTATTTATAAATCCATGGAAAAAAGCTGAGTTTTCATCCCCTTCCACGGCCCATTTGACCCTTGATTTTTGTTGGAGTTCTTTCATCCGGTTGTCATTGATCGTAGCCACTATGTTTTTGTGCTCGGTGTATTCAGATGCTTCAGCTTCATACAAGTCATGGGTTTCACTTAGCAGATCCAGTCTTTCGAGGGCAGCAATGGAGGTGGTAAGATTTGCATCCTCCACTTGTTTAGTTGTCTTATTCGATTCTTTAATTGCTTTTTAAATGCATCTTAGTTTTCCAGCCAAAGCAATGTCGGGAGCACCTGCAAAAGTAAAAGAACTGACAGAGGAACGAACAATGTTGTCTAGACCGGGTTTGTGAAGCCAAGCATTAAAGAATTTAAAAGGAATGTGACCGTAATTCGAAGATGTGGTGCTCAAAAGTAGAGGACAGTGATCCGAGAGATTTCTCGGGAGAGCACGGAGAGTGGCGGTTGGCCAAAGCCCCCAGAACTTATCACATACTAGCATCCGGTCCAATTTGCTAAGCTTGTTATCCCCATCGAGCCATATTGTGAATTTAAAACCGTTCATGATATACTCTGAGAGGTTTGCTTCGTAAATGAAAGAGTTGAAATCAGCAACATGTGTAGGATCAAAAATGCATTTTCTTCTTTCTTCCGCCGATCTTACTTGATTAAAGCCACCGAGAAAGATCCAAACACCCTCACGTGATACTTCTAAATCTTTGAGTTGTTCCCCTAAAACCCTTTTAGCCGAGGTGCTCTGTGGTGCATATACATTTACCACATGAACCCGCTCACTAACCCCTTTAATTGTACCACATATTAAAAGGAAATAACGGTGTTTAATTGTGTCTATTCTTTTAAAAATTCCAGGGTCCCAAAGACAGGCAATCCCCCCTGACCTGCCCTCCGAGTTCCCCCAGTATTTTGTGAACTTTATTCTTGTACCATCTGAAAACATTGTTTCCTGTATTGCAATGAAACCGACCCCATGTTCTTTCTTTATATTTTTAACCCACATTGCTTTGTGAGCGATGCCCACCACCCTAATATTTATTGTGAGAAAATTCATTGATTAATCAAGTCGTTTCCCGATCCCTGACTAGACTTGCTAATTGATTTGAGTAGTTTTCAACATGCATACCAACAAGACTCCCTACTATAATAGTTGCATTAAATTCAGTAGCTAAGTTATTTGCCCCCGCATCGACCTGATGATCAGAGAGGTTCTCCCCAGATTGAGTATTGACATTCTGCTCAGGCAAAACTGTGTTGATATTGCTTCCAACTCCATTATTTTCAGACAGAATATTAGAATCATCAATCACATGAGGAGAAGACTGGATGGTGTTATCTCGAAGATGCTCAGGATAAGATGGAAAAGGAAAGTCAAAACCTGTATGGTTATTATTCTCTTAAATATTAACGTCATACCTGGGTTTCTTAGAGGCTGGTTGTCTTAGGCTAGAGAGAGGCCCAGGAGAGTTTGATTTAGAGTTGGGCTGAGATCCATTTGCACCTCTTGAAAATTGATTTATTCAATTGGGTCCCACCACTATTAAATCTCATTGAAAAGTACCCTTGCATTAAGTTCTGAGATGCCAAGTAATAATGAGCCATTAATATCACATTTCATATTCCCCATGCATGAATCATTTCCCGTACACGACCGGTTAACGTCAGGGACAAACTCTCCATCTTCTTTCTCGTTACTCGCGTTTGCTGACCTCGGATCAGGCTCCTGGACGGCAATGTCTCCGTCCATCTCCTTTACTTCAGAGACATGACCACGTTTTGGTGTTCCAATAATTCTGGTGACAAAATCCGGCGACCAATCTTTCATAATATCCGACACCCAAATCGAATACTCTTTGCCCTCCCAATGGACCAATAATTATTCCGTAATATCCTTATCGGACTTGACTAGAACCCCAACAGTTTCAAAAGAAATATTGGAGTCGCTAATCGTTGCAACCGAAGGTGCAATGATCTCCCCGAAAGTTTTAGCTATTGTGTTGAAGATTCGTCGATCCCAAGCTTGAATTGGTACCCCATATATACGTAACCAGGCCACTCTGTGTTAGGTAGTAAATAGTTGAAGGACTAAAGTGTAAATGTTCAATAGTTTAGGATTATAATTGTAATAGGTTAGTATACATAGTCGGGAGTCGTTAATGAGAATGATATCGATGAATTGAGTTTACTTCTTCTTCTCTTTATCAATCTTAGCTTGATTACCAATTGTATCGTAACAATGGTATCAGAGCTTTCTTTCCTCTCGACCTTGGGTTAGGGTTCGGATTTATACAGCAACCATCGAAGTTAGGGCGTTAAACGGCTCTGTTACAGAAGCAACAATCAATAAGTAACGGTGAACAAAAGATCAGCGACGATTTAATTGAACAATTGGGCCAGAATTTCAAATAGCTACAACGATTCTCTTCCATTCAATGTGGTGATTCAGTTGACGATTCAAGAATCGTATTTGAGGAATTAGGGTTACAACGGCCATTCCATTGCAAACAAGATTCAACAGAAACAAAAAATCAAGAAAGATTACATGGAATTTTCTTTGGACGAGATTATGGCAATGAGCCAACAAGGTACTGTTAAAGAATATTGTGATGATTTCCAATTTCTATACGACCGGGTTAAAACTTTTGGAGAAATTTGTGAATATTATGCTATATACCTCTTTATGGATGGTCTTGAACCAAAAATAAGAGATGTTTTTATAGCATGGCATCAATATAGTTTTCACACATTGAAAGATGTCATTTCATTGGCTTTAAAATTGGATGCAAATGAATTGAAAGATTCATTTTCTCCTTATGATCCAAATTCTTCTTTATATGATGCCTTCAAGGTATTTGGTGTTAATGATTCATTGGAGATTGGAAGGGTAACTGATGATGATGTTTTAAGAGAAAATGAAAATGATAATAAGTCTGCATCCAAGGTGTTCGATGAAATGCCTAGCACGTTTGGAACTGAAAACGGTTCTTTAAATCTAGGCTTGAGTATTCGAGTGTTTGATGAAATGTCTAAAAAGAGTGGTAATGAGATAAAAGAACCTTTGGGTGATGAGATTCAAGAATTGATTGAAACCAATGCATCCGATGTAAAGAAAGGTGATGTTAGTGAATTAAAAAAGGAAATTAAAGAAAATATAAATAGAATGTTTTGGAATGTCATGTGTGAAGGCCTAGATAATGATTCAAAGAAAATTGGGAAAGGTAATCGGGTTCACATTGATTTTTGTAAGGATGTATATGGAATTGGTAGAATTGGTACTTTATTTCAACATGTGTGGGGTGAATTTGAACAAGGTACTGTGGTGAAGGTACTAGATGAAGATAGTGGAGTTATGGAAGAAAATCCTAGGCATTCTTTTGAAAAAAATAAGGATGTTGTGACCACTTGGATCAAAAATACAGAAACAGGGCAGTTTGGTGTTGATTCGGTTGTTTTTGAAACTTTTGTTTGGAAGCCAGGCTTAACATTTTCAGTGGAAAATTGGTGGGAAGCTTATATTAATTCACATGAATATACAACCAGTGGAAAGTTAAGAGATAAGGAGGCTGATATTGTAGTGACAACAGAAACGAATTCAACAAAGGAATTTGGATCATGTAAGAAGAAGAAAGAATCAAGTTAGACAGTTACCGATTGGTCGATTAAGAATTTGGTTCAGAACTATACTGTCATTAATGTCCAAAATGATTTGAATGTGCCGATGTTTGTGCAACATACAAACACTTTCTTGAACAAGGTAATTCTGCTCACAACTTATGTTTCACTCTTTGGTGGTCAATTTCATATCGAAGAAGTTCAGGAAAAGGGGTATAATGGAAATAAAGACTATGGATTTGCATTAAAAGCTGGAACAAAAGATACTGAAGTTGTTGATAGTGTTATTACAAGAATTCTTTGATATGGAAAAGGTGGTTTTAAAAAATAAATTGATGGTGCGTTGTTGGCACAAATGGAAATCCAAATTGTGGTTTCTTTCTATGGTTATGAATGAGTGTTATTTGAATATGAAGCCAAGAAGGTACATGTGGCACAAATGGAAATTAAAATGGTTGTTTCTCATTGTGACCATGAATAGTAGGCTGTTCATCTTTACTTGTGATGTGCTTCCATCTTTTGATACGCTTAATCTTACAAATTGTTTAGTTGACGGATTTTATAATTCAGGGAAAATGTCTAAACAAGTTAGTTGTTTGATGCATTTGCAAAGGAGTTCATCTCATCGGTTGCTTAACAGGAATTTACTCAAGACATCATTGGTTCTAGATGGAGAAGCTGCCATTGAGAAACCTAAACCCCCTAATGCTTGTTTCATGAATCTCCAAATGGCAATTAATGGGTTTGAGGGTAAAAGAAAAATTTGCAGACTAGCGCGCATGGTTAATGCACCAGTTAAAATTGGTGAAGCTCAAGAAATCAATTATAGTCTACATTTTTCACAGTTTGAATTTGATAGTTTTGATTAGATTTTTTTTTCCCTACTATTTTTGATTTTTGGGGACAAAAATCTTTTGAGAGTGGAGTAATGTTAGGTAGTAAATAGTTGAAGGACTAAAGTGTAAATGTTTAATAGCTTAGGGTTATAATTGTAATAGGTTAGTATACATAATTAGGAGTCGTTAATGAGAATGATATCGATGAATTGAGTTTACTTCTTCTTCTCTTTATCGATCTTAGCTTGATTACCAATTGTATCGTAACACTCTGTCAACAAACGGCTCCGATCCATCCCACATCTTGAAACTTGAAAACCACTTAGAATTGTGTTCTTTGTAATGTTCCAAAAAAGCCGCACATTGTATCTTATTGATGAAGGTCACTAGGAACCTCAATCCTCCAATATACCTGAGACCTGTAAGATGTTTGGAGAGGTTCCCCATGATTTCCAGTAAGTTGCAAAGAATAGTAAGATTTTTGGCTTCCACAATCATCGATTTTCCACCGCACTCACTCGCCATCTTTGACCTCGTCCCATGGAACTCGATGGTCTTTCTTCTCGTGGTGACCGAGACCGCCGCCACCTCCGCGTATGATTTACCGGCCTTATTCCCCGGCCATGCTTGGTTAGTATTTGGACAAGACTCATGTGGGGTTGGCGCCATTATTTTTGGCTTATTGTTATTTTTTAAGTTGCCCACAAAAAGCCGCGCACCATCGCGCAGGAATCTTGCCACATCGACCGCTAAAACAGCCCTTTTCAATTTAACTTTGTTTAGAACCTCGAATAATTTCCCAATGTTATTCACATTAACATATCTTACAAAAGCGAATCTGTTTCCTCCTTTGTCTAACTTCTAGTGAATGAACACGTCCACAATCCTCCCAAACGCCTGGAATTCATTCCAAACCTCCACCCTAGTGCAGCCCTCTGGGAGATTTGAGACAAAGAAGGTGGTCGTCTTTTCAAACTCGAACTTATGTTTCTTGTTGTAGTGTTGTTTTTTCTTCTTGTGATAATCCACGGTCTGATAGGGCTGATCGTCTTCTTCGAAATCTCTCTGCCCGTCCATGTTCCAGAGAGAGTGTTGTGATGAAAAATTAACTTATTGCCCAATGGATTGATGATTTGATATAAATGGTTACTCATCTTCCACGATAAAAAGAAGACACAATTTTGAGAAAAAAAGATCATTCTGTATTTTTACATATTATTGTGTTTTAAGTTTATTTTCGTCATTGGTTGTGTTCTTTTCCTTGACATTGTATTATATTCTTCAAATTGTGTTATATTTTGTCCCGCATTGTGTTATACTTTGCGATTTATTGTGTATTTTTTTTTTTTTAATTTATCAGTGTGCTTTTTTGTCTATTTTCGTCCTTGTGTATTTTTTCCTTGACATTGTGTCTTTTTTCAGGAACGAGAAAAACGAGGGAAACGTTTTAGTTTTTTTTAGGTCTTTTGTTTTTTATTTATATTTTGAGTCATGTGTTTTAATTATTTTTCTTGAATTTTGTTTGAGGTTTTTTTAAGTGTTTTGAAAGCGTAAATGATAGTCAAATTAATGTGAGATCAATGGCAAAGCTTGGACGAAAACGTGAGGAGGGGGGCTCAAATTTTCGGACGGAAATAGGTAAACCCTACACTGCATATAAAAATTTTCGGGTGAACGTGAACATGCTAATGATCAAATAAATAGGGAATGTTTGATTGGATACATTTTCACAAAGAAACTGCCCAAGATTAACGATTGTATAGTCTCTTCACAATAATTGTAATGGAAAAAATACCAATTCCACTTCGGGTCTTTTAAATGAAATACACAAACCCACAATATTAGTACCTGTTCTACAATCGGAATGGTTAATAATGTATGTAAGTATGATGATATTGAGCTATGCGGCTCTTCTTTGTGGATCATTATTATCAGTAGCACTTCTAGTCATTACATTTAGAAATCTTTTTTATAGTTCTAAAAGTAATAATGTATTAATATTAAATGCATCATTTTCATTTGATGAAATTCAATACAAGAATGAAAGAAACAATATTTTGAAAAAAAAAACTTCTTTTTTTATAAGAATTATTACAAGGCCCAATTTCTTAAACAATTGGATTCTTGGAGTTACTATATTTGTTCGATACAATACTGTCAATATAAAGGTTAATAAAAGAATACGATGGAAAAAGTACAAGAACTAAAATAGAAAAAAGTAAAAAAAAAAGAAAAAAAAAAGAACTTGTGTTAGATTGACACTAAATATGCATATATACTAAAATTTTTAGTTTAGGTGGAGAACTTTCATCTTGTACAGCTCAAGCAAAAACACCCAAATACTGGTTGGAACGGATATTTAATAGAAAGTTTGAAACTTCTTACTTTCCGATTCATTCTGCTATGAAGATAAGAATAAAAAAAATCCGAAAGTTCTTCTTTGTGGCGATAATACCAAAATATCAAGTTGGCTCAATTGTTTTTATCTTGGCTTTGACATACAGTGTCATCAGATAAGAGTGGGACGACAGTGGCACTTAGTTTGGATGATGTGTCAGCCGGAGTTTTCAAGGGTTTATATTTAGACATGTTGGCTTGTGACGGAATATCTTCAACGTAAGAATCTTGAGATGAAAGTAACCCAATTTTTTTTCTTGTGACCAAAATGCAAAAAAAAAATAAAAATGAAGTAATTCAAGATTGGTCATGGTGAATTCTTTGGACAATTGAGTCAATGATAGCATAGCAAAGTGTCATTTGATGTGGTGAGAATGATATCATTGTCGTACAAAAATAGATACGCCAACAGGTTCCTCCTTTTGTAAACACATTGTGAGGCCAGAAACCACACTTTTGAATCCACCCGTCTTAATGCAATTGGCGGCGAATCTTTGGTACCATGCCCATGGTGCATGTTTCAAACTTTGCAAACATAGTTTGGGTGGCCTGAGTGTTTAAACTCGGGGTGTTTGGAATATGTACATTGTTTCTTATAAATGCTTGACATATCTCAACCAATCAATCAATCATACTCAGTGAAGTCCCACCAACGACAAAGCTATAAGTAGGGTCTGGGGAGGGTGGGATGTAGGCGCACCGTACCTCTATCCAATGGATAGAGAGGTGGCTTCCAGAGAGACCCTCAGCTCTAAAGTGCATATGTATGAAGCAATATAAATGAAATCAAAGTGCAACAGTAATATAAAATATTAATAATACTAATAGTACCCTTAGCAATAATAATTCTAATACTATATATATGTAAAGAAAATACTATTATGGTGTGTGACCAAAAAAAAGAAATAGAAGCCCTAACGTATTCTTTTGTTACTAAAAATCCTTAACTTTAATTTTACTTCTCCAAGAATTCCTATCATCCACCATGTCCTCGGAGAGGTTTAAGTCTATCAAATCATGTCTAATTCTCTCGTCCCAAGTCAATTTAGGTCGTCCTCTACCCCTCCTCCCCTCTATAGTAATGTTTTCTACGGATCTAACAGGATTCGTCACCTGTCTTCTCTTCACATGCCCAAACCATCTCAATCTCCACTCTCTTATCTTGTCTGCTATGTTCGCCACCCCTAATCTATCCCGAAACACAACATTTGTAATTCGGTCTAACCTTGTGTGCCCACACATACAACGTAACATTCTCATTTCCGCCACCTCCATCTTCCGCACTTGTGCCTTCTTGATAGCCCAACAATCTGTTCCATATAGCATTGCTGGTCTAACTGCAACCCTATAAAATTTTCCCTTTAGTTTAGTTGGGAAACTTTTGTCGCACAATATACCTGTGGCTGCTTTCCATCTACACCATCCTACCTGGACTCGATGGGTCACATCAGTGTCTATTTCCTCATCACTCTGAACAAATGATCCTAGATACTTGAACTTCTTTACCTGCGGAACCACCTGCCCTTCAATGGTGATCTGTACGTCCTCATTGTCATTTACCCCACTAAAATCACAGTGGAGGTACTCCGTCTTAGAGCGACTAATCCTTAAACCTTTTGTCTCTAAGGTTGTTCGCCACTCCTCAAGCCTCATGTTTAGATCTTGTTTTCTCTCAGCAAGTAACACAATATCGTCTGCGAACATCATACACCACGGGAGCGTCCCCTGAATCGACTTTGACAACTCATCCAAGACTACTGCAAAAAGAAACAGACTCAGGGCTGACCCCTGGTGAAGACCTACCTCTATAGGGAAGAAATCAGTTTCCCCCACTAGCGCACGGACACTTGTCGCACTCATGGTATACATATCCATAATTATCTCTATGTATTTCCTAAGTACTCCTCTACCCTCCAAGCACTCCCAAAGCACCTGTCGTAGCACACTGTCATAGGTCTTTTCTAAGTCAATAAACACCATATGCAGGTCACGCTTCTTCTCCCTATACTTTTCCATCAATCTTCTTATAAGGTGTATTGCCTCTGTGGTGGAACGATCCGGCATGAAGCCAAATTGGTTCACCGTAACCTGAGTTTCTCGTCTAAGTCTAACCTCAATCACTCTTTCCCATAGCTTCATAGTGTGGCTTAGTAGTTTGATTCCTCGGTAGTTACTACAACATTGGGCGTCTCCTTTGTTCTTATAGATAGGAACTACAATACTACTTCTCCACTGGTCTAGCATCTTACCAGATTTGAGGATATTATTGAACAGAGTAGTTAACCACATGACTCCTTCCTCTCCCAGGCACTTCCACACCTCGATGGGTATGTTGTCTGGGCCAACCGCCTTGGCCCTTCCCATCCTCCTAAGTGCAGTCTGCACCTCTTCTCATGTGATTCGTCTACAGTAGCAGTAATTCGGCTGTTGTCGTTGGAAGGTTGTGAAGAAAAAGCCAATTGATTTATATCATTAATGACTAGGCGAGCTTTCTAACATTATAAGATACCATTAGAGTTAAATTTGTGAAGAAAAAGCCAGATATAACATATGACGTGAGTAGCCAGTGGCCTCGATCTCATGTCACATTATTCATAAAGACGTTATACTCATCAATCATGATGATTGTTTTCCAGTTTGGATCGAATAGTGCTGTCATGTGTGACTTAGGCATAGGTGTGATGGAGGTGGTGTGTACTGTGTAGGTTGAAAAGACTTGTAGTTTAGATATGCCTACATTAGATTGAGTAGTCTTAGGATGGGTAGATAGGATTGTTCAACATGATTTCATTAAACGGTGAATCATCCTTTCGAATTAGCCATTTTGTTACAAGATTTGGGAACGAAAGAAACGGAATTGTAAGCCTTTGGTTTTAGAAAAGGTTTATGTAAATATAGCTTTAATCATAATCTTCAGTTTCTTTTGTAAAAAAGTTAAACCATTAACAAGAAACATACCAATGGTTGTGAAATCCCATTATATAGGTTTGATGTTAGATATAGAAAACAAACTATATTATCTAATACGGAAAAGTGAAAAAGTCCTTCATGAACTAGGGGAGATAAAACCGATTAATAGACAAAACCACGCTGAAATAACCAAACCGACTTCAGTCATACCTTGTTCCAAAACCAAACCGCATAAGCTTTCGTTTGGAAGTCTGTTATTAGATTCATGGCCCAAATTCATTATGATCATTGTAATATAGAAAAACTTATAATAGCTGGCATGAACAAAAAGCACGATTCCTAACTTTTGTCGTTGAGAAAGAGACGCACAATGGGCAAGGAAGAAACCGTTCAACATCAATTTACATAAAATTCTAAAAATGTTTTAACAGAAGTTAAACTAAGTCAGAATCTGCTTATAAGAAGCATAACTACCAGAAGTCACAATGATCCATAAAAAGCAGCCTATCTTTGAAGCATAATTACCTACCACATATCTCGAACTTTTGTTAAACTGTAAAGTTTACATAAAACAAAATCATATCAAAATGAATCGAGACTGTAACACATAATAATTAAAAAAAATCGAAAGATTTCTAGAGGTTACCTTATCATGTTTTCGGGAATATAATGGCCAACTAAAATCGAAGATAGGTGGTGCCACGTCATCCTACAACAAGTTGGCATGGCCAGACATCCCTGCACTGCAAGATGGGCACAAAGGTGCAATTCCATTTTGTGCACTAAAATGAGCAGGGTGCAGATGAAAATCATTTCTACACAAGGCACAGACAGCTGTCATCTGATTTCTGCCAGTTGGATTTGGCATTATAGTGTTCTTTCCAAGCCAAAAGTTGTTAAATTGTTGATCCATTCCTGAATTGTATGGAAAGACCCTCGAGTCCCCTTGAAGCTGATGTGGATTATGTTGAGAGCTACCTGTTGTTAAGAAACTGAACTCTACAGGCCCGGGCCTACTAGATCTCAGCCCGGTTACACCATAACCTTCATTGTACCTTTCATCAAGTCTATATTGTCCGCCTCCAGCCTGCCAATAAAACAATAATCAATCATTTTGTTTTTATTTTTTAAAAGCATATTAATAGAAATATACATGAATGACCGTGTGGTATTTTGGGATTTCACTTGTGGTCCTCGAGCATGAGTACACCACCGGTTCAAACTTATGTATAAATGTACTACGAATGGTGGACGTTGACTTTTTTTTTTTGTTGATTGCATGGCAAATGACTAAACTACCCTTGTGACTTTTCCACAACTAAAATAAAAAGAATAAATCATTGCACCTTATCATAATACAACCTGCATCCATCTCAGGGACAATTCATGTTATGCTTATACATAAGTTTGGACCAGGGTGTGCACTTTCTCATAAGGATCAAAAGTGAAATCTAAACATACCACAGGGACCATTCGTATAATTTTATTCTTTTTAATACACAAATCATCATAACTTATTTTATTCACAAAATTAAATTATTGTGTAGCACACTAATTATTTATTATTAAAAAAATTACACGATTGGTCCCTGTGGTATGTTCATATCTCACTTTTAATCCTCAAACATGGGAAAGTACACCACTGGTCCAAACTTATGCATAAACATGACACAAATGGTCCTTGACATGGAATATGGATGGTGTTTAACTTTTTCTGTTATGTAGTGTGAAATGATCCCTTTTACTTTTAAAAATAGAAAATTTATTAACGGAAGAGAGTCAACCTAACCTGACATGTTTTGACTCCCATCAAAGAAATAGTTAATACTGACCAGTAACCTAACTTGCCGACCCGTCAATATTGCCACCTCTAATTCTCTGGGTACAGTCCAAAAAGAGACACCTTCCTCATAAAGTTATATAGAATACTACATCGTGCACTTGCTTTACCCTATCAACTAGAGGTGGCAAATGGATGGGTCATGGTTAGCAGGTCGAATAGTTAAGTTCTTAAATTAAGCCAAAATGGGCTGCGTCATGTCAACGATCCAACACTTTTGTTTATCTTCTTAGCCTTTTATAAAGTATTAATGCAGTAAATATGATTACAGAAACCATCTGCCATCCAAATTAAAACAATCTACACTTTGTAATATAACGATTCATGAATTTAGTTAACGGGACAAAACTGTCACATGTACAGAGTATATATTACCTTTCCTGGCATTATATTGAAGGAGTGATAAGAGCTGGGAGACGGGATGTGTGCATGTGATGGGATGGTCAAACCACTTTGCAGTTGACTTCCGTCACCCGTTCTCCACATCCCATTAGGCACAACTTCTTCATGACTCTGCCCAGGATTGCTTCCAAAAGCAGTATTAAACTTACTTCCAGAACTTTTAAACTTAAATTCATCTGATTTGATCCCTTCCCATGAGTTCTGATAACTACTAGTTTTAACATTTCCAGAAAGATTAAACAATCCACCCACTGAACCACTTCCTGATTTTAAATCCTCAACCATACTACTATTAACCATACTCAAATTAGTATGAACATCAACACTAGAGTTCCCAAAAGCAAGACTTAGCTCGTTACTGTTAAGATCTCTGTCTTCACCAAATTTCAGACCATCTAACGGAGTAGAATACATCTTATTCTCAAATATATCATCTGAAAAATGATTAAGTAATCCTCTTTCAGAGCTTTCTTCTTTGCGTTCTTCCATTGTGTCATCATACAGACAATCTTGGAACCCGAATTCTTGTTCATTTTCAGATGGAACGAGTGAACAAAATTCAAGATTGGTTTTTGTGTTGAAGTCCAAAACATTCGCCTCCGTACGTTTTGGTTCGTTGTTTCTGAAGATGTTGAAGTCGTCTAGTTTGACTTCTTCTGACTTATTTGAATCTATCTGCATCACGTCTAATTCGAGATTATTATTTAATTCATTTTCTTCATAACTGCCAAATGCATCTGTCCCAACATCAAATAGTTCATCAAGTCTGGAACTTGTTAAGCCAGCATTATTGTTATTATAGGTGCTATCAGACTCTTGTACTTGAAATGATGTTAGAGTTTCAGCATTGGCAGCCTTGACTGAGTCAATACCTTTGACCACAGTTGCACCATCTTTATCCAAGCCAAAGCGATCAAGAAAGATCCCACATGATGACTCAGCATCAACTTTCTCCGTTTCAGATATCAACTCATTGGTTGTATTATTAATATCCATATCCATGTTTGCATCAAAACCCCTTTCTTCACGGACGCTTGCTTTTTCAACAATGGTGTCCGGAACTGGCGGATCTACCATCCTGACACTAGTGGCGGTACCAATATCTTCACCGCCATCACAGCCGCCACCGTCTCTCTGCCTCCCTGTTTCAGAAACACTATCATGATCAAGATTGAAGTCAGGCTTATTGCCAACAGAATTAACATTAATTTCACCAGATGTTTCAGGCTCTATGTTGCTTTTGTCATTCATGGTCAACATGACATCATCACCTAAAAGTTCAGACTGAGAGACAGTATCAATAACAGGTTCTTCTGTAAATTCTGTTTTAGAAGCTTCATTGTCCATAATAATGTTTCTATCTATATCAGTATGTTCATCTTGTTTACTATCAGACAGAACATTAAGGTCTTGAACAAGCTCATCAGTGTTGGATTCTTTACACTCATTTATTTTGTCACCAGAATGTAGATCATCAGTTTCAACTAAAGCAGTGTCTCCAGGCGAAACTAAAACAGAATTATCCAATTCTGCAGATAATGGGTCGGTTTTCTCTGTTTCATTTTCCACATGGGGCCCATTATGGTCACTATTAACATTGGTTTCTACCTGTACCTTCATTGCATCCAAACTGATTTGTACCTCACAGTTTGCAGGCACAGTTTGTGGGTGGGACCCAATATGGTCATTTTTCACTTGAACCTCACAGTTTGCAGATACAGGTGGCACTCGTGGTGATGGAGGTGGTGGATTGTCAACAGAGTCGTCTCTTTTGACGTCTTCTTGTTGAACAAGATTCACATTCTGTATAAATCAACAAAAACAATATATGTAATTGAAAAAGAAAAGAAAAACGAATGAGTGCTAAACACTTGTAAACACAAACTTACACTCACAAAAGCTTCTTTCAAAGTCGAGTCATTAGAACCTTTAGCGTGTACAACATCTTGTTTATCCAAGTTTTCTTCTCCAATAACAGAGATTAAGTACGTTGATATTTCCTTGAACGACTCGAACTGCCGACCACTAGGACTGATTAAAATAAAGGTAATGTACATTAAGTAAGAATCATGAAGTTATTACATTCATAATGTTGATATCAAATATTGTGGATGGATTAAATTTTGAGCTCATATAAAACTTGGTGGCCACAAATAATCTACAAAGACGTATTTGTTGGTAGATACACACACACACACAAATTTTATACTTCCACGAAAGATGTTCCCTTTAAAGCACTTAACTTCAAATTTTACAACCTTATCCAAATATGCAAGAATATTTGAAATTAGCATGCACCCTATTGAAATAATTTGGAGAACTTCTGTAGTGTAGTATTAACTTCATTCAAACTAGAGAAAAGCACATATCTAACAATTTGATCCTCGTTGGATATGCATAATGCATGTGTATACCACTATACCCCATGAGTAAAATTAGCAAAACGAATGTCTATGGGCCAAACAGAGATATAAATTGGAAGCTTAACTAATAAAATCAACCCAAACTTCCATCTTTATCTTCTTTTACCATCTTAATAATTTTCTTTTGCCCTCACTTTCTAGCAGCATCATCTTGTTTGCTAGATTCAATTCACTTCTTTTCATTATATTTTTCTCACACCTCGTAAAAAAGATCAACCTCTTTTTTAATAGGCAACTACAAGAATCCTGATTCAATATGTAATTTCTAACCCTGGGTACACCAATAACATTGCTTGTGTTTCTTAGGATTACTTTAGTTTAATTTTGACTGCACTCTAATTTTCAGATGGATTAGCATACGTTAATGCATCAAGGTCAATTTTAGCACAAAGATGGGTTTGGGAGGTGTGATTGTGTAACTATGTTCACATATGCATGCTTCATATAAAGATCTAGATGTTAACAAGGTTGACAAGATAGTATGGAAATGAACTGCATTGATTCTTAAAATGGCAACAAAATGTATTGATATGATGCTGATCAGTCAAACTGTCTTGTAGAAAAAAATGGCAACATTGTGCCAAAGGGTAACCTAATATTGGAAGAACCAAATGAGGTTCTAAGATAAGTATATTTACATATAAGATATCTATAAAGAAGAACTATAAGTCTACAATCTAAAATTTGCACACAGTACCATGCTGCTCTCTGCTTTTAGTAAAATACTGAAAAAAACTGAACCCCGCAAGCTTTACTTGTATCATTCTACTACGTTTCACTCAATCCATATCCTAACTAAACAAATCAGAACAAGATGTCAAACATCAAGATCATATCTCACCCTCATGCAGTCTACCAGTAACAAACCTCTGTATTCTTATATAATGTCACCCTAACACATGCAAATAAAGCACGTGCATGTCGCCATTTTGGCACCTAATGAATATTTTCTATACTAACATAAACATCAAAAGCCACACATGCATATTAGTATTAACCTTATGACCATTTAATTAACACTGTGGTTCAGATTCATTACACAAAAGAAAGGACAAAAAGCAAACCTTAAGTACCGACGACAAAACAACCAAACACGACCTTCTTTCTTCTTAATACAAAGACTCATCTTCCACCCTTTCGGCAACACATCCCCAAACTCCGCAGCAGCCACAACCCTCCTCTTCCTCCTCCTACTCCCCCAATGCCCATTCAACCCTCTCAAAAACCCCAACAACTCATCCTCCGTCGCCATCCCGACCGTCCGCCTCCTAATCTCCTCCCCATAAGGATCCTCCAATCCACCTAACCCGACCAAATCCACCACCACACCTCTCTCACTCACAATCTCCTTATCCTTTTCATCATCAAACACAATCTCCTTCTTAACTGTATTAATAAAAGTATCATTATTATTATTATTGTTATTATCCCGAATCCGCTTCCCAGTCGGAGGCCGAATAAACACGACATTCTCATGCTTCCTCGGCCTCCCTCGCTTCCGCTTTAAACATAGGGTTTCATGATTCAAAAACTCAGCCGCAACTGGAATGGTAATACTATTATTATTATCATTATCATCATCAATCAGATCAATATCCTGGAAATTAGGATCCGATTTGCATAACTGCTTCAACATACGAATAATAACCGTGTTTTCGGCCTGTTCGGGGTCGTTAATATTATTATTATTATTACTCGCGGGGTGTGTAACAGGTGTACGGAGATGAGGTGTACGGCGGTGGAGAGTGGTGGTCTTGGTGACGTCATCGGAGGCGAGACGGAGGCGAGAGTAGGTCTGTTTGCGGCTGCCGGCGGACTCGTTGAAAACGGCGCGGTTGATTTTGGGGATAACGAGGTCGTGGTTGAGATCGTAGGCGTCGGAGGATAAGGAGAGTGTGTAGAGTTCTGATTGGGAGAAGAGGCTGAGGTCCACGACTGGGACTGACGGTGGCCGCTCGGTGCCCACGGTGGAGGTCATATCGGAAGATGATGTTATTGTTATAGCGTTTGATTGTGGCGTCGTGGAAATGGGGTTTTATTTATACCCGATGGAATTTATGGGTCGGGTTGGGTTATGGTCGGAGTTTTTAAAAGTCATTCTCATCTCATTCCTTATAATTATGTGCGGGGAGTTTACAAATTATAGGGTGGGGTTATGAGTGATTGTGAGTGTTATATGATGGAGAGAGAAATATAGTGATTTTTTGTAAATTTGGGGAAACATTTGGGGAACATTGCTTCCACATATTTATTTTTTAATATTTGTTGGATTGGTTGTGAGTAAGGAGAGAGAAAACTGTAATGATAAAGGTATAAAAAATATTATTTAATTAAACATGAGAGATAATTGTAATGTAATTATAGAGATAGGGATGAGGAACGTGATGAGAATGCTCTAACGAGAGTTATTATTAGAGCCTTACATGTGCATAAACCGGTTTAAAACTCAAAACCTGGTTTGGATTGAATCTGGTTCGGTTTTGTCAATAAAATTCAAAACCGGCTTATGATCGGTTTAGGTTCGGTTGAAACCGATTTATTGGCAAATTTACGATCGGTTTTTGGTTCAGGCTTTGGCCGGTTTTTGCCTGGTTTTGGTTCGGTTAACCGGTTTTGGGAAGAAAATAACAAACCAGTTCCAAACATACAGTTTCAATCAGTTCCAAACGGGTTTCTACATAATCGGGGTTTAAACCAGTTCGATTTTTAGGTCGGTTCGGTTAACCGATTAATTTGCCCACCACTAGTTATTATAATCATTCTTGAATACAGATGTTAATCCTAACCGTTTAATCGAATAAAAGAAACTGGTTGGTAAATTGATTTAGCTTTTTTGAAAGAGGACCCGGTTAATCAAAACTTGTTATTTTTGTCAGGTTAATAACTAGGTAACTGGTAATGATGTGTATGTGGCATGTACGGTATCTATGTGTGTGTGTTTGTATGGCATGGGATGTAATGTGATCCAAATTATGCATGTTTTATTACATAATGTAACCCATACTTGGCCATTTTTATTGCATTTTCACTTAATGAGGCACTAAATACGTTTCTTTAGTGGAAAAGGAGCAAAAACTGGACGAAAAACGAAGAATCCATCAAGTATAACTAGGCAGGGCCGTGCGCACTCTCTAGCACAACCATGCTACTCCAACACACATACCACACCAGTCGGAACAGGTGTGAGGATATATGCACAAATGGTCAAAACAATTCGAGTTCATGACCATGCTAAACAAAAGCATGGTTGGCCTAACACGATTTCAGAGAATGCAATCGTGCCTTTGCAATTACATGGTTGGGTCGACACAATTTAAGGATGTCACGACCATGCCTCTAGATCGGTATGGTTGTGCTGGCAAGATTTTAAAAGTCACGGTTATGCTACAGAAGGTGCACACCCGTGGAAATAGAAACCAAAAGATCGTATGATAATTAACCTATCTATAAGAGGGGAGTCTTTCGCATTCAAGGCATTCATCTATACACTCCACATCCCATTTTCAGAGAGAAACGGTCGCTTCTAATCGTTCGAGGTTCTAAGTTCTTTGGTAAGTTGAACTTTGATGTATTTGTACTATGGTTAATGCTATCATGTTTACGTTTTATTGTTTAAATCATACATACATAGATAAGATTTCATGTAACCAAATTTTATATACTTGGATACATTGGTTCTCCCTTAAACAAGTGGTAACTTTGGATCGAATCGATATGCAGAAGATTTCATGTAATCAACCAGTAAAACTAAGAGGACATACATCTCAAAACCCTAAGAATAAAGACTGAAGGGGCACCACTTTATGACAACTCGATTTTTTTTTTCATAAATATTATGGGAGATTAGGAAAATTTTTCATAAAGGAAAATTGATTTTAAATAATCCAAACTATGACCTGTTGGCAAATAACAGTCCCAACTTAAAACTTGGCTGGTGGCGGTCCCAACTAAATGTGTGTTTGTTTCTAACGGTCCACGATTAACGAATGGTTAACTCCGTTAGTTTGGTGCTTACGTGGCATGCCTGGTTGTCAAAATTTACTTATGTGGCGGTCTACGTGGCAACAAGGCATAATAATAATAATAATAATAATAATAATAATAATCAATATCAAAATCTAATATTTTCATCACCAACAACAAGTTCACCGACCGCCACCCACCTCAGCCTACCGTCGTTCCGGCCGCTACCCGCCTCCATCACAATCACCATCATTGTTGGCCACCACCCACCTCCGCCACAGCCCACCATCTCTTGCAACACAACAACTCAGTCCCATCTCCCCTTCTTCTCTGTCCAATATTCCCGCCGCCATCGCTTTCTTCTCCGACGAGACTCCACCACCTTCTCCAATGAACCTTAAACACACTGGTAATAAAGTTTTAAATCCAGATCTATATCTGATTTTCGATTAATCTCATAACCTGATTCAATCGGTGATTATCTCTCGAACATGAAATTGAAACCCGAGGAAGAACGGTGATATTATGGTGATAAGTTGAATTGAAATTGAATATAAATTTGATTAGCCATCGATACATGTCGCCCATATGTTGTTGAGCCATATGTGGATTCAATGGAGTGGGTAAGTAAAAGTTAGCATTATGACTTGAAATGCTCTAACCATCACCACCGGGTTGGATAGAGATTATAAGGTTCGTTGGAGAAGGTGGTGGATTCTAGCCGGAGAAGAAAGTGATGGCGACGGCGATATTGGACAAAGAAGAAGGGGAGATGGGACTGAGTTGTTGTGCTGCAAGAGATGGTGGGCTGTGGCGGAGGTGGGTGGTGGCCAACAATGATGGTGATTGTGATGGAGGCGGGTAGCGGCCGGAACGACGGTAGGCTGAGGTGGGTGGCGGCCGGTGAACTTGTTGCTGGTGATGAAAATATTAGATTTTGATATTGATTATTATTATTATTATTATTATTATTATTATTATTATTATGCCTTGTTGCCACGTAGACCGCCACATAAGCAAATTTTGATAACCAGACATGCCACGAAAGCACCAAACTAACGGAGTTAACCATTCGTTAGTCGTGGACCGTTATAAACAAACACACATTTAGTTGGGACCGCCACCAGCCAAGTGTTAAGTTGGGACTATTATTTGCCAACAGGTCATAGTTTGGATTATTTAAAACCAATTTTCCTTTCATAAATGGTGCTTTTTACAAAAGTTGTTTCAAAAATGGTATTGGTTTATGAAATTTTTCACAAATAATGCAACCGTGGTTTCAAACCACGGTTTGTCTTCTTTTATTTAAGAATGTCAGATAGAATTTCATAAAACAATACATTTTGATTAAAATAATATAAACCGTGGTTTGAAACCACAGATTGTAAGTGATGGTTTTGTTAGTCAAGCCGTGGTTTGAAACCACATTTTGATGTTTTTTAGACAAAATGGCAAAAGACGTCCTTTATGTTCGCACGGTTTTTCAATGGATGTCCTTTGGCAAACTTAATGACATAAAACATCCTTTATGTACAAAAAACGTTGCATGGTTCGTCCTTTTCACTAACGAGGGTTAGTTTTTATCGTTAAATCCAGTCATGTGCACCTCATGTGAGGGCAATTTAGTCTTTTTACCATTTCAAGGGTTATTTGTGTAATTTACTTATTTTGGTCTTTATATAATTAATTTTTTTTAATCTTTTTAACCCACATATTCTCCCCAAATAATCATAACCCGCCATCAACACCACAACCAAACACAACCACCACCCATCATCATCATCCCATCCAACCTCCCTCCACCCTCTGTAACTTAAGATCTAATTAAGAGGCCGAATTCTAAAAATTGAAGATTAAAATAAGAGAAAACCCACCTGCAAAAGACGATGAATCGGAATTCTTGTTTCCGTTAGCTCGTACGACAAACGAACGATGAGAAGAAACGGTCTTGATGTCGACCAGCTGTTTGTTAGAAGCTGCCTTTCGAGATTTTAATGAGGAATTAAGGTTGTCGTGCAAGTGATTGTTGTTAGGTATGTAAGGGCATCGGGTTGCAGGTTTATGTCCTATGTATGTGAATCGGGTGGGTTCATGGGTCGAGTCACAGGTGGGTACTCGGTAAAATTAATAAGATATTTAGATCTTAAGTTACAGAGGGGGAGGTTGGATGGGATGATGATAGATGAGTGGTGGGTGGTGTTTGGTGTTTGGTTGTGGTGTTGATGGTAGGTTATGATTATTTGGGGAAGAAGATGAAGATTAAAAAGATAAAAACATTTATTTATTTTTGAAGACCAAAATTTTAAGTAAATTACAGAAATAACCCTTGAAAGGGTAAAAAGATTAAATTGCCCTCACAGGAGGCGCACATGACTGGATTTAACGGTAAAAACTAACCCTCATTAGTGAAAAGGACGAACCGTGCAACGTTTTTTGTACATAAAGGATGTTTTCTGTCATTAAGTTTGCCAAAGAACGTCCATTGAAAACCGTGCAAACATAAAGGACGTCTTTTGCCATTTTGTCTTTTTTTTTTCAATAATGATAAGTACATAAGTTCACGGGTTTTCTTACCTTTTTATCTTCATGAATAGTATATATTCCTATCCCTTTTGTATTTAAGTGATTATGTGAGCTTTCTTACCTTTTGTCTTCACATATTGAATGAAGACATTGTGAATGTGTGAAAAATTGAGAATACAACTTAGATAACATATCTTATCTGAACTACATGCTTATACTCTGTTTATAGGGTTCATTTGATAAGTATTTTTAATATAGTCATGAAAGATGTTAAATTATTGAAATAACACACTAAAAAGTTGTTGACATTACATCACCTTACAAAAGAACTACAATATGAAAAAACTATCAACCATCACGTGTAAACATTTGTGAACTGAGAAGAGTTATAATAACAAAATTCAAACCTTAGAAATAATATACATAGAAAAATATTAAAAAGTTCAAACCGTGGTTTCAAACCACGACTTGATTAATAAGTAAAACCATCACCTCTTCCTAGGTGGTATTCGGTTATTATTTTATGCAATCCGTGGTTTTAAACCACGGCTTGCCTTATTTTAATCAAAATATTGTTTTATGTAATTCACATCTGACACACTCCAAAAAGTATATATCCAAACCATGGTTTCAAACCACGGTTACACCATTTTTGAAATACTCCTCAAAAACATACCATTTGTGAAACAACTTTAACAAAGACACCATTTTTGAAAAATTTCGGGAGATTAGCCAACATAATATATTCTTCATCTTCATCTTCATCTTCATCTTCTCAAACAACATATAGATGGCACTCTATTGGGAGAGGTTAACTAAATACATGGATATGGAGCAGGAAGTTGATAATACGATCTAAATCGGGGAATGTTCGGGGTTCAAGTTAGATGGGCATTGGGCAGCGTGATCAAGTTAGATCGCCATTCATTTGTATTGGCACAAACATTCATTTTTAAGTGAACTGCATGGGTATGAGTGAGGTGAGGAAGTATTACTGGGCAAGAATTTGAAGAGGGCGTTCAAACTGGAACATGCTTTTACACTTATTCTTAAAAACACATTCTAAGATTGGAAGGTGGATTAAACGAAATTTGGTAATTAAGATCACCTTTCATTGATCGTATTGTCTTCGGTTCAGCTCCCTTCTTTTTTCCCCATGCACCTTAAGAATATAAAGCATGATCACATATCACCATTATATGTCATCTCAACATCACATCAGCACCTTAATCCATCTTCCATCCGATCTTTAACCATTAAAATACATGTGGGATTTATTAATTACCCTTTTCAGTTAAATCCTAAGGTTTAATTAAGTTTATTTAACATATAAACTGAAGTATAATTATATTAATTTTAATCTAGTTGAGGAAGTCAATTAAAACGCCACTTCTGTATGTCACTACTAGAAAAGGGGAAAGTTTCCTACACATTTTTCTGGTAAAATACCGACAAACTCAATTTCTCACAATTCAACGGAAATTTTCCGATAAAAAAAAGTAGGAAAAAAAACACTGATTTTTCCAACAATCATCCGACAAAATACCTTCAAATTAAATTTTCTCGTAAATCTGTCGGTAGTATTCAAATGATTCTGACATTTTACCGACAAATTTGCTATTTATTAATTAAGGAAAATTGGTTTTTATTGGTCTCAACTATTGTCTCTTGGTCACTGTCGGTCCCAACTAATGAATTGGCTGCTGACGGTCCAACTTTTAACGTAAATGTTCATAACGGTCCGCGACTAATAGAATTATAACGTTGTTAGTTTCAGGTAGCCGGAAAAACGTTTTTGGCCGGAAAACACACTTGTTTACCCGAAAACTCAACAATTTTGTCCCAAAAATCATGGTAACTTTGTATCGTACCTTTAGGAACCTTTTTTTCAGTAAGAGCCCCAATTATTGAGGTCGCCGGAACCCTAGAACCATCGTCAGAATCAGTTAATGGTGCTTAAGTGATGGTGGTTGGTTGGCGGTGAGTAAATTGGCGGTGGTGGCGGAGTTCATGTGGTGTTTTCCGGCAAAAAAATTGGCTTTCCTGGCCAAAAATGTTTTCCCGGCGACCTGAAACTAACGCCGTTAGGATTCTGTTAGCCGCGGAACGTTAGGAACAAATATATTAAAAGTTAGGACCATCAGTGACCAATGTTAGTTGGGACCATCGTTAGTTGGGACCGGCAATGATCAAAAGGCAATAGTTGAGATCAATAAAAACCAATTTTTCATTAATTAATAAGTTAAATCTAATAAGTTACATAAGAAAAATAACAATATTTTTTATGTTTTATCGGAAACTTGTCGAAAACGTTAAAAGACTTCCGACAATTTTCCGACAAAGATTATAAATACTATTATTTTATCTATTATGATCATTTATAAATCTAATTTATCAACAAAATAACTATAAAATTAAGATTTTTTTTAACCTATATCGGAATATTGTCGAAAGTATATAAGTTTCCGACAATTTTCCGACAAATGTCAAAACAATTTATTTAAGTTATTTTATTAAACTTTCAACAAATCTAATCAATTATTTAAAAACAGAAAAAATATATATATTATTTTACTAGTAGCAATAATTTAACACTTTAGTTTATATAAACATATTAATTATAAGTTATAATATTTTATATAAATTTTTATAACATAATCTATAATTTATAATAACACTAAAATTTAAATACTTTAGTAATAAAAGAATATTATTGTTATGAACACAATATTATAAAATAAAATTTTAATAATTACGAATTATATTTTTATTTACATAATGTGTATACATATTTGTACGTGCATATGCGTTCATGTATGTGAATATGTGTTAGTATATGTACATGTAGCCGTGTAAGAGTATGTATGCGTATGTGAATGATTATATGTGTATGAGTGTGTGTATTCATATGCGTTAGTAGTGTATGTGTACATGACATGTATGCGTGTTGTTTGTGTTAGTGTGTGTGCTATTGTACGCATGTGTATGAGTATAGACATATGTATGATGAGTGTCTGCTATAAGTATGTATTAGTGTATGTATATTCATATGTGTCCGTGCGTATGTGTTAGTGTATGTACGTTAGGAGTGTTTATGTGTGTATGCGTATGTGTTAGTGCATGTATGTGTACGTGTGTATTACTGTGTGTGTATGCATGCGTTAGTGTGTGTGTGTGTGTATATATATATGAAGGAGTATGTGTAGGAGTGTATGTGTGTGTATGTGTATGTATGTGTAGGATTGTCTATGTGTGTATGCGTATGTGTGAGTGTCTGTATGTGTACATGTGCGCATGTGTTAGTATGTGTATGCAAAATCACCGATTACAATTATAGCGATAAACATAACAATTAGCAAAATCATGGTATTAGAATAAGTTTATATACTGAATAGGCTAATAGCTAACTAAGGATTTGTGAACCTCTCATAACATTTTCGATAGCAAATTGGTGAATTAACTCTTCACAGTTTATGCTCTCTAATGTTCCGTTCTCGATAGCTATTAACGCAAACCCGTTAAGTCTTTCATGGGGCATTGCGAACAAAAATAAGATTTCAGTAACTATAATTTCGAAAAACTCCTTTCTGCATATTCATTTTGATGTTATCCCGCCTATTCGTTTCTTTTATTTATTTAGTTATTTAATTTATATTGATTAATTAAAAGCACTTGGCCTTTGGCACACCCTAAGAGCCATCACTGACTATTATACGTATTTGTTTGAGTATAGGCTCCCCGACGTGCATGCGTTAACGAATGGACGTGTATAAGTATGTGACTTGCATATATTTTTCTGTATAATTTATATAATTCTATAGCTTGTTTGCTAAATATATTTATCTTTTTCTAATTTTTGCAGGACTTCCGTCAAATATTGACATACTCCTTTCATTTTGTAATTGATAATATATATTTTTATTTATTTTGTCGGAAAGTATTCGGAATATATGAAGATTTCCGATAAAATAACAGTAACATTATTATTATCATTATTATTCTTAGGTCACTTTATAATTTCTTAGGTTTCTTTACATATTTTTTATGTATGTGTGAATTCTTTTTGTTTACATTTAAGGTCAAACGAACATGACCTTAGTTTGTAATTGGCACATTGTCGGTTTGACGTGTACCTATTTTAGTCATTTGGTACTTTGTTTTCTAGTATTATGTAAGACATTTTTAGTAAGTTATGATATAAATTGAGGCCACCATAGTGCTATGCTCTATAAAATGGATTAGGGGAACCTTGGTAATTTGCTGTTTAAACTAGGGCCATCATTGTCATTTGTTTTTTTACAACAATGCCAAATACACAGATAGTCAGATAGACTATTCAGTATTCCATCTAATAGTTATTACATTCTGTGTCTATTCAAAATTGGTTGATTTTGCTAACATTTAATTAGCATAACAGTTGTATCATGTCTTTAAATGACCCGTTAGCATTTTTATTAGCATTACAAATTGTAAACTAATATGTATTATGCATTATTTATATATGT
This sequence comes from Bidens hawaiensis, assembly GCF_021521415.1. Classification (NCBI taxonomy): domain Eukaryota; kingdom Viridiplantae; phylum Streptophyta; class Magnoliopsida; order Asterales; family Asteraceae; genus Bidens; species Bidens hawaiensis. The sequence continues at coordinate 82,266 of NW_027504889.1, forward strand.
TTTTAACAATTTAAAGGTCAAAGATGTTAAGAGCCAAGTTAGAACAAGAAACAGAGGGCCGATAAAACATGGAAAACTGCTTGGCAGAAATTGCAAGAAAAGCAGAAACAGAACGGGCCGAACGTGAGAGACTACAAAGACAAATGGAAAGAGACTTGGACAAAGAGCGGGCTGAACGTAAAAAAGAGCGGGCCGAGCGCGAAAAAGAACAGGCCAAGCGCGAGAAACTGCAAAAAACAGATTGAAGATATGATGAAAAAAATTTGCCGGTAAGTAGTTTGTTGACTATTTGGTAGTTTGACATGTTAAACTTATGTTATTTTGTTTGGTACTTTGACATGTTAAAACAAATGACATTGTATTTTGTCATGTCATTAAAAAAGACATACTTAATCTAAATTATGTTTTTGTTTTTATGGAATTTTAGCCTTTTCTATTATATTTTATGAAAAAATAATTTAGGTTTTTTGTCAAGAAAAAAAAATATAATAAACTAAAAATTAACTTTTGTCAGAATTTCATCTGTAAAAATAAAACAGAAAATAATTACAAAATAACTTTTTTTTTTATCGGAAGTTGGTCTAGCTATACATTTAAAATTGTCTTAATACTTCATTAATATGATTTGTCGTAAAATCGTCGGCAATAAAATCAAATTAATTGTTATTAGTACTTAAATATTTATGATTAATATATAAACAAAGATATTAATAAAATTATGTTTTGTGACTAGTTTCTCGCTAAATGATTGGAATATCTAAAAATCTTATCCTCGGTAATTTGTCGCAAATCAGCGACAAACCACAATTGTCGATATTTTGTGGGAAATTACTCGGAAAAGTTTATCCTAGGAGGTTTTTTCCAACAAATGCCTTTCCTCGGTATTTTATCGCTAATCAACGTTTTCGACAATTTACCTATGAATATTTTTGTCGGAAAAGGTCCAGTTTTTTAGTAGTACGTATAATTCCAATTAATTTTCTTATTTAAACATTAAAACAAAACAATGTACTAACTATTAACAAATAATGTACAATTGTAATGTATACGCCTTAAGGTTAACTTATCTTATCATTTTAAATAGTTTGGACCACCTTTAATTGAACCATCACCACTCACGATGTTACAACCTAGAGCTTAAACACCAGCAACTGCACGTCTTCACCGCAAGCGATAGCCCGATGTCCATGAGGTACCAATTGTTCAAATCAGCTTAATGTGAGATGAGTACAATATATGGCCTAAACTAGAGCATATACAAACGTTTGGGGTTCTAAAAGTAGGTCTTTTTGGCCCTATGCTTTGGACTAGCATTTAAGCTTGATGTAAAAAATCTAACATGTGTCAATATGCATAAGAAAACATCCATCCTAGTGATTATCGATCCAAAGCAACATGCTCTAATAGGTATCGGTTTTCATATCTACCAAACTATTGCACGCAACGAACGATCATCGCGTTTATGTAATAATAACATAAACTATTACAAAAACGAACCTAGTCTTTATTCTTCGGATACAAGAACATCAATCAAACTCTCCAAAGCTTGAAAAGAAGATCCATTTTCCATCAAGGCCCTTTTACTCTTTTCACTCATTTCTTTAACCTTTTTCCTCAACTCTCCATCACCACCGTCCATCAATTCCCTCACACATCTCTCCACCTCATCCGCCAACACCAGATCACTACCCTTAATTTTAATCTCCACACCCAATCCAAGCTCGTTCACCATCTCAAATGCATTAATATGTTGCTCTCCATATAAAGGCCACGTGGCAATCGGTACACCGTACGATATACTCTCCAATATTGAGTTCCACCCACAATGTGACACGAACCCACCTATCGCCTTGTGTGCCAGCACACTCACCTGAGACACCCACCCGCACACAAACTGTCTATCTGCCGTCCGATTAACAAACCCATCCGAAAACAAGTCATCTTCAAGCTTCTCATAGTCGTTAGGAAGCTCTAGACTTGTCTTAGCCGGTTCACGTAAAGACCACAAAAACCGGTACCCGGTTCCCTCCAAACCTGTTGCTATTTCTCTCACCTGGTCCCGGTTCAAACTCCCCATACTCCCAAAACATAAAAACACAACCGAACAATCAGGCTGCTGGTTTAGCCACTGGATCGCCTTCTCATGCATGGAACGGTTAGAGTGCCACTTAGCCGGTCCAGCATGATCAATAACCGGTCCAACAGGGTAAACCGGCTGCAAAAGTAAATGATTATATTTAGAACACAAAGAGTCAAGCGCGTAGGGTTCAAGCTCCTTGAACGTATTTACGACTATACCTTTGGTCTCTTTATACCGAGCTGCGTGATTTATGAAACACGAGTATCCAAGTTCGTGTTTGTTGATGCAAAATAATGGAAGCGCGGTTGATGGAACCGGGTTTGTGAAACTGGGTATGATTGACTCGGTTGACTCTTCGACCGGCTCGGTTGTGAGGTGGAGTTCAAAGCCTAGATAAGCGGCAGGAGACGCGAAGTAGAGGTAACAAGGAATTGTTAGATCATTAGCCACCTCAATCATTGAAGTGCAAAACATGTCAACGAATAACCCGACAAGTGGAGCCTGTTGAGTTAAGGTTTTGAGGGTTTGTTGGACTATGGGTTTATGGTTTTGTATGTATAATGAAATGAACTCGATGAGTGAGTCGTATTGGTTTGGTTCGGGTGTATCGGCCGCAGGGAGGTGGATGAAGCGGATGTTTTCGGTTGATGTGTGAGATTGGATGTAGTCGTGGACTAGTGGCCACTGAGGCATGGAGATGGTGAGTATTGTGACGGAGATGCGGCGGAGATGGTGGTTGGTTAAGTGGGTTGCGAACTCGACTGCGGGAAGAAGGTTGCCCATGGTGGGGGTGGCGATTATTGCTACCTCTGCTCATTTCATGGCTTGTGGTGTTTGAAGGCTCAAACAAGGGATGATGGGTTAAGTTTGTTTATTTGTTTGTTTGTTTTAGATAAGATTTAATCTCCTCGTGACATGCTAGCTTCGGATATATTATTCTTTATGGTTCCATCATTGATACATTGGCCGGCAAATCCCCTATGTCGTTTACTGGATCGTATGCTGACTTCTAATAAAAGATTAAACAATTGAAGATTATATATCTTGTTATGTTTGAAGGCAAATGTGTAATAAAATATGCCACTAGGACCTTTTAAAAAGAAAAAAAATTATATTCATAGAGCTTTGGGTTTGAAGTATCCACATGAGGTAATAAGGGATGTTTTTTTTTTTTTGACATTTTCAAGCTCGGCGCGTCAAGATTTCTGTAATATAGAAGAATCTATGAATTTTTTGACCGAGCCGTTACTTGGAATAAAGATCAACAAGTAGACCATCTAACATTTTGTCTGAATGGATGGATAGGAAACATGCCTATGTGAATCTAAGAGGGGGTTCCCCTCTTGGGGGCTTGGGGAGCTGTGGATTCACTTACTGTGGGTCAAGCTACATTAAAGGTTGCTTCATGCAACCAAGCACGAGAAAACGTGACTTGACAACTAACATGTATTCAACAATTTTCATTTGATATATTTCGTTTCCTTACGCTTCAAGTTGCGGAGGCACGAAGCTTGACTAGTCGAGTTCATACTTCAATTATTTTTTTTTCAAGTTTACTTAAACATATCTTTTCGAGATCATTAAATTAAGTCTAATATATATATATATATATATATAAAATATTGTGTTTTAATTTATTTATTATTAATAGTTAAGTAATTCTTATAAAATAACTAAACATGATTCGTTAAAGATCAGTTGATGTAACTAAATACAAAACATTTAACAAATACAATTAAACAAGTGCTCAGTTGCTATCTAAACAGAAGAAATTGCAACAAAATACGAAAGCCGCCATTAAATAATAGTCACATTGATATATATCAACGTTATTCACTAAGATAGCCGGTGTCCAAACTAGGATCATTTTATTTCGGGTCCATTTTTCTCTGATACTCAGAGGTCCCTTAAACCTTAGTTAATCTACATTTGAATTTTCTTTATATTAACTAGGGTATAGACCCGCGTGACACGCGGGTGGAATAACATGTCACTACACATAATCAATTTAAACATATGTTTAAGTTAACATAATACTTGTTCATAATTTGTTACCAAACTGTTATAAATTTACATTGTCTGTATATTCAAACTTCAAAATTACAATAACTTAATTTAAACCGAACCACTAAAAGACATTAACAAAATAACGAACCATGTTCTTTGATATTAAAACATCATCAAAGTCTTCAAAAATTATACCAACACAAACTCCTATTTCCTAAACACCTGGAAATTTTTAAAAACAACACAAGATTTAATTAAAATAAACTTAACATAACAACATGTTTAATAATTACTAACATCTAAGCATTACTAAGTTGTTATGTACAACCAACAAATCTAAAGTTCATAAATATACTTATTAGGAAGTCTAAAAAGATGTTGACAATATACTACTTTTATTAAATCTATCAACATTATCTAAAACATTTATATATTACCTTTTACTTCATCATCGGACAACAAACTTTCAGGATAATCATCATAATCACTTTCATAGTTTGCACATTCGGCTAGGGTATAGACCCCTGTTATACACGAGTGGAAAAACATGTCAACATACATAATAAATTCATATAACAAATTCAAGCACACAAAACTTCTTCAACTTTCGGATCAAAACGTTAATCATTTACAATGTCTAGATATTAAAAGTTTAAGGTTACAATAAGTTAGTGTACACCAAACCACAAAAAAACATCAACAAAAAGATCTAAACATGTTCTTTCATATTAAACCACCATCAACTTCTTCAAATATTCTAATAAAAGAAACTCATTTTGCTTCACCTCCTGAAAATTTAAAAAAACAACATTATCCAAATTAAATATATCATTAAAATAATAACATGTTTAATAATGAAAGCCCGTGTTACACACGGATGGAAGTTATAATAAAAGTAAAAAAATATAACAAGTAATACGTAAATTGAGTTATATTCTATAATGCTTTTTATTTATGACTTTTATAATAAGATTTTGATATATTTATACAATATTAATTATAAACTATAATTTGCAAATCAAACATTGGTGTTTGATTTATTTTAAAACAAAACATTCATACCGATGTCATTATACATTTTATGTTTATAAAAATAACTTTTAGAACAAAGTGTTGTCACATATTAAAAATGTATTTTTATAACGTTGGAAGAATTGGAGACGAAGACTCAAACAATGATGTAAAATTTCAATATCTTTCAATGGTTAGTAACTTGTGTATCATACGCGTGAAAATTGTATATAAATATATATATATAGCGACAATGATAATAATAATAATAACAATAACAATAATAATAATATTAATAATAATAAAAAGATTAATAATGAATTGATAGTGTAGTATTTATAAGAACAAATAATTTTACATTCATTATAAGGTATTACAATGTTGTTTTTATTAAAATAAAATAACATACAACAACAAATAACGTAAAATATCAACTTAAACATCTTTCTAACTTAATCCATGAAGCCAAAAAGATATATGAATAAAAACTACATCATGACATATGAAGTCATAAAGTCTTGTTTATTAAACAATCATCGAAATAGAAAGAAATGTGTTGTAATTTTTTATACTTACAAAGAAGAAAACTAAAATCACTACAAAATCAATTCAATGCATTGTTAATAAGAGAAATAAAGGTACAAATATAATTCACAAACTTATAAATAAATCATAGATCTCTATGTATATCCTTGGAATGAAAGAATGAATTTTATGATAAGAATTATATAAAGATAGTCATCATATTATCATTTTACTACTATTATGCTAATAACAATGCATAAATTAAGAATCCGAGAGTTTTATTTTAAGCAACATTTTTGACATAATTAAATGTAACATCCTACTTTCGGTTATTATAATAAAAATAAATTTCGTTATTTCATAGTGGGTCGTTATCGGTTTAGATAAATAGAATACGAGTTGGGCTAGTGTTGGGTAAATGAATATGGGTTATGGACTTGGGTTAGGAAAGAAAGAAGGAAAGACCATGGGCTTAAGCCCATGATCCATAAATATATAAACCCTTAATATCCATTTAATCCTCATTCACACATATTCCATACACCACCCAAAACACACACTTAAGATTTCTCTCTAGCTCTCCCGTATCTCTAGCCGAAATCAAGAAGGAAACCGAGCACCAACTCGAGGTAATGATAGTTTAATATTGTACGAGCCTAAAACGTTAGTTATCGAAGCGTAACGACGAGCCGACACCGTTAAACCGTTTAAATCACAGGATCCGGGTGGAATCGGGTATAAACCGGACCTTAGATGAGTTTAGGGATCACCCTAGCTCAAATCTGGATCAAACGGGACGAAAAACGATGAAAACGGTGGAAGAAAGAGTGAGATCTCGTTTTTCCGGCGAAAACGCGATTTTCCGGCGATGACGGCGCCGGAAAGGCGGCGCCGGAAAAGACAAAGGTGTCAGGGAATGTTCCCTGACCTAACCCTAGTTCGCTAAGGAAACTTAGAGAACTAGAGGGTGATTCTTCAGCTAGTTCGCTAAGGAAACTTAGAGAACTAGAGGGTGATTCTTCAGCTAGTTCGCTAAGGAAACTTAGAGAACTAGAGGGTGATAAGGAAACTTAGAGAACTAGAGGGTGGTTCTTTAGCTAGTTCGCTAAGGAAACTTAGAGAACTAGAGGGTGGTTCTTTAGCTAGTTCGCTAAGGAAACTTAGAGAACTAGAGGGTGGTTCTTTAGCTAGTTCGCTAAGGAAACTTAGAGAACTAGAGGGTGGTTCTTTAGCTAGTTCGCTAAGGAAACTTAGAGAATCAGAGGGCGATTCTTTAGCTAGTTCGCTAAGGAAACTTAGAGAATCAGAGGGCGATTCTTTAGCTAGTTCGCTAAGGAAACTTAGAGAACTAGAGGGTGATTCTTTAGCTGATTCGCTAAGGAAGCTAGAGAACTAAAGGGTGATTCTTTAGCTAGTTCGCTAAGGAAACTTAGAGAACTAGAGGGTGGTTCTTTAGCTAGTTCGCTAAGGAAACTTAGAGAACTAGAGGGTGATTCTTTAGCTAGTTCGCTAAGGAAACTTAGAGAATCAGAGGGTGATTCTTTAGCTAGTTCGCTAAGGAAACTTAGAGAACTAGAGGGTGATTCTTTAGCTGATTCGCTAAGGGAACTTAGAGAACCAGAGGGTGATTCTTTAGCTGATTCGCATAAGGAAGCCTAACGAACTAGGCTTGATTCTTTATCCGATTCGTTAAGGAAAAGGGTAACGAATTACCCTTGATTCTTAAGACCATTCGTTAACAAAGATAACGAATTAGAAGGTCTAATTCTCTAAGACCAAAGTAACGAATTGAAGTTTAACAAAAGGACAGAATGGTCCCTGAACTTAGAAAGGAATGAATTAATTACAAATAAGCTAGTGATATGGCTAGTAATAGATAATTAATACGAGTAATTGTTATATCGTTAGCCACACCCAACTGAAGAAAGGAATAACAATTAACGGTGAACGTAACCGACTTCAGGTGAGTTTCTAGCCCCACTTCTGTGTTATGTTTTCGGGGCTGTGTGCATACTCGATATGTTTGTTAATACACTTATCCTAAGTGATAAGTGTATGCCTTATATGAATGATGTGAAATGTATGAGTGATTGCTTGTTAGTACGTGAACGATCTTCGGATATTACACGTACTGTCAGGTTGTAGTGTTACGTATAAGGTAAGTATATTGTATTTGCTTATATGTATGAATGCGATAAAGTTAATAAACGAAGGAAAGGCATGGTTGTATGGTAACGAAGAGGGACAAGACCCTAATAATATCTGTGATGTTAGGGACCAGACCCTAATAATATATGTGATGTTAGGGACCAGACCCTAATAATATCTGTGATGTTAGGGACTAGACCCTTATAATATCTGTGAGGTTATAGGGCGAAAGGCTCTTTAAAACGTATGATTATGTATGTAAAGAAAGTATGAAGGTAAGAATGAAAGTATATGCACTTATGTGTGTATGAAAGAAAGTTAAGAGGTTAAGTATGAAATGTAAGAAGGTATTGTATGATTATGTGATTAACTAGAACTCACTCAGCGTAGCTAACTTTTAGTATGCACGCAGGTGAGTAGAATGAGGTAGGTAGCTTGAGGAGGACACATGGCAGAGTTGGACGAAGCTGGCATCTGAAGATCTTGCTATGATGTTTTATTTTAAAAGACTATGTTTTGTTTTTAAATGACTATGAATGCTCGATAAGACAAGAATTATGGTTATGGAATGTAATGGTTTGAATGTTTTTAATGTTCCGCGAATGTTTTAATTAACTCTGATAATTAGAGCTGCGTTTATGAGTAAATCCAACACGAAAGTAGGGCTACCGGTAACGGGGCCTTACATTAAAATATTTTAATATAATCTTGAACTATTCAAAAAAACATTAAGTTAGAAAGTATTTTGAAATTTAAAAACTTTTAATGCGAGTTTTATTTTAAGCATCTATTTTGACATAATTAAAAGATATTCATCTTACAACTATTATACCCAAAATTATGCATAAATTAAGGAACAAATGGTTTTATTTTAAGTAATAGTTTTGACATAATTAACATATTATCATATTATTATGATATAATATTGAATTCAAATTCAATTAGAATCGTGTAGCCATTAATTTGTATTTTAATGGAATTTTAAAAAAAGTCTTGATAGTATTTTGATATTGGAATATTTTTAATGACAGATTTTTAACTTTAAATAACATTATGTAACCATTAATTTGTATTATAATGGATGTTTAACCATAAACTGGAAGTTATTTTATGTTAATGTATATATTATAAATTTAGTAAAATGCAAATGTCATATTTATATAAAAAAAATAATTTTACATAAATTATGAGACATTAAATTGTTATGTAAATTCAAGTACAAAACCACACAAACACTAACAAAGATAAATAAAAAGTTAAAAACTTTTTATAACTTATAACATGAGAAAAAACACATATTAATTAAAAATTAAGCATCTAATTAAATCAACATCCAAAAATTGCAATCTATAAGGAATACTTCAACATACATGAAGTCCGGGACCTGAAAAATTACAAAACATATTAGTAAATATAGGGGGGGGTAATAATAGTATTTTCGTGTTTTTATCATAAAATCGGTTGCTAAATAAGTATATGTGTGTGTGTGTGCGCGCGCGCGCGTGTGTGTTAAAAGGAAAATCAAACCCGAGCTGACCCATTAAAAAATATGTATTTAACTCTAAAAAATTTTGAAATATAATTTGTTATTATGGAAATGTCAAATCCGTTTTAAACTAATTTATTGACTGTTTAACAAAAATAGTTTGTAAAAACAATCAAGAATTTAATTTGTTCTTATTTGAAATTCAAAATTTTGACCACAAATTAAAACATAGTAAAATTGGTTAAACAAAATACAACAAAATTATATATACACAATATAAATATAAATATAAACGTGAATGAATAACTTAAATGTGGACATTTTGGAAACAAGTTATTGTAATTATAAATAATTCAAACATTTAACAAAGATAAGTTTATAAACACAATCAAGACATTAATTTGATCAAACTTGAAATTCCAAAGTTTGAACATAATTATATATTTATGTCTTGTGAAAAATAATTTTATGTACATGTATCACTATCAAATATTGTTTTCTTTTTAAATTACCATAAGTTTGAACATTTAGAATTCATGATTTTAATATTATTGTTATTACTTATAAATATCAATATATAAGAATGGTCAAACTTTCTAATTTCACCGTTGATAAGTTGGAAATAAATTAATAAGTTGAAAAACAAAAACAAATATATCATACAAAAGTTAAATTAGTTGTAAAGAAATTGTGAAAATATAGATGATTTAAACACTTTGAAGAATGCATGGCTGATATGTCGTTTATATAGTCATTAAATATTATAAGGTTACTTTTGTTAACTTTCATTTAAATAAAAATGGGTATAAATGCTAATTAATTTTAAGATCAATTATATTTTATTTTTAGCTTAAATTAAGGAAGAGTTAAATGCATTATAATGGAATATATTTTGTATTTAAATCTGTGTTTGAAATCGTATTTTGATATAATTTTGTAGGTAAATAATGTAACATAATTGAAATCTTAAATTTAAATTAAATCTTATTTAAATTTATTATAAAACTATAACATGTTTAATGAAGAAAACATTGTATTTATAATTATAATTTTTTAAATGTTACCAACTAAAGTATAAATAATAACTTTTTACAAACATTAACAAAATATAAACATATTAAATAAATAGAAACATACAAAGATTATATGAAATAAAAACACCAGCATGAAGATATTGATTTTGAGTTATAAATTTGTAAGTAAATTCTGAATATAATTGAAATCTTAAATGGTATTAAATTATTAAATATTGTCTAAGACTTTTTACATATATAATTATAACTAAAATTATGTAGTAACAAAAATTATATATTGTTGAATAAATTGTGTAAATTAATATTATTATTTACAAAAAAATGCATCATATCATGGATAAAAAGTCAAAAATATTACATGGTAAAATCTTTTGTGGCATATTTTTAGGATTCATTTCACATATATACTCTAAAGATTAAATATGGAAGTTGTAATAATGTTAATTAAAATTGTATGATAAAAAATAATATATTTTTTTTACTGTGTTGATTTAGTTAAATCGTTAGAAATTATGATTATTAAAATGAAACTCTATAAGTTATGAATTCATATTATTTTGAGAATCAGAATTTGATATATATTTTATTTTCACATCTAGAAATAAATATATTAATGAATTTAGTTGAAAGTGACATAAAATAATAATAACTTGAAATATTTAGAAATGTTTATTAAAAAATATTTTTTTATTTAAGGCATGAATATTGAAAAATTATAAAATGGTCAATTATTCATTAAAATTTGGTTATTTATAAACTGGTGAAAGTCAAAATATATAACATATTTTTGTAAACTTTATATAAATGGTGAGAATCCGAATTTGAATGGTTAAAATCGGTTTCTAAAATGTCATATTAAATGTGTATTATTTTAAAATGTAAAGTACGATAATATTGGAAAGTATAATAATGTTTTAAATTGCGTTGACATTGGTGATTTAATTGACAATGATATTAAATTTCAAATGAATCAAAATGATTAAATAATATAAATGGACTTTGACCTAACGATACAAGATTGATTATATTAAAATCGAATAAATTACATGAATTGTGAAACATACATGAATAATAACAAAAATATACATTAATATTAAACAAAATATAAGAAATCGTATCAACAAATCCTCAATCCATGAAATTAACTATATCAAGTTGGAGACATAACCTGAAATGAGAAAATTAAATATTAATATTAATATCACATAATAAATAAATTACCAATTATGGAAGATTTGAATTATGTAAACAAATGTTCTAATTGATAACCGTAATATTTGAATCGTGTTACCGGAAAAACGAAATAGAGAAAATCTCCATTGTATCTTCGATTTTGATATAAAACCTAAAGAGATTATAAGAAAATCATATAATAGTTAATATGAATATAAACAAAAACGAAAACAGATATAAAATCTTACCGAAAAAAGATATTCAATCTTACCGAAAACCGTAATAACTTCAAAATAGAATTCAATCTTGGATTTTGATATACAACCTAAGAGACTATAACAAAATCATATAATAATTAAAATATATATAAAATCTTAACGGAAAAAGATATAATCTTACCGGAGCCCGAACTTCCATGGTTTGTGCATGCTTTGTTTCACATACGGCGTTAAAAATTTAAAAAATTAACAAAGTGAGATATTTAAAATAAAGCATGTGAAACAAACCATGGAAGTTTTTTATGGTTGAATGAGTTCCCTGCCAAAAACAAATAAAGACTCATCTTAGTGAATACAAGATAATAAAGCAAGTCTCAATTCATAATTTTAAAAACTGTTGAAATATTTTTTTAACAATGGTCGTCTTTTTTTTTCCGAGTAAAATGAGCTCAGCTTGGAATGAGTTTGATCCGAATAGGGTTGATCTGAATGAAAACTTGGTGACTAGGCTGAAAATGTGGACATCATAGTTGAGTGACATGTGGCAAATAGATGTGGACATCATAGTTGAGTGACATGTGGCAAATATGTATTGCTTTAATAGTATTTAAAGATTAAGTTAATTTATTATTTAGTTTATATACTCCAACTAAATTTCCTTATTGTTTATTTTAATCTATTTTTATGTCTTTATTTTCCTATAAATTGTAATCTTCTTCCATGAATAAGAAAAATAATCAGATTAAGAAAAATAATAAGAAATTTGTCCCAAATCGGTTTCTCTTTTTCTCTCTTGTTCTTGGAGCCTAACCCGCTTGTCTATCGGATTGACCATCTCGAATCGGTCTCTATCAATTTGGTGTTTTCATCAACCGTCCTCATGCCTCCTTCGTCGCTTGAAGATTTGATCATGGTCATGGTCGACAAAATAGATTGGCTTTTATTACAACAAGATTTAATATATCACCGCCAAGCAAACCGCCATAGCCAAGTTCACTTTGACTCCCTCACTACCACCATGAACTAAATCACCGCTAACTTTATTACCACCCTCACCAAAAATTTCGGCACCTCCTCAAGGATAACCGGCCCAAACCTAACCGACCACAATTAGTAAAACCCACCAGAGTCAATAACCCCACAACCACCACAACCCTTATCTATGTCGACGCCGAGAAAAGACTATTCAATTGGTTCTTTATGTCCACTGAAAAATTATTTTTTTTTCAAAAATAAAACCACCTTCCAGTGTAATTCTCATGCAACATATCCCCACATTGAATAGAATCACACTTAATACCTCAAACCCAAATTCAACAAACCATGCACCACTTCAAGTTTGTAAAATCCCGTCAAACCCAACACACAAATTAAAGCCAACACCAACACCTTTTATGTCACAGCCTCCGATCCAGCTCTGGGAGGGGAGCCGTGAACACACCACCAGCACCGGTACCATAAATACTAGTACATAATTTAATGAAAATTCAAAATACCATACCTAATCTATCGGTACGACATGGATACTTATTCGGTACTCGTGATCAATGCCCATCCCTACTTAACCCAACACCCAATATAGTAAGTTTGTCGAAGCAAGTAGTATATTTAGAAACAAAAAATATATATAATGTAATTAATTTCATGTTGATATTAATTTAATATAACTTAGTTATTACCCGTCCTTGTTAAATTTCATGTTGGTTTCATATCACGTCATGGGGTATAAATTTTTGTCCATTAACTCTACGTAGACAACACATCACACATTTTATCCTTTTTTACTTTATCTATATCTATATCTATACTATATATAAAGCAAATAGCAATGACCACTTAAAATTTAAAAGGCACAAAACTATTTGCTTTATATACAATCCACATTGCATATAATTTTGAGATTTCAAGGGTAAAATAGTATATACATCACCATCATTTCTACGTAAACTTTAATTTACAAAAATAAATACAACATTGTTCCCTCAAATTTACACACTTTTTGTAACTATAAAGAGAAGTTACACATTTATCCCTTATTCTAAAATAACTACCCCCACGATCTATTTAACATACATAACTTTTTAACACGTTAATATTTTTATAAAATAATTACATCATAAAAACGAGTATTTTATTCTCTTTAATTTGAGTATGTTATTAATATACTTTAAAAATTTTTTAAAAATCAACATGTTACGTGATTACCGGTTAAGATGGCAACGAGTCGAACGGCTCGGGTCATGGGTCAAACCGTATTAGTGTTGAAACAAATCGATACATAAAAGGGCTAATTTGGTTCGGGTAGGGTAAGTACGGGTTCAAGTGGAATGAGGTCATGTCATAACATGTTTCGGGTTAGAAAGGTGTTGGGTCCTAACGGGATTCAGGTCAAAACCAATCTATACTATATATAAAGCAAATAGTAAGGATCTCTTAGAATTAAAGAGGTACAAAATGTAAGGCCCCGTTACCGGTAGCCCTACTTTCGTGTTGGATTTACTCATAAACGCAGTTCTAAATATCAGAGTTAATTAAAACATTCGCGGAATATAAAAGCTTTCATAAAACATTTCATAACAAAACACCTCTTGTCTTAAAACAACATCTTATCTTTCAAAATAAATAAAACATTAAACTTAAACGTCTTGCGTCTTCCGATGCCAGCCCCTTATTCAGTGCCACGTGTCTCCTCACGCGAGCTGCCTCATCCTACTCACCTGCGTGCATACTAAAAGTTAGCTACGCTGAGTGAGTTCTAGTTAATCACATAATCATACAATACCTTCTTACATTTCATACTTAACCTCTTAACTTTCTTACATACACACGTAAGTGCATATACTTTCATTCTTACCTTCATACTTCCTTTACATACATAATCATACGTTTTAAAGAGCCTTTCGCCCTATAACCTCACAGATATTATAAGGGTCTGTCCCTAACATCACAGATATTATTAGGGCCTGGTCCCTAACATCACAGATATTATTAGGGTCTGGTCCCTAACATCACAGATATTATTAGGGTCTTGTCCCTAACATCACATATATTATTAGGGTCTGGTCCCTAACATCACAGATATTATAAGGGTCTGGTCCCTAACATCACAGATATTATTAGGGTCTGGTCCCTAACATCACATATATTATTAGGGTCTGGTCCCTTTTGTTTCATGTAACTGTACCGTACCTGTTCATACATACTTTCCTTGACAATACGTGCAATCTCCGAAGAGTGTTCACGTACCATCATCATAACATACATACATTATGCATATATCATATATTCATACATACATCCTATCTTTCATCATACTTAACAATCATATCTTAACTACCACCTGACGGTACATGCAATATCCGAAGATCGTTCACGCACCGTCAAACAATCATCATACATAAATCATACAAGGCATACACTTACCACTTAAGATAAGTGTATTAACTATCACATCGAGTATGCACACAGCCCCGAAAATATAACAAGGAAGTGGGGCTAGAAACTCACCTCAAGGCGGTTGCGTTCACCGTTTACGGTTATCCCCTTCTTTAGCTGTGCGCGACTAACTGTATAATAATTATACGTATCAATAACTATCACTACACATATCGTCTTTCTAGTTTAATTATTACCCTCAACGAACGGGGGTCCGGGGGCAGCGCCCCTGGCAGCGGGGTTCTAGGGGCGGCAGCCCCTAGCGGGGTCCAAGGGGCAGAGCCCCTGGCTGGGGTTAAGCTGCCAGGTCAGCTTGGAAAAATTTTATTTTCATTAACTGTCGTGACACATTTTCCATTAACATTTTGAATCGTTAATTAATTTGCTACTTAAAAGTTCAAGGGCCTACTTGTAATTAAATCATTCTTTTCTAAGTCCAGGGACTGTTATTGTCATTCAGTTAAACTTCTAATTCGTTATTGGTTCATAGCGAATTGGATTATCCTAGCGAACTGGTTCTTATAACGAATTGAACCCTTAACGAACTGGACTTCTTAACGAATCAGTCCATATAGCGAATTGGACCTTCTAATTCGTTATTTCTTTTAACGAACTAATCATAACGAATCAAGGGTAATTCGTTACCCTTTTCCCTTAACGAATCGGAGACGAATCATAGACGAACTAGAGCTAGTTCGCTGTGCTCCCTTAAGCGAATCAACTAACGAATCACCTTCAATTCGTTAAGCCCCCATAGCGAACTAGGGTTAGGTCAGGGAATGTCAGAACATTCCCTGACATTCCTTATCCTCGTACCACTATTCCGGCGCCGCCTTTGCCGGAAAGCCGCCGGAAAACCGCGAACACGTTGGAAAAACGAGTTTTAACTCGTTTTTTCACCGTTTTTCGTCCCGTTCGATCCAGATCTGAGCTAGGGTGACCCCTAAGCTCATCATAGGTTCGGTTTATACCCGATTCCACCCGGATCTCGTGACTTAAACGATTTAACGGTGTCGGCTCGTCGTTTAGTGACCATAACTAACAGATTTAAGCTCTTACAACAAAATACTATCATACCTTGGGTCGGGATCCGATTCTTCTTCTATATTTTGGCTAGAGAGGCTAGAGAGAGAGAGAGAGAGCTTAAGTGTGTGTGTTTGAGAGGTGTAAGGGATATGTGTAAATGAATTAAATGGAGGATTAAGGGTATATATATATTTTTTTGATCATGGGCTTAAATCCATGGTCTTTCCTTCATTCCTCCATAACCCAAGTCCATAACTCATATCCATTTACCTAACACAAGTCCATCTCATATTCTATTCAACTAAACCGATAACGACCCGCTATAAAATAAACGAACTTTATTTTATTAATATAACCGAAAGTAGGATGTTACACAAAACTATTTGTTTTATGTACAATCCACATTGCATATAATTTTGAGACTTCAAGGGTAAAATAGTATTTACATCACCATCAATTCTAAGTAAACTTTAATTTACAAAAATAAATACAACCTTGGTCACTCAAATTTACACTCTATTTGTAAATATAAAGAAAAGTTACACATTTAACCCTTATTGTAAACTAACTACCCCCACAATCTATTTAACAGATATAACTTTTTAACACGCCAATATTTTGATAAAATAATTACATCATAAAAACGAGCATTTTATTCTCTTTAATTTGAGTATGGTATTGATATACTTTAAAAAAAAAATAAAAATCAACATGCTACGTGATTACCGGTTAAGATGGCAACGAGTCGAACGGCTCGGGTCATGGGTCAAACCGTATTAGTGCTGAAACAAGTCGATACATAAAAGGGTTAATTTGGTTCGGGTAGGGTAAGTACGGGTTCAAGTGGAATGAGGTCATGTCATAACATGTTTCGGGTTAGAAAGGTGTTGGGTTGTAATGGGATTCTATGTCAAAACCAATTGGTTTAAAAATGATTTATTTATATTGAAGCTTTAAATTCTTGATTTTCGCCAAAGGTTACGTGCGTTAAAGAATCAATTACGTGGATGACATTGTTCACACGTACCATGGTCTGTAAACGTGTGTCCTCCCATGTATAGAAGCACTGTGTGACACACTTACTGGCATCGGTTACGGGTCATATGTCGCGTTCGATGCTTCGTTTGCCCGTGTGAACCGAAAAACCAAAACGAAACCAACCAAAACAAAACAAAAAAACCAAAAGCAAAATAAAGAAAACTGAATAAAACAACACAAAACAAAACCAAAACCTAATCGAAATAAACAAAATCGAAACAAAAAAAAATTGAAAAAACCAACGAAAATGAAAAAACAATACTGGAAAAAAAACCTTAATGAAACCAACCAAGACGAAATAAGAAAATGGAAACCAAACATAAACGAAAACGAGAAAAACGAAACAAAAAAAATATCGAAACGAAACTGAGAAAAAAAACCAAAACAAAACAAAAAAACCGACCACACGAAACAAAAAAAACGAGACGATTTTTTTCTGGTTTTTTCGTTTTGGTTTAGTTACAGGTTATGTGCGTACCAACGCTCGACTAAACATTTTTATACTTATATTCACCCTTTTTTTTATCTTTGACCCATGCTAATTAATTTCAAAATTTTCATTCTTTTAGTTTTGACTGATTCTGACTCACTAAACATTTATTTTAACGCATAATAGCTTAATGAGTTATATTTGACAGACTTATCTTAAACTGAACAAATATTGTTTTTTATTAATTTTATCATATCACACGAATCTTTATAAGTTTACTTATAACTATTATGTGAAATATGTATGAGAAACGACGAAGTTGGAAAATCTCATCACGACTAACCAGTCGTAAAAAGCTCACTGGAATGACTACAAAAAACGGATGAAATAAACGTAGAAAAGCCTGAAGAAATAGACAACAACTACCGTAGTACATGATATATCGCAAGAGGATTGATAAACTAACAAGAAACATGTATCGCATTGTAAATTATCGGCGCCGCCGCATCGCGCGGGTATTCTACTAGTCTCACTTAAAGGAAATAGTTTAAACTCACTTAACCCCTCACAATTTAATCTAAAAACAATTCTTAAATAATTTGTGTAGTTGCAGAGAATTTAAAGTCTGTTAACATTTGAACTCATCTTGCTTCTAGCACGTTATATCATGAGGGGAGTGGTGTCCCATTCGTTAAACTTTGCTAAATCACCTTAACGCCCTGAGCATTTAGGTATACCTAGGGCGTCACATTCACGAATGAGCGTATTGTTGTTTTACTAAACGGTAACCTTATAGAATAAGATGATTTTGATTATATTTTCCTTATTTATTTCGATATATACCTTTGAAATCTTATGATCAGAGCGGGTATCCCATCGCTCGATCATATCTAAACCCTAAACTCACCGTCACCGCCGCCGCCACCAGAGCTCCGACCACCACTTAACCGGTTGCTTCTTGATTTGTAGCCGCTCATCAGTTCTTCTTCTATTACATCACAAACCCTGGATTTGATTTGATCTCGACATTCCAAACGGAAATTGACGTTTGTGAAGTTTAGTTTTTATTTATTTTTCTTGACTTCGGAGTCCAGATGCCTGCCTGCTAAAGTTGAATTAGGTGGGGAGAAGAAGAATCTCAATCATTGAAGATATTGTGGTTTTGTTGCTTGTTGCTACAGTAGAAACGACATGACAATTGTTTAATTCTTTATTTTACCTTTTTTTATTATAAAAAAAAGACAACATGCGTCACAAAGAATCCAATAATAGCCCTATTCCTGGTTTAAACTGTGACATTTGTCAATTTTTCGTATTCGTATTTGTATTTGTTTTTGTTGAACCGACCCGTTTTGTCATTTCAATGTACTTGTTTTTAAAAGTTATCAATTTATATCATATTCAAGGACTTAAAGTTCGTTTATGTTCATTTTCTATTCGTATTGTTCGATTAATGAATCTCCGAGCCTTAAAAAGTTGACATAATTACAGAAATTGTCCTTTATGTTTGTATCAGATTTCACTCGTTGTCCTTTATCTTTAAAAGTAACATGATTTGTACTTTACGTTTTCAATATGTTACACCGTTTGTCCTTTAACCCTAACCCAGTTACATTTTATCGTTAACTTTGATCATATGCATTGCACATGAGGGCAAATCGGTCATTTTCAAATCTATTTATAATAACATCTTATAATTAAATCAACATATATCAAAGATATCTCTCTCTCTCCCCCATCTCTCTTTCTGCACAATGCACGCATTCTCTCTTTCTCTCTCTTTCCAGTTTACCCACACAACCACCACCACACAACCCAAACCACCATCCAACCAACAAAACGAAATCGCCGCCCACTACCATCAAGAGAACCGTCGGCCGCCACCATCCACAGAACCGCCAACCACCGCCTTTGTCACTGCCACCACCCACCACCACACTGTTGCAACCTCCACCTTCGAACGGAACCACAGAAGTTTCCGCCACAATTAAAACATCCACTCCTGAACATATTCAACCATTCACGAAACCCTAATTGGTTTTTAAACACCCAAATTCAACATTCAAGAAGCCGTAATCGGATTTTGAAAACCCAAATTCAACATTCATGAAACCTTAATCGGATTTTGAAGCCCAAATTTAACCACGAAATCTGCCGCTGGTTGATGGATGGATCTTGAACTGGATTTGATGGCGGCGATGGGATTTGATGGCGGCGGTGGGGTTTGATGGGGCTTGATGGCGGTAGGGTTTGATAACGGGTGGTGCGGTGGGTGGTGTGATGGTTGTTTTCCGGTGGCTGATTTTGGTGTAGGAGTGGGGGTGGGGGTGATGGTGGAAGAAGAGAGAGAGAGAGAGAGAGAGAGAGAGAGAGAGAGAGAGAGAGAGAGAGAGAGAGAGAGAGAGAGAGAGAGTGTTAATATATATAATTTATTTATATTCTTTAAGTTTAATTTTTAAAATGTATTTTTTTGGTAAACTGATAAATTACCAATTTGTCCTCATATGTAAGGCACATGACATAACTTAACAATAAAATCTAACTGAGTTAGGGTTAAAGGACAAATGGTGTAGCATTTTAAAAACATAAGGTACAAATCATGTTACTTTTAAAGATAAAGGACAACGAGTGAAATCTGATACAAACATAAAAGGACAATTTCTTTAATTCTGTCTAAAAAGTTTATAAAATAAACAAAGTGTAAAACTATTCGAGGATATAACGTAAACAAATCAAAAATATGAAAGTATAAAAAGTTTGATCGAGTTTGGTATAATTATAAAGTTCAAGGGTTAACGAATAAATAAACTTTAAATCAGTTTTTATATATCTACAAAGTCCAGGGGCTATAAGTGTAATTATCATTTAAATTAAAATATAATAATAAAAAAACCCAGCCAGCCCTCCCCCCTCTCCCTGTCGCGTTTTTACGATCAAGGGTTCCGGCCACCGGATTCCGGCGCCGGCAACATATAAAGACGGCTTTTCAAGCTCCGATTGATCCATTAATCCAACCAAACGATCTCTCCAATAATATACACATTAATCCGCGATTTATTTCGTCATTTAAACACTAATTAACTCTAATTATCACCCACCCGTCGGAATTATTTTTAAATCTCAATAACTCGAATTAAACACGAATTGATTCAATTGAGGCTATAAATAGCACTCTAATCTCTTCCTAAACATGCTACAACGATAATTATACACAAACAAACTCCCTAATATCACTGATTGTTCGTCCAAATTTCGCTCCGGTCAACTTACGGTTCTCCGTCAAATCATAACCTTGGAAGGTAATTGTAATATGAATTAGTATTGTTTTAACCCGGCAAACAAAACCCCTAACCTAAATCTATCAAACATGTGATGGTTATGGAGAATTGAAACCCTAGGGTTAGGGTAAATAAGATGAAGTGTGGGTTTCTGTTTATAATTAATTGTTTTCTTCTATTAATAAAAGAGATGGTTTGGTCCAGTGGTTGTGTCTGCTTGTTGTGGACGTGAAGACCCGGGTTCGAACCCGGGTCACAGCAAACCATTTTATATATTTTTTTAACCATTTTATCAATTTTAATAAATCTAATATATCTGTATTATATATAAAGGAAGAGTGATAGGCACAAACGTCTTTTTATAATTGTGTGTGAATGACAAAACCGACATTTCATAATAGGGCAAGAAAAGTAATTTGTCAATGGATCCATCAATTCCTAAAGCTCTTAGTACAACATCATGAAGCTTCAATTTTTAAGACATTACTCTTCAATCTTTTAGAAAACAAAAGGTTATGGTTTACATGTGTTATTATTATAGATTATTATTATCATTATTACGGTGACTATCCACATTCTTAACTCCCATGTGTTATTATGTTTCTATTAACCTTGTTAGCCTATATATAGTGCAATCTTGTGCTTCTATTACATAAACATACATACATACATACCAATGAATAACAACCTCTCTTTTATCCACTTATCATACCCTAAACCTCCCTTTTCTCCATTTATCATACCCTATATACACTATTTCTCAAGGTTCGAAGGATGTAATAAGGAAAAGTTGAGACGATTTGGGCTAAGGAAAAAGATGATAGTGTAAAGTTCGGACTAAACTAAGCACACTTTTGGTAGTGTTAGAAATTTGTAAAAACACTTTTGGTAGTGTTAGAAATTTGTAAAATCGATGGATAATACAATATGTATGAAAACAATCCATAAATGGTTTTTTTAAGAGACATTAGTGAGCATGTTACCAATATTAAGATTAATAAAGTCTATGGTTTAAATATGTTATTAAGTGATTATCCACATTCTTAACTCCTGTGTTTCATTATGTTTCTATTAACTTTGTTAGCTTATATATAGTAGCTTGTTTTTTTTAACCAAAGTTGGTTACCTATGTATTATCCCAACAACCATATAGACACGAAAATGAAATACATACCGCCAAACAATTCAAGGCGTGCAAGTGCACAACCCTGTCATTGTCATCGGCCGTCAACAATAAGGTGGGAGGATATTGACGAGAGCGATCATTAGATCACTCCCATGGTCTCCTAACATTATGCATTGGTGAGTACCTAATTAAACAATAACAACTAAAAACCTCCAAAATTTTAAGTTGTATTAAATATCGAGGATTGATGGTTTACATTGCTCACTTGATTAATCATCAAACCTCTTCCTCCTTTATAGCTATATAAACATAGCATTAATGGCTTCGCCGCCTTACTTACCGCCGACGAGGCGTCTCAACTTACCGGTAAATCACCACCGCCAACCACTTTGTACCTCATGTCTAGTAGTACCTAATTTGTCACCACTTGCTAGTTGACAGTTTTATACCATAGTAAATTATTAAAGATATAAAGAAAGATATGTATATTTGCTTTATTTGAAAGTCTACCATGTCTCTTTCTTATGAAACAAAAAAATTACCATGTGAATACTGGTTTCTCGTTACTTACTCATATTTAGTATCCTTTTGATTTCCATGATTTGTTTTTCATTTTCAAAGGCTTTCCGGTTGAAATATTTTCACTTCACCAAGGTCCCACCCATTGCTCCAATATTCCGGTAGTCCCCCCTATGTGAATTACCTATACTTAAATCATAATTAATGAAGAATATATCCATTTCACACCCATTCAACCCTATAGTAAGCACACCTTTACCCTCATTCTAAGAAATTATAACCATTATTAAACACATATTAATTACAATAACTCATCAATTTATATTCCTATATACATATTCAAAAAAAATGAAACCCACACTCCATTTACTCACAACTTAATATCTATATTGATACATGCATTTAATGACATCTTCATATTCACCAACACCCCCTACATAGTCCCACTCCTCATAACCAAACTTCTCACTCTTGATGTCCATGCATGACCTATGACAAAAGTGTAAATAATTAAGGCAACATTTAGATGTGAGTTTAGAAAGAAGCTGCGTGAAAATTGGAAATCAAAAGGAACCATACCAGAATAAGAATTAAATGACTACAGTTATTTTCATACACAATTTAGGTTGTTATTACGCATTATACGTCACTGAAAGTTGTTTACCCCAAAATGAACAAAATTAAAAGCAAACCAGTGATATACAAATCAAATAGCAAAAGCAAGAAAGATGAATTCCTAAACCAACCAACTACAAAGTTTGAAGACTTCCAATCCTGTACACAACTAAATTATACGGTCTGATTAATTTAGACCAAAATTCGTAACGATTAACTTCAAGAACGCCATGCAGCAATCCAAATATATGAAACTACTACTCTAAATTATTAAACTGAAATAATAAACTAACAAATATCATCCCTAACATCATGCATGTAAATATCACATCCTTGAACATAACCTACTATTTATCATTTGAAGTTGTAATAATAAGATCCCCAAATGTTTAAACAAATATAGTTTAATGATTAACATATTTAATTGCATGTAATACTATTAGAAGTTTTAGAAGATAGGGAGTCTAAAGTGATTAATGACATTAAAGCTGTATAGTGCTATTTGATTATTGTTTCCACTGCTTAATTGATTCTACAACAATTAGATTAATTTCCGTCAAGTTATTAAAATCAAACCAGCACATTACTCATTACCGGCTTGGAGTGGGAGAAATGGAGTCGGTTCAATATTATTAACTTTCCGTCGCAGACATTTCTTGATGTAGTTTGTGTTTGTTGATGCAGTTTGTGTTTGTTTCTTTTTATTCCTTGTAACTTTGGACTCTTTAATAGTTCGATTTTGGTTTTTTCCCCCTTTAAAGTTGGCCTTTATTTGTTTACATATCTAGAATTTAGGGGTTTTATTACTGGAAAATTGGCTTCAAAGATTTTATCCAAAAGAAAGGGTAAAAACTAACAATATTAGATGTTATTAACCATATTACCTCATAATATTTTTATACATTATATGCACTTTAAAATATAAGTTTAATAATATGGGTAAAATAACAATCTATAAGTCAGTTTCAAGTTTCAAATTTTCAAGCTATTAAAATCAAACCATCACATTACCGGCTTGGACCGGGAGAAATGGAGTCGGTTCAGCTTTATTAACTTTCTGTTGCAGACAGTTGTTGATGTAGTTTGTGTTTGTTGCTGCAGTTTGGTTTGTTTCTTTTTATTTCTTGTAACTTTGGGCTCTTTAATAGCCCGATTTTAGTTTTTTTCTCTTTAAAGTTGGCTTTTATTTGTTTACTTGTCTAGAGTTTAGGGGTTTTATTACTAAAAAATTGGCTTCAAATATTTTCTCAAAAAAAAAAAAGTAAAAAGTAACAACGAACAACCACGAGTTTCTGATCATATCAAACAAAGGATATGCTACAAAAGGTGACATATTTTTAGTATTTAAAATAAATGGATAATAAGATAATACCTAATTCACACTTATTTTCCATTTGCTCTTAATGGAGGGCTTACCGTTTTTAATTCTCAGCTTTCTATGTATTTAAGTTCATCCCTTAAAATCATATTAACTAAAATAACTCATCATTTTATATTGATGAAATGAAACTCACACTCCATGAAGTCACCAATTAACACCTATTTATGCATGCATTGAACATCAACATTTCCTACACTATATAAGTTATTATTACCCTTACTTTCCTCCAACATCTATGAAACTCACACTCCATGAAGTCAGCAATTAACACCTATTTATGCATGCATTGAACTTCAACATTTCCTACACTATATAAGTTATCATTACCCTTACTTTCCTCCAACATCTATGTTCCTTTCTTGCACCACTACAGCCCATGAATATGGCCTGCTTACCTCTCGAAATCACATACTAATACGCTTGGATGCCATCGAAGTTGTTAAATGTAGGTCTGTGTGCAGGCAATGGCGTGACATGATATCAACACTGGAGTTTGAGGCCGCTCACTACTCCCGTTCGCGTATTGCAACAAAGCAAAGAACTATTTTAATACATGATTTCAACTACTCAACTCATTCGATGAACCTGAAACACAACACTTATGGTCCAGAGACAATAATTTCATTCCCGTTCCAGAACGGCCTCACGGGTGCAGAAATACTAGCACACTTGGATGGTCTATTGTGTGTTTGCTTCAACGAAACTAGTGAGATGGTCCTCCTGTGGATTTGATATTTCCTTAATTTTACACACATTAATCTTTCAATCTGCTCAGCTGAGATAATAGTTAAATAACATATAATAGATTGAAGTTTAGGGTGTTGATATTTATAACATAATTGGCAGACCCAATGTGACTTGAATTAGCATAAACCCATTAGGTGTACGACGCCTTTTGCACGCCGGTTGAAAATTATCTCTACAACAATATGTCACATAAGGCACGCTGGATTATGTAACAAATTGTTTTTTTGTTTGGTACAATTGCCTCATGCAATGTTTGACGCTTTGTTGCTCAATTATTTTTAAGCTTTTGAAAACAATTTTCTTTGGTTTATCATTTGGTTGAAAAATATTGAACCAAAATATTAAATATGCTTAGTCATTTGGTTAAGTTATAGTTAATTGATTATTAATTAATGTAACTAAAAATATTTGGGTAAGACGTCCATGCGTCCAACAATGGTACATAATGTTATCAAGTTAGTTCATGATCAAGGAAGTCAAGGATAATACTTAAGTTAGTTTTACTCTAAACAAAGTTTATGTTATTATTCAATTTAACGGTTCATCAATATTAATTTATATACTAAATTATATAAAAATATATATACTTATCCGGTTCTTGACTCTGGTTCGACTAATCCAATAGGTCCTACGGATATACCAACACACACGTCATCGCCAACACCTTAATACGATCCCGCCACAACGCGCGGGCACTTATGCTAGTATTTATAAATCATACAAAATAAATAAATTAGTTTTATAGTTAAATAAAAGTTGTTTTAATTTCCGTTAGCATGTTTGTTCAAGAATCAACTTTTACAAACCCGGCAACACTCGTTAAAACTCGTAGAATAATTATATAAATAATATATATAATAAATCCTAAACCGACAAACGCTTTTACTAATAATACAATACCGGCAACGCTAAATTTCCGTAAATATTATTATAATCAATATTCACCTTATAAGTAATAGGGGGAAAGTGAATACGGTGCTGTTAGGCGTGTAATCTTACACGAAAAACCAATCTGTAGTTTTGATTAAAAACACCCCTCATTTAACTAAAATACCTTCCTCTTTTATAAAAAATCTTTATTTACTAATGTTAATTTTAAAATTAGTTGCCTCCAATCTTAATCGAATCCCTTAGTTCTCAAGCTTTTGGATCTAGCTCGTACTCTTGGCTTAATTTATTTTTTTTTTTGAATGCCAAGTTGTGTATTAATTAAAATGAGGTTATAATATATATAATAGTTAAATAATAAATAAATTTAACAAACAAAAACCAAAAACGTCATTTGAAAACCTGCAACTTTTCTCAATACATAGTAAGTTGTGATTCCTTCGATTCTTTAAGGTTCTTTTTCTTTTCAATTTTAAGTTCCCTGTTATTTTCATTGATGTCACACATAATGCTCCATTTATAAAAAATAAAAAAAAATTCATCCAACAAAAAAACTCCATCTTGAAAAACTTGCTAATAAAATTCCTTTGAAAACTTGAGACATTGGATCTGTGATGGAAATCTCCGGGAAAAACATTATAATCAAAATACCAAGTTGACATCTTGTCACCTTCTATAGCAGTCAAGCTGTTAGTGGAGTTATGGAATTATTATAAATATGGAAGTGATTTTAATTATATAGGGGTTTTTAATCAAAACTACGTAGCTTTGAGTGGTTTTGAGTGTAAGGTTACACGCCTAACAGCACCGTATTCATTTTCCCCAAAGTAATATTATAACATATTAAAATCCGTTAGACTTAATTATTAAAAATACTTTAAAATGGGTAAAAGTATATATAAATAATAAAACATGTACCTTAAAACCAACCCTTCATTTTCCTTAAAATTAGTTAGTAATTCTTGTATTTTTATTATTTCTAGCTCGTGAGATTTGATCGTTTGGTTTCATATAACGTGCTTTCATTTCATTTTCAAATTTGTCATCTCAATTCAAATGTGAGTTTCTCACACTCCCCCCCCCCTTTACCCTTTTTAACTATTTTGGGGGTATCATATATTTCCTATCAACAATTAAATTTTGTTTATTTATTATTACAAACTACAATTCGTTACATGGACTTGTGTGCTTATTTGCTTACTTGCTCAAAGACTACTTGCTCATGGTTTCCTCAATAAGTATGATCATACGCCCCCCTATGCACTCAGGACCTCAATGTTATGAGTGGAATAGGGACCCCAATCCGAGTACATTTGGTTATTACCGAATGGAAAAGACACTCTTGCGCTATTACTACACCAAGTTTCATGGAATTGTATGGCTTTATGTACTTGTATCAAACTTGTGTGAACTCACAAACTATTCAATTAGTTTACTTTATTTTATATATATGCTACAGGTACTTTCATTAGAGGATGAAGTGACGAGAAATACTAGAAGTTAGGTTATTTAATTAATAAACAAGAAGACGTTGTTTTGTTCCTTTTACTTTGTATTTGTTTATTTCATAAACTTGTGTACTTGGGATTTGAATGAATTAATGATATTATTGTCACTTAATAGTGTCACATGTGTTTTGGGCAATCTGTACGTCGCACCCGGGCGTATTCCGCTTTAGCCGGGGTGTTACATAAACACCAATCAATATTATTAGTTTCTTGGAATGTTTGCAATTAAAAGCGCACTGGTTAAAACCGAAGTCCCACCCATCGCCAACATACAAGGTAAATTCGATACTAATAGCAAGTGGGTTGTGGATTCGGGTGCTATTGATCACATAACTCACAGGCGTGATTGGTTTGATAATGATTTGAAAAACACATTTGAGTTGCATGTTACTATACCCAACGGTTCTTCCATTCCAGTAGAAGGAATGAATCCTACTCAACTAAATTCAAATCAAGAATGTTTTACACGTACCAACATTTATTTGCAATCTCTTATTTGTTTGTCGTTTAGCGAATGATTTGCAGTGTGCTGTAACGTTTTTCCCTGAATTTTGTGTGATGCATGCCTTAAACTCGAGGAGGTTGATTGGAGTAGGTAAATGCAAGAAAGGACTTTATCAAATGAGCATGGTGAGAAGCACAAGAAAAAAAATGGCAAATGTTAGTGATTTATGGCATAAGCGTGTTGGTCATGCTTCGCATGGAAAACTTTGTCTTTTGGATTTTGTTAAAAACGTTTTGTGATTCTTGCACTAGGGACAAATTTACCAGATTACCTTTTACAATAAGTTCAATAAAACCCGAAGTTGTTTTGAGCTTTTACATTGTGATATTTGGGGAACGTGTAGAACCCCTTCACTTCAGGTGTCAACCACTTATTAACCATTGTTGATGATTTTAGTCAGTATGTATGGGTGTTACTTTTAAAACACAATTCTGAAGCAAGTGATTGTTTAATTGGTTTTTACAAAATGATTAATACATATTTTAATAAGGTTGTGAAGAGAATTAGAAGTGACAATGACGGTGAATTTACCTCAAACATAATGCTCGAATTTTATACCGAGCATGGTATTCTTCTAGAGACCATCTGCCCACATACCCCGCAACAATACGAAGTGGTGGAGAGAAAACACCGCCATCTCCTCGAAACGGCAAGGACTATGAAAGTTGAAGCTAAGTTGCCCCCACGATTTTGGGGAGAATGCATCGTGACGTCAGCCTATATTATTAACCAGCTTATTTCAGAAGTCATTGAAAATAAGACCCCTTATGAGATCGTTTATGGACAAAAACCGGATTATGAAAGTTTAAAGATTTTTGGGTGCCTTGTTTATTACCGTAGCATTGAAACGAGGGGTGACAAGTTTGAGGAACGGGGGAGACTAGGAATATTTTTAGGTTATCCATAGGGTACCAAGGGTTATAAGATTTACAATTTAAAGAATGGCAAGACAGTTGTGCCTAGAGATGTGAAGTTTGTTGAAAACACATTTCCTCATGACCTAGACATTAGAACCAAAAACTTTTGATTTTCCAACATGGTATTATGATGATCAAAGTCCAAATGAAAACACGAGCAATATACATGAAGGGAACGGGTCAAAACCCGATAGCCCAAACAATGACATGAACAAGAATATGCATGAAGATGATGTTGTCATACAAAATGATACGAACTATGACAATTTTCCACAAAAAAAGGTCGACACAAGTTGAAGAACTCATGGCCCAAACAGAAAACATTGGGCAAACCAATGTAACCGAACCCACAACCCAAACAAAACCAGAACCAGAGCTTGAAGAGCCCATAAGTGAAAAAACGAACAAGAACTCGTCCTGCTCGACTCAATAAATATTTTGTGAATCTCCCACCGTCTATCGATCAAACTTCACCCGAATCTAGTCAACAGTTCTCAAAGGTATACCCTATAGCCAATTTTATATCTTACGATAAGTTTTCTAATTCGCATAAAGCTTTTTTTTACATCCATCAGTTTAAATGATGAGCTAAAGACTTTTAACAAGCAATCCAGGATGAAAATTGGACAGAGGCAATGAAGAAAGAAATCAAAGCACTTGAGACTAATGGTAAGTGGACCCTTGAAGATCTACCGGAGGGAAAAAGAGCCATAGATTCAAAGTGTGTGTACAAATTAAAATTCAAACCAAACGGGATGATAAAAATATATAAAGCAATGTTGGTGGCACAAGGTTTTACTCAAATGTAAGGAATTGACTTCCATGACACCTTTTCCCCCGTGGCAAAACTTGTCACCGTTCGTACACTCTTGGCAGTTGTGGTAAAGAAGAATTGGATAATTCATCAATTGGATGTCAATAATGCATTTTTGCATGGTGACTTGGCGAAGTAATTTACATGAAGATCCCATAAGGTTTTGACAAAGGGAAAGAAACAAAGGTTTGCAGGCTAAAGAAGTCTCTTTATGGGCGGGAACAGGCATCCAGAAACTGGTATCAAAATTTTCCGTCATCTTTGGTCGAGTTTGGCTTTGAACAATCTAAGCATGATCACTCACTTTTTATATTTAAAACAACAAGCATATTTGTGGCGGCTCTTCTTTATGTAGATGATGTTATTTTGGCGGGTAACAATTCAAATAAAATTGAAGAAACAAAGAGTTTTCTTAGAAGATTATTCAACATCAAAGACCTAGGTGTTTTGAAGTACTTTCTAGGAATCGAAGTAGCACAGGCAAAAGATGGTCCTGTCCTCAGTCAAAGAAAGTATGTGATGTACATTTTGGAAGATAGTTGTATGTTGTGTTATAAACCAAGTGTTTTTCCTATGAAACAAAACACCAAACAAGTATAGACAATTAGTGGGCCGTCTTCTGTATTTACAAGCCACCAGACCTGGAATTACTTATTCTATTAACGTTCTAAGTCAATTCGTTGCTGATCATCGACAGAATCATATGAAAGGTGCTACAAGAGTTCTCAGATACTTGAAGTCCACTTCGGGTCAAGGTATTTTACTTCCAAAAAGTGGTGGGGTGAACCTTATTGGGTATACTGATTCGGATTGGCTTGGTTGTCAATATACAAGACGATCACGAACCGGTTATGTTTTATATCTAGGAGGGGCTCCTATTTCTTGGAATCGAAAAGACAATAAGTTGTGTCCACGTCTTCCGTTGAAGCTGAATATCGGGATATGGCATCGACGATCAGCGAAGTTTATGGGTTCGATGGCTCTTGAAACATTTAGATGTCTCCTAGACCGGTCCGACACAATTATTAATGTAGCGGTCAAACATATAGCAAATAATCCAGTTTTCATGAACGCACGAAGCACGTTGAATGTATTGCTATTTTGTCAGAGAATGTGTGAAATCAAAGGATATTAAGCCATTACACATTGATACTAAGGAACAGATTGCTGATTTGCTCACGAAGGCTCTTGGTGCTAAACAGTTGAAGTTTTTATTCGACAAGTTGGGCATTTGTGATCTCCATGCTCCAACTTGCAAGGGGAGTATAAAATAAGATGATTTTGATTATATTTTCCTTATTTATCACTATGCATTCGATATATACCTTTGGCTATTTTGTTTGACCGTTTATTACAAAATAAAAAGATCTACCAAATTGTTAAAACCCTTTCAAACTCAGGTGAGTCAAACGGATTCAGGTGATTTGTCAAAACATGCTCCTACTAGAATGAATTTTCTAATTAAATGAATTCAGGTCAAAATAATTCGTTTTTTTTTAAATGTTAGTTTGGTTTAGGTTAAAAGTTTTAAGCTGGTTGTAGTCAAAATAGAGGAGTTGAAATGAGAGGATAGAAAAACGAAACAATAACAACTTCACCCACTATATTTTTTAAGCACCTGACCACAAAATTCCTCATTGGTAGTTGAAATCTCCTTTTGGTATTGAATTTTTGGGAGGTTTTTAAGTGAATTTGCATTGGTTTTTACTCGGTGACTACACCTTATGACCTAGTCTTGAGTATATATACAAAGGGTATGCCTATTTTGCCTTATAGATATATACAGTGTAAAAATACGATTACACTACGTGTGTTAGTAGGTATCAAATCATCGCGTTTATGTAATAACATAGACTATCAAACAAATCGAACCTAGTTTTTAAACTTCGCATACAAGAACATTAACCAAACTCTTCAAAGCTTGAAAAGACGATCCATTTTCCACCAAGGCCATTTTGCTCTTTTCACTCATTTCTTTAACCTTTTTTCTCAGTTCACCGTCACCACGGTCCATCAACACCCTCACACATCTCTCCACCTCATCCGCCAACACGAGATCACTACCCTTAATTTTGATCTCCACACCCAATCCAAGCTCTTTCACCATCTCAAATGCATTCATATGTTGCTCCGCGTATAAAGGCCACGTGGCAACCGGTACACCGTAAAAGATACTCTCCAATATCGAGTTCCACCCACAATGGGACACAAACCCACCAATGGCCTTGTGTGCCAGCACACTCACCTGAGATACCCACCCGCACACAAACCCTCTATCAGCCATCCTATCAATAAACCCATCTGAAAACAAATCTTCTTCGAGGTTCTCATAGTCGTTGGGAAGCTCTAGACTCCTCTTTGGCGGTTGGCGTAAAGACCACAAAAACCGGTACCCAGCTCGCTCCAAACCGGTTGCTATTTCCCTCACCTGGTCCCGGGTCAAACTCCCCATACTCCCAAAACACAAAAACACAACCGAGCAATCAGGCTGCTGGTTTAGCCACTGGACCGCCTTTTCGTGCATGGACCGGTTAGAGTGCCATTTAACCGGTCCAGCATGATCAATAACCGGTCCAACAGGGTAAACCGGCGGCAAAAGTAAATGATTATATTTAGAACACAAAGAGTCAAGCGCGTAGGGTTCAAGCTCTTGGAACGTATTTACAACTATACCTTTGGTCTCTTTATACCGAGCTGCGTGATTTATAAAACACGAGTATCCGCGTTCGTTTTTGTTGAAGCAGAAATAGGGAAGCGCGGTTGATGGAACAGGGTTCATAAAACTGGGTATGATTGACTCGGTTTCCGAATCAACTGACTCGGTTGTGAGGTGGAGTACAAAGCCAAGATAAGCAGCCGGAGATGCGAAGTAGAGGTAACAAGGGATGGTTAGATCATTAGCCACGTCGATCATTGAAGTGCAAAACATGTCAACGAAGAACCCGACAAGTGGAGCCTGTTGAGTTATGGTTTTGAGAGTTTGTCGGACAATGTGTTTGTGTTTTTGTATGTATAATGAAGTGAACTCGATGCGTACGTTGTATTGGTTTGGTTCGGGTGTATCGGCCGCAGGGAGATGGATGAAGCGGATGTTTTCGGTTGATGTGTGAGATTGGATGTAGTCGTGGACTAGTGGCCACTGAGGCATGGAGATGGTGAGTATTGTGACGGAGATACGGTGGAGATGGTGGTTGGTTAGGCGGGTTGCAAACTCTACTGCGGGAAGGAGGTTGCCCATGGCAGGTGAGGCGATTATTGCCACCTCTGCTTGTTTCATGCCTTCTGAAGTTTGAAGGTTCAATGATATGAGTGATTTGTATTAGATATGATTCATCAATAACATGTTAATATACACACAATTACATATACTGATATACATGTGACTTTTTCAAAGTATGGTATTAAAAAACTCTTTCATCATTAATCTAAGTCTAATATCAAATATTGTGTTTTAATTTATGTATTGTTGACAGTTCAGCAATTCTTATAAAATAATTAAACATGATTCTTAATGTTAAATAAATACAAAACGATTAGTATTACAATTAAACAAGTGCCCAATTGCTATAAACTACGACAAAATACGAAGGCCAGCATTAAATAATAGTGACTATATATATATATTTAATCATTGTTATTCACTCGTAAAGAAGCATCTCTAAAAGTTATTCTAATGCTATCAATAATGCCCATATTATAATAATCTATAGAAATAGTTAAAAAAAAAGGTTTTTCGAGTGTATGTAAATCGTGGATAGGGTACGTAGGCATGAGATACCGCACAGACTCAATCTATGATATATACATGCGGTATAGACCTTTCATGTAATTTTTTTTAACTGTATTTGTGGTCCGAGAAGTACGTAATTCAAAAATATTTTAGAGTAAGGTAAGGAGAAGTTGTACAACATAAAAAGCTAAGAGTACAACATAATAAGTCTTTAAAAGTTGCAAATTAATATAAATGATAAATTATAATAATTAAAGAATAGTTAAAAAAGGTTTTTCTAGTGTATGTAAATCATGGATCTTGTACGTAGGCATGAGATACCGCATAGACTCAATCTATGATATATGCATGTGGCATAGACCTTTCAGGTAATTTTTTCTAATTGTATTTGTGGTTCGAAAAGCATGTAATTCAAAAATATTTTGGAGGAAGATAAGAAGTTGTACAACATAAACAGCCAAAAGTACAACATAATAAGCGTTTATAAGTTACAAATTAATATAAAGGATAATAGTTTTTGTTTTAGTAATAGTAATTTACCCATTTTCTAACTTACTTCTAAGTTACAATTTTTTTACTACTATGACACTTATACCCTCACTACTTGTGTTCATGAATTCGGTTTTACGGTTGGTATTTTTTTTAACTTTTGGTCGGTCGGTTTCAAAAATTTTAAATGTACGATTTGGTTTATAACTCTACTACGGGAAGGAGGTTGCCCATGGCAGGTGAGGCGATTATTGCCACCTCTGCTTGTTTCATGCCTTCTGAAGTTTGAAGGTTCAATGATATGAGTGAAGAAACACTAAGTGACCCCGGCAGATTACGGATAATCTTGGGGTCAAGTAGATGTTTCCCACGAGGGTTAGGTCCGACAAAGATGGTTATTCTTCTGATGACTTGCAAAACAGACACCGTGAGCTCGTCACTGAGAAGGGGGGGTACCTCCTTGTGACCACCCTCCGGCGTGAGAATCAGACTAGATTGCTCTGAATATAAGTGTATATTAAGAGAAATAACTAGAGCAGATAAGATATGCGATGGTATAAGATAAGATGATGATACCGTTCCAAGGTGTTGGAGTATTTATAGCCGAAGGTAGGTTTCCAAGCAGGTACAGCCAGCTGTATAATATTCATTTTCTACCAACTGTGGGCTACGCACGTGCCATGCTGGTGGTTGGTGGGTAGGCAGCGGCTGATAGTGACATGGCCGGCTGTGTACTATTCATTTTCCACCAACTGCAGGCTATGTACGTGCCACGATGAGGGTTGGTGAGTAGGCAGCGGCTGATAGTGACATTTTGTACTAGAGCGTGCTTCTCGTCGTACTGTTGTCAGTAAGCTGTCACCCTGTGATGGGCTGCTTTGGTCAGATCTTGTCTATTTTGTCCATACCTTGGCAGGTATAGTACAAAAGATCCTCCAGAAGCGTACGGACTGGCTCATTTGGGCGGGAGTATTCCCGGCTTGCTCATTCCTTCTTCAGGTGACATTACTGAATTATTGAGAGTTAGTGCCTTGTGCGTGTAGCCTTACTATTAGTGCGGGTAGCCTTCCCTGATGGCTTGTATCCGCAGCTGCGGGAACAGGCGGGGTACTTCACCATTGGGAGGCTTTTCCTGCGGGAACAGCTGGCGTACTGCGCGTAAGGTCTTCATCTCTCTGAGCATGGTGGGTCCTGCGGAACCAGTTGGTCTTTGCGCAGACGTCCCTCTTCAAGGTGAGTCTTGCGGGTCCAACTGGGCTCTGCTGGGACCTACCTCTTCAAGTCCCCCAGTCCAATGTTCTTCTCATGAATTGTTAATAAGTGAGGTGAACTTTTGGACTTAAGCAAGGGGTTTTGAAAAGGGTTTTTAGTTTTAACGTTGTCCGTGGGGATTCTTCCCGCGGTTTCCCTAATGTCACGTGCAGAAATTCCCGACTTTTCTGCTTGATCTTTGGGTATGATGCGGGTAGGTGTGTAACCTCCTCGCAAGTCAGGAGCGTTGAGTTTCACTTGTGTAGATTCTCCACGAGGTTTTGGTAGTGTTAGACATAGTGATCAATTATGTTAAACAACCAATTCCATCTTGGAGCTTCAAACAATCTAGTTCTCAACGTTCCCGCTATGCGGTGATGTTATTTCCCTTTCCACAAGCATGGCCCGGAAGATCCTTCTTGGTTTTAATTCCCTGCAAGTGCTAAGTATGTGAAGGGTTTTGCCTTGACACTGTACCCGCACTCGTCTTATAGTTACTTGACTTCCAAGGTATTCTTGGCTTCAATTCCCTGCAGGTGCTAAGTATGTGAAGGGTTTCGCCTTGACACTGTACCCGCACTTGTCTTACGGTTTCTTGGTTACCAAGGTATTCTTGGCTTCAATTCCCTGCAGGTGCTAAGTATGTGAAGGGTTTCGCCTTGACACTGTACCCGCACTTTTCTTACGGTTTCTTGGTTACCAAGGTAAGGGGGTGTAGTCCCTCTTATTTTGAATCTTTGTTTCACGAATATTTTAGTTTAACTTAGCAATTTCTTGAGTAGTTTGGATAAGTTAACCTTGCAACGTGGCAGATAATAGGTTAAAGTTTTGCTTCCTCTTTCGTGATTGTGCGGGTAAGACCGTCACTTGCACTTAGTAGGATGGCTAAACTTTACCTATATCTGACCTGCGTGAAGGTTTTCCTCATCTTTTCTTTAGAAATTTTCTAAGTGTTTTGAATAAGTTAACCTTTCGACGCGCGGTTGTCAATAGGTTAATGTTCAGTTTCCTCTATCATGATTGTGCGGGTAGGACCGTCACTTTCATTTAGTGGGATGACCAAACTTCACCTATAACTGACCTGCGTGAAGGTTTTCCTTATCTTAGAAATTTTTGCCGTTTTTTGTGTTTATGCGGGTTTTGCCGCCTTCCACACGCAACGACTTACTTCCCCACTTATTTATGCGGTGAATACCGGCATATCAGTGTTTTGAATAAGTTAACCTTTCGACGCGCGGTTGTCAATAGGTTAATGTTCAGTTTCCTCTATCATGATTGTGCGGGTAGGACCGTCACTTTCATTTAGTGTGATGACCAAACTTCACCTATAACTGACCTGCGTGAAGGTTTTCCTCATCTTTTCCTTAGAAATTTTTGCCGTTTTTTGTGTTTATGCGGGTTTTGCCGCCTTCCACACGCAACGACTTACTTCCCACTTATTTATGCGGTGAATACCGGCATATCAGTGTTTTGAATAAGTATAAAGGTAAGGCTATCAACACAATGTGATAAAGGAGAATCATTTCCATTAGAAGTGGCTCTAGGCCTTTTCTTTATAAGTTTGGAATTGATC
Source organism: Bidens hawaiensis (assembly GCF_021521415.1). Lineage (NCBI taxonomy): Eukaryota > Viridiplantae > Streptophyta > Magnoliopsida > Asterales > Asteraceae > Bidens > Bidens hawaiensis. The sequence continues at coordinate 119,218 of NW_027504889.1, forward strand.
TACATGTAACATTTGCGTAATTGAGCTCCATTCCATGTTCTTGGGATGGGGGTGCCATCGAGCCTTTCGAGCCGGTATGCGCCCTTTCCCAAAACTTCTTTGATAATGTATGGCCCTTCCCAGACCGGGGCCAGCTTTCCTGGGCGTTCTTGGTTCGAAGCCTCGTTGTTACGCAGTATGTAGTCTCCGACATTGAAGTTGCAGAGTTTTACCCGCGTGTTGTAGTACTTTTGCATTTGTCGCTTGTAGTTCTCTTCACGCGCTGCGGCTAAGTCTCTGCGTTCCTCGGTTAGCATAAGGTCTAACCGTCTTTCCGCATCATTGTCTTCTGGCTGAATCAAGACCCTTGGTGAGGGTAAACCAATTTTGACCGGGACCATGGCTTCAGTGCCATAAGTGAGGCTGAACGGGGTTTCTCCCGTACTGGCCTTTTTCAGCGTTCTGTTTGCCCAAAGGACGTGTGGAACTTGTCCACCCAGCCGGATCTGTGTTCCAAGAGTCTTTTCTTTATGCCGTCGACGATGCTCTTATTTGCTCTTTCCACCTCACCATTACCCTGCGGGTGCGCCACTGAGGTAAAGGTGTGGGTGATTTGAAGTTCTTCCAGCCACTTTTGTAGCTTCTTGTCAGCAAAGTTGGTGCCGTAATCGCTCACCAAATTCTGGGGAAGTCCAAAACGACAAATAATAAATTCCCAAATAAATTTTTTGATATGTTTTGCGGTTGTTTGGGCTAAGGGTTTTGCTTCTATCCACTTGGTGAAGTAGTCGATGGCGACCACTAGAAACTGAACGTTCCCTGCTACTGTGGGAAATGGGTCTGTCACATCGATGGCCCACTTCTGAAATGGCCATGAAGAGGTGACTGGAACAAGTTCATTCTTCGGGCGATGCGTGTTGGGTGCGTAGAGTTGGCAAGACCTACACTTTCTGATGTATGCCAGTGCATCTGTATGCATCCCCGGCCAAAAGTATCCCGCGTTATTTAGCTTAGCTACGACAGCGCGTGGACCTGCGTGTACTCCACAGATGCCCTCGTGCACTTCCCTTAGAAGGTAGCCGCATCTTGGTTGTCCACGCATCTTAGGAGTGGGCCAAGAAAATTACGCTTGTAAAGGATGTCATCGATGAGTTGATAGTTCAGTGCTTTACAGCGTATTTTTCTTGCCTGTGTTTTTGACTCTGGTAGTATACCCGCCGCAAGGTAATTTATTATTGGTGTCATCCACGTTTCTGTGCCGGTTTGGATGACACAGATTTCCTTGTGCGGGACTGATGGTGCTCCAAGGAGTTCAATGCGGATGTCCTTTCCCAAGTGGGTGAAGGCTAATGATGCAAGCTTGCTTAACGCATCCGCAGATTTGTTTTCGGTACGCTTGACGAGTATGACCTTACAATCGTTAAAGTCGCGCATAAGGGTTTTTGCTTGTGCGAGGTACAGGGCCATTGTGTCGTTCACGGCCGTGTACGTCCCGTTTATTTGGTTGGCTACTAACATGGAATCCACGTGGGCTTCCAAGTTTTTCACACCCATCTTACGCGCAATTCTCAGCCCGGCCAAGAATGCTTCATACTCCGCTTCGTTATTTGTACTTGGAAAATCCAGTCGAATAGCGTAAGTGTATTCTTGGCCTGCTGGGTTGGTTAGTTTCAACCCTGCGCCTGAGCCCTCGTTGCTGGCTGCTCCATCAGTGTAGAGTCGCCAGACATCATCGATGTCCTGTGCTGGAGAGGGTTGAGCCTCCTCCTGGCACTCTTTCTCCCGCGAAGCGAGGACTTCTGCAATAAAGTCGGCCAAGACCTGGCCTTTTATGGCTGGCCTCGGCTTGTACTTTATCGCGTATTCTCCAAATTCTATTGCCCATTTGGCTAGGCGTCCTGACAATTCGGGTTTGCCTAGAACGTTTGCAAGTTTGAAGTTGGTGAGAATGGTGATTGGGTGACCTTGGAAATATCGTCTTAGCCTGCGTGAAGCCTGTACAAGTGCTAAGACTAATTTTTCCAGGGTAGATTACCGGGTTTCTACGTCTGTTAGGACACGGCTAACATAGTAGATTGGCATCTGGATGCCTTTTCGCTCTACTAGCAAGACGGCCCCGGTTGCTCTATCTGTGGCGGAAAGGTATAGGATTAATTCCTCCCCCGCTTCTGGTGCTGTGAGCGTTGGGAGTTCGATCAAGCGTGACCGAATTTCCTGAAAAGCTGCTTCCGCTTCTTGTGTCCAGCGGAAGTGCGTTTTCTTTAAACAGTTTCTCAATGTTGACACGAATGGGAACGACCTATCCGCATGGTTTGCCAAGAAGCGGTTAAGTGCAACTAGGCGTCCATTTAGTGTCTGAGCTTGCTTGATGGTAGTAGGTGATTCCATCTTGATTTGTATTAGATATGATTCATCAATAACATGTTAATATACACACAATTACATATACTGATATACATGTGACTTTTTCATAGTATGGTATTAAAAAACTCTTTCATCATTAATCTAAGTCTAATATCAAATATTGTGTTTTAATTTATGTATTGTTGACAGTTCAGCAATCCTTATAAAATAATTAAACATGATTCTTAATGTTAAATAAATACAAAACGATTAGTATTACAATTAAACAAGTGCCCAATTGCTATAAACTACGACAAAATACGAAGGCCAGCATTAAATAATAGTGACTATATATATATATTTAATCATTGTTATTCACTCGTAAAGAAGCATCTCTAAAAGTTATTCTAATGCTATCAATAATGCCCATATTATAATAATCTATAGAAATAGTTAAAAAAAAGGTTTTTCGAGTGTATGTAAATCGTGGATAGGGTACGTAGGCATGAGATACCGCACAGACTCAATCTATGATATATACATGCGGTATAGACCTTTCATGTAATTTTTTTAACTGTATTTGTGGTCCGAGAAGCACGTAATTCAAAAATATTTTAGAGTAAGGTAAGGAGAAGTTGTACAACATAAAAAGCTAAGAGTACAACATAATAAGTCTTTAAAAGTTGCAAATTAATATAAATGATAAATTATAATATTTAAAAAAATAGTTAAAAAAGGTTTTTCAAGTGTATGTAAATCATGGATCGTGTACGTAGGCATGAGATACCGCATAGACTCAATCTATGATATATGCATGCGGCATAGACCTTTCAGGTAATTTTTTCTAATTGTATTTGTGGTTCGAAAAGAACGTAATTCAAAAATATTTTGGAGGAAGATAAGAAGAAGTTGTACAACATAAACAGCCAAGAGTACAACATAATAAGCGTTTATAAGTTACAAATTAATATAAAGGATAATAGTTTTTGTTTTAGTAATAGTAATTTACCCATTTTCTAACTTACTTCTAAGTTACAATTTTTTTTTACTACTATGGCACTTATACCCTCACTACTTGTTTTCATGGATTCGGTTTTACGGTTGGTATTTTTCTTAACTTTTGGTCGGTCGTTTTCAAAAATTTTAAATGAACGATTTGGTTTATAATTAATACCGGAAACCAATCGTATAAAACCGGACCGTACTGTGTGTGTGTGTTTTTTTTTAATTTAGATTGTGATAATGTATATATCACTAAATGTTTAAATACTAACAGGAAATGTAAAAATAGTTTAGCCCAAATCTCAAAAGCAAATGAAAGATAGTCAAATATTAAGTCCTTATAATTTAACAATTTTATGTGTTAGTAGGTTCGAGTGACTAGTCAAAAACAATTTTGTGTTATTATGAGTTTTCTGAATAATATTTGTTTGGGTCAAAGCTATTCATTTTTTTCTTAAAGTAATAGTTTAGTTCTCGTTAACACGGATTGTAGTCAAAACAAAGTTGAGTTGTAATGAATTGTTATGGAAAAAAATCTAAAATAGTTTTCCACGCTATTTTTTTATGATGGCTGTGGAGGCTGCTACGACGTGTACAGTGGCGGCGACGACTACAAGATGGAGTTAGGGTGGCGACCATGCAATGTTAACGATGGTGATGGTTCAGATCCATAATTGGTCAATGAGTTATATAATTAGAGCACCTACAACGGGTTTCAAGGCTCAAAGTCTGAATACATGTGGCATCTCATAGACTGTGCAATGTAAGGACTCCACCGATGTGGAGATTGAGGTTTTGATACAAGTTTGTACATTCAACCCTGCAAAGGACTTAAAAGTGGGCCCTTCACTCAAGACAACGTGAAAAATAAATTGGAAAATCTGAATGGTTCTGCCAAATACAATTTGGAAAAAAAAATTACAAATAATAATTAATAAATGACAACAAAATGCATATTTAACAAAAATATTAAAGATGTTATAAACTTTATAATTTAACACACACACTACATATATTAAATGCTTTACTTTTATGTTTAATGTATGCTTCTTTTTTATGTTTAATAAAGTATATTATTTCTTAGATGTTTTATTTTTAAATTTATATTTTTAAATGTTTGTTAAAGTTATATTTCTTGTATGTTTGATGTATCATTTAAATATATATGAAATATAAAAACTGAATTTGTTATACAAGTAATTTAATTAAATATAAATTAATTGTAGAGTTAGACGGTTTTGTGACGGTTTGTTAGTGTGGAATAAAGTGAATGTTTAAAAAAAATTGAAATCTGATGTGACGCTGATATGGAAGTTTGTTAATATTTGTTGTTGTAGATGCTCTTATAACACCCAGAGATCACATGTCGCCGTGTCGTAGTCTTGCTCTCAATTGAACCACTTAACTATGAAGTTATTTTCTCATTTATAGTCGGCAAATTTACGTAGGTTATATTTGAGGATCGGTTGTACTTATAAACCCAAAATCTCTCTTGTTGACGACCAATGTAAGATTTTTCTAGAAAGTTAGAATAATAGTCGTTCGTTTTGGCCCTAAATTTGAGGTGATCCAAATTCAGTGGAAAAAATTTGATTGGGGGGGGGGGGGTTCAAATATGGGGCTGGTTAATATAGGTTGAAAAAACAAACAATTGATATATACACACGCTTAATCTATGAATGAAAAAAAATGTTAGAATATTTGTTTGTATCAGTTCGGTTTACACAGAGCGATTCCAAGTTCCAAACTGTTGGCTGGATTAATCGTCAAATTGACAAAATTACATTTGTTTTGTTAGTATGAAGTTGATGTGGGCTCAAGTATAGAAGACCGGACCATTATGTTTCTGGAGCTCAAGATCGCGCTTCAAAAGAGGCTACACGAAAATGGCCTTAACTTGGGCTACGAGCCTCCATTTTAGGCGTGCTACCAGTCAAAATGACCGTTGGAATGTGGGCCACGTTGTGATAACCAGCCATAGGCAGGTTATCCCGTTTATTTTTCCGAAATAAGGCCTCTAGATACACTTTTAGGCCACTTTTCTGTGTTTCGTCTACTTTTTGTGTTTTGTTTTGGGTTGTTGTTGGGCCTTTGGTTGTTTGTTTCGGCCCAAACCTATTTTGGCTTCTCTATTAATATGCTATGAATGTAATCTAATTGATCATTGATCAGAATTAATAAAAAACTTTTAGCTTTTCAAGTTCTTGACTTTTGGGTCGAATTTGGGGATCTGGGGAATGATATTCACGGGTATTCCAAGAATCAACATGATTAGCCTTCGGATTCTCATCGTACGCTACATCAGAAGTTGAAGTGATGCAATATATCTCCTTATTTGAATTCAGATTTTTATTGCATTTTATTATTTGTTCAAAATTCAAGTTTCAAAATATTTATCTTTCTTGTAAGTAAGATAGTTGTTTAGTATAAATAAGGTAAAATGTTATTTAGATTTTGATTAGGTTTAATATATATAAGAACTTTGTTTTTGGAACCTATTATTTAATTTATCAGTATTTAATTAATCATATAGTGTCTTGAGCCATTGATTTCTTTTAAAACTGCATTAGTTAGTGGGTGCATTGTGGTTGAAAAAGTTGGGAATAAACTATTTTCTAATGGTATTTCATGTGGAAGTCCAGTTGGTGATAGTGATAAAATCATATTACCGGCTAGTATAGAAATCCATTCGGAAAATATGGTAAGTCTTCATCATATAAATTTTATACCAGATGAAAATGCATTTTATTTGAAAGGAGGTTTGACTAAAACTCAAATTAATGAGGCACTCAAAATGGAAGATATTTGCCGGTTGAAAAAACAATCTTAGGTCTTGTTTGTTTTTTCTGAGGTAAAATGTCTGTAGTTTGCGGAACGCATCTTCAGACATTCAGTAGTAGATGTAACATTCTTTAATTTTCTAACTCGAAAACCCAAAATATTTTAAATTTTCGGTTTTGATTATATATATATATATATATATATATATATATATATATATATATCTAAAGTTTCGTTTAATGTATTTTGTATTTTTGCGTTAAATCGACCCGTTTTGTCGTTTCAGTATATTCTTATTTTTCGTTTATCAATAATACATTATTCACGATGATTTAAGTTTATTGTCCGCTCGTTTCCGTTCGTTTTGTTCAAAATTCTGAGATTTAAGTCTTTGTGTAACCAATTTCCAAACTACACGGGTATGATATGGAAATTATCCAAGTAGCTAAACTTTTAACACATTTCAAAGTACAAGGTATAAAATGAAAATATAATTTAAGTTCAGTTTTAAAAATAACAAGAAACACGAGGGGCCTAATGTGCAATATATTTTTTTATAATAATATAATCTTAATCTAACCCCAGCCCCCATCCCCGTCTGCGCTTTTCCAGTGGCCGATGGCGGCCCAACATACTCCGACGACCTCAAATCCCCTTTAAACGCACGTTTTGACCCAATTAAAAGCCCGTAACCTTGTTAGAACGTAACAGTAAAAGCTAATCAATGATAATAACGTATTTTTAAACATCCAATAACGCAAAGATTGGTTCCAATAACTTTATGATTGAGGAACATGGATTGGATTTGATCAGATTCATGCATAGGACAAAATTTCGCCAACACTATCTCCTTGAACTCTTCCCACATCATATTGTACAATACTTCTCTCCCTTACTCATGATCAATGTGTTCCACCATTCTAAAGCTTCTCCGTTGAACATTTGTGCCGTATACTGAATCTTCTCTTGCTCGGCGCACTTGATGATCACAATCGATTCCATCTCCTCCAGCCACCTTAATGTTGCAATGGCGCCTTTGTCGCCATAGAATTCTTTAGGACTAAAGTTTTTAAAGTCCTTGAACGAACAACTTCCGATTTTGATCTTTTTAAATTTTCGATTAAACTCTCCTCCAGTATTCGATTCGTGAACACTTTCTTCGGGATGAGACGAGTTAGGACGAGATTTGGGTTTTATGGATTCTTGAGATTGTTTGGTACGGGTTTGCCTAGTTTTAGTTCTAATGTGTGACTTAGCTCTAACGGCTTTAGTTATCATTTCTTGAATTTGTTTCATGTATTGTTTGGGTATTCTTTGATCTTGTTTGTTTTGAGCGCGATTATCTTCCCCTTTTCGAGAAGCTTCCGCATTATGTGGATTTTCTTGATCCGACATTTATGAAATAATCATATTATTTTCTTAAAACACATTTTGTTCATTTATTTACACACACACACACACACACACATTAAACAGTCACTTGACTACACCATCGTAGCTTCTAATCCTTCATGAATTTCTTGACCATCTTCTTCATCTTGTTGCATTTGAGAAGAAGCTCATATCCTATCCTCTTCTTTTTGCTTTCATCTTTGGCAACCTTCTTCCTTAACTCGTCAGTCTCATGCAGTGCCAGACCAGATGTTCCTCTTTAGATTGTGGAATGACATTTGGATATCCGTATTGTGGCGGCAGATCACGATATCCCATCATCTCGATGTCGTAGTGGTTCTTTGGGTATGGTGATGAAGTTACTTCAGAAGGATAGTTATAGAATGCTTCTGCAGTTGCCTCTTGTTGACGGATCTCATTTTCTTGCTCTAAGATTGAAGAAATCTTACCTTGAAAAGGTTGAAAATATGGTGGAAACCTAATCTTTGTTCCTTGAATGTATTGCACATAAGGGTCTTCAGAATCATAGCATGGAGACATGTGGAAGAATGGATGTTGACATCCTCCATTGGACGAACAATCACATTTTGAATTGAATGAAGGTTCTTCTCTTGGTGGCTTAGGAATAACCAAGTTAAAAACTTAAAACACAATTACAAACTTAAGCTCTACTCGAAACCGCTCAGAAAACACCGCAACGTTCGAGATTACTTAGCTACTATCAGTATACACATGATTACCCTCTCTCGGACATAACTTAGGTACGACCCATCGTGGGGGAGGCATATAACCAGGTGTAGCGTGGTGTGCCCACCGTCTAACCACATATGTAAGGATCCAGACAAATGTACACGACAGCCTGAGGGCCAGCGATTTACTTTGTGTCACAACCCGAACCACGGCCTAGGTGTATGACACATATGTTGGTACCACAATTGTAAATAAATCAGAGTTACGTTTGAATAGTGGAAGACTTATAAAATTGTGGATTAAAATGTAATATTTACATATTCAAAAGACGGGATTTAAAAGTTTCCCGTTTAATGTTTTATGATTACTTGTTTTACAAAAACCACCATTTACATTATATTATGTTTAAACAAAAGATCCGAGTCATCGGATTTCTTTTAGCACTTCGTCACTCCAAGCGCTAACCTTGGTCACCTGCAAAATGTAAGAAAATACGTCAGCAAAGAATGCTGGTGAATATGCTGACGCTAAAAATATTTTCATTACTTAATCACCTCTTGAAACTACGTAGGTCTCGGCCCAAAGTGTCTTAGGAATAATCAAGTTAAAACCATGCAATTTATAAACTCAAGTCTCTATACTCGGTTCCCCCAGCGAAACACCGCAGCGTTCGACTAGTTGAGTGCCTATACGTATACACAAGGTCATACTCCCCGCAGGCGAGCGTAATTGTGACCAGGTGTGATGTGCCCACCACATATGATAGGATCCAGACAAACGTACACGATAGCCTGAGGCCAGTATTTATACCCTTGTTTATAAATGTTTTAGAGACACTTAGACTCATGTAAAGTTTTTCATATAACACGTTGACTCGTTTGAAAACAAGTTTGTAAAAGTTGGGGCGTATTCACCTTTTGATTTGGATCGGCTTCAAACACCGTCCGAGGGTCTTTCTTTTTGCTATCTCGCACCTATAGTACGAGTATAACCAATTGTTAGTTGGATATACAATCCGTCTTAAGACCTTTAGTCTTATTTTATAAACTTTACCTCGATGAACCTTTAGTTCAAAATCTTTTTTACTTTAAAACCTTTAGTTTAAAAGTAATTTATAAACCTTTAGTTTATTTATAAAACCCTACGTTTCTTCTTCTCAAGGAAACGTATTCTTTTTCTTTTCTTTATTATTTAAGAATAGTTATTTATTACTTAAATAATATTTTTATAATAAAGAATACATATACTTACACATATATATATCTATCAATATTCACAATCATATCTTTTATTCTTTCTTTGTTATGTTTTCTTTTATTTTATCGAGGTATCGAGTATAATCTCGACTTAAGGTTTAAGCCTTTTATAATATTTTATTATTATTTTATTGGGCGTTACGCCTACCTTTGTCGTCTTATGGAAACACTAATGAATCGAGCAGCACTTCAACGCCGCTTGAGCATAACGGCCCTATTGTTCCGATGGAGAGAGGAACCTATGATTAGCTTTTCGGGAAATTTCCAAACGAACAATTTCAACGAAATCTTTCAATTTCTTATTTTACTATGTTCAACTCTATGTATTCCTCTATCCGTAGAGTACATTGAATGTACAGAAATGGCTATAACAGAGTTTTCTCGTCACCTTCCTTTCAGCACGCCAAACGATGAACACCAGAACTTCACCACTTGTCGGCAAGCCTTTCGAGACACATTGCCATGGTGTAAAAAAATAACAAACGCCTTCTTGGTCGATACGTCGGTGGATGGCGACACGAACTTTGAGGAAACGTTGGCACGAAAAATGAGAAATCGGGACACGCTTATCGAGGTGGGTCGAGTATAGGATTGTTGGATCTTAGAGAGATGTTAGAGAGAGATTGGATGGCTGAGTTTTGGATGAGAAATTGAGAATCGCGGACTTGCTATTTATAGGCAAAACCTGGAATCCTTTCGCGATACGCGATGGCATCCTGGGCACCCTTCGCGTATCGCGAAGTAGCCCAAGCCAGTCACCATATAGGTCTGCCACGTGGCACCACGTGTTGACACGTGGCGGACGACGTGCCACGTGTCAGGACACGTGGCAGGCGGTGTGCCACGTGTCTTGTGCCGAGGCCACGTCATCGCGATACGCGATGACGTAGCTTCAACGATGATCGCGTGTCGCCGTTGACCCATTTCTAGAAGGTTTGACCAAGCTCTTCGCGATACGCGATGAGCTTTTCCTTTGTCCCGTCGCGTTTCGCTAAGCGATAGAAATCAGCATTTTCATTTTAAGTCCTAAGGTTTGGAATTTTGACCATTTTAGTCCCTAAACTTTGGAAAGTTGACATTTTTGAATTCGAAATTTTCTCGATGTTACACTTTGACTCTATTAAACAAGTTATAAAAGTTGGGTATATTCACCTTTGAAAATAATCAGCTTCACTTCACTGATCAGTTTATCTTTCTTGAGCTATCTCAGACCTATAGTATGAGTATAACCTTTTTGTTATTACTAGATTAATAATCTAGCTTCAGATCATTAGTCTATTTTTGTATAATCTTTACCTAGATTATATTTTCTTTATGAACCTTTAGTTCAAAATCACTTTTCTTTATTTTACAAGTTTAAACTTTTATTTGTTTATTTTTCTAACACTACGTTTCTTCTTCTTGAAGAAACGTATAATTTATTTCTTTACTTTATTATTTAAAATCATTTAAATAATATTTATTTTTAAAGATGCATATTTATATCTTTATTTTTTTTATATTATATTTGTTGTATTTTCTTTTTGTTTATTCTCGAGGTATAGAGTATACCCTCGACTAGGGTCTACTAAAACTTATTAATATTTTATAAATATTTTATTCAGGGCATTATACCTACCTTGGTTGGCTTATATTTCCTTAGACTATCAGGCAGCACCTCGACACTTTCACGTTTCTTGAGAATCTTGATCAACGCTCCATAGCACGCGAATCGAGGCACGTCACACGTCAATCTTTGTTGGAAGGTACTTCGAGGTGAACGTCAGCTCGTCTCTTGACGGCACACATTTCTAGGCAATGTCGTCGGTGTGTGGCACGAACTTCGAGGCAACTTCGTTTTAGGAACAAATTACGAGGAGTGCCGGGGCACGTTTATCGAGATAGTGAGAGAGATAATTCTAGTGAGAGAGTGAGTAAACTTGAGTTGTGATTTGAGAATGAGGGCTGATGGCCCTATTTATAGGGGCTGATCAGCTGGCCCATCGCGATACGCGATGGGTCTTGCCATGTACCCATCGCGTATCGCGATGGGTTAACGGATCTTTTAATATTATTTAATTGGATAGCGATACGCGATGGGCCTACTTGGAGGTCATCGTGTATCACGACTAGGCTTGTCGTATCACCCCATAGCTTTGCCACGTGTGCCACATGGCTGTTGTCAGACCACGTCATCGCGGTACGTGATGACGTTATAGTTTGGGCGTCGCGTATCGCGATCGGCCAGAAAAACAGATTTTCAAGTTTGGTCCATGTACTTTGAACACTTGGTATTTTTGATCCGATATTTTCATTATGTTATATACATATATATATATGTATATATAAGGTGAGGTTAGAATAAGAAGTGGGTTATTTGCAAGAAGTGTGAGAAGTAATATCGGGCGTTGGATTTGATCATCTGATGGTGGATATTGTTAGTGTGTTTTTTGTTAGGTGTGTTTTATTTTGTTAGTTCGGTGTGTTTTTTGTTCGGTGTGTTTTATTTTTTTAAGGGTAAAAACCACTTATTACACTTCTTAGGATAGTTTTACTTCTTATTTTAACCTTGCTATATATATATATCTGTTTCCATTCTCTTAACAAATTAACAAGTTGGCCTAGTTGTTAAGTCAATTTTGTATGAACAGAAGGACCCGCGTTTGAACCCGGGCCAGACCGTTTTTATTTATTTATTTATTTTAAATCTTTCTAGTTTATTATATTAATTAAACTAGTATCAAACCCGTGCGTTGCTGCGGCAATTACAATTCGTAATGTGGTAGTTGAGTATTTTAGTTTATTAATCATGGTAGATATTGCATAGTATTTATGTTAGTTTTTTTATTCATATAAGAGTTTACAAATAGTTATTACGTTTATTCTTGATTTTTCTTAAAGTTTTTGTGTTATTTGCATTTATATGGTTTATCATAGGCGTCGTTCATTCATGCCGATATTTGATTAACTGGAAAAATTAAAATAAAATAAGCACTTTTATTGACCATTATTGTTGTATTTCAAAAGTGTTCTAATTTCGAATTTTAAATACGGGTATTTTCACCCAAATAATGTTACAAAGTGACCAAATAAAAACATAAAAAAAGGAATTTTTGATTTATATAACCAAAACTATTAACTATTGACAAATAACAGCCTCAACTAACGAAATATCTATTAATAAGTCTCATGTTTTAACTTAACAATCCGCTATCAAAACAATCCTAACACCTTTGGTCTCCGGAAAAACATTTTTGCCGAAAAATTCCTTTATGATCAAAAAACTCAACCTTTTTAGGTGGTGGTGCTCAATGGTGGTGTTCAGGTGGTAGTTTTCAAATTGAGTTTCCGGTGAGAAGGTTATGTTTCCACGTCAAAACGTTTTTCCGGCGACCAACGACTAACGGTGTTAGGATCTTGTTATCCGCGGATGTTGGGAGCAACTATATTAAAATATGGGACTGTCAGCTGACTTTTCATTAGTTGTGATTGTTATTTGCGAATATTCTATTATTGAAATTAATTAAATCTAATTTTCTTAGAGAAATATATAGTTAACTTTGAATTCTAAATATAAATGTGAACTACTCGTCAAATTATTCTCGTTTCTGCATTCTCCTTCGGGTCTTAAAAGTTAAACCTTGCTCGCCTACACAGGAAACCAAAGAAATTTAAATGCAATTTACTAATTAGTTTAGTATGTACAATAAGTTTCGTAGTCAATATAATCTGCATATGAGCAATTTCGAATTGGCTAGGACATGTATAAACGAAAATCTTTTCATTTTGATTAAAAATGTTTTTTCGTATTTACATAGTTAACTCAAGGGGTATTTTTCATTGGAAATCGTGTTTTGTGGAAGGCCAACTCGTGACTATTTTTTTCTATTTTAAGATTGTTTTTGTAAACCTTTTTTTTAAATGTTGCTATATAAATGATCTTATTACACTTTTTTTTGTTTAGTTATTCAACTCCACTGTAGTTATAAAAAAAGGTATGATTACACTTTTTTTTAAGCAAATCAATAAATTGTTACATACTTTTTAATACATATAAAAAAATAAAACAATACTTTTATTTTAATGACATATTCATTTAAAAGGTTCATTAACTATTTTGAATATATTTTATTAATGTATCAAGTTTGTAGTAGAACGATATTATTATTTTTCCCTTTATGTTTGTCATATAAATTTTATTGTGGACATCTACGCATATATGCAGCACCAAGAATATCATTGGTTTTTTTATATGGAGGTTTGGTTTGTAAAAACAATCAAAAAGTTACAAAAAAATATATTCTTAAAAGACTTCTACATCGTACATTGTAACAACACGTTGATAATAAACTTTATATAAAAACGTAGACAAAAATAAGCATTTTGTGAGGGGAAGTTGCAATTTATAAAAAAAAATATTTTTTAAAAGATATAAGAAAAAAAACCAAAATTAATAATAAAATGTTGTTGGTACGGTAAAGGAAATATCTTAAAATTGCAGGGGCGATTTGAAATTTTGAATTTAATCAGAAAAAATATTTATCTAAATAGACTTGTACATTGATGCAACAATGACTTGTACGTTATGATGCGCATATCAACATGCAATAAAATTACATCGAAACGTATACAAAAATAAGCATGTCGCAATTATAAGTTCGAAATTTATTAAAACTCAAATTATTTAAATATATAAAAGAAAAAACATATAGAAAATAAAATAGATAAATATATATGTAAACTTGAGAGGGTGCAAGGGTAATTATTGAGGGGTAAAAGCTGTAAATATATTTGAAACCATTAAAGTCGTGAATGAGTCTTAATTAAAAGACCAAAACACCCTCTTAACTTCCATAAGACATGCACTAAGATTAGTACCATAAGCAAAAATATTTGTACCTCCTAAAAATTAATCCATTATATATAGTAGAGATATACTATTTAAAAATTCATTATAAATTAAATAATATCATTTTAAATTAAAATAAATTAGTTATAAACTATATTTATCATTTTTCACAAAAAAACACTAATTTTTCATTTCCGTCAAGTTTCGTGAAAACCCGAATAATATTATATTATTATATTTCGTTAATCTTTATAATACCTTAACGTAATTGTTTCAATTTCTTTAACGCGCTTTAGGTTTCATTTCAAGTTTAGCTTCAATATCAAATGTGAGATTCTCACACCCCTTTTTTAAATTGCTTATTTATTCATATTTTCAAACTACAATTCATATCATGGACTTGTGTGTTACTTATTATTTGCTCATGATTATGTGCATGGATTTCTTCGATAAGTATGATCATACGCCCCCTTGCACTCAGGACCGTGTTTCGGTTGGAAAAGGGATCCGATCCGAGTACGTTGGTTGGTACTAACGGGAAATGACCTTCATTTATTCTTTACACTCAGGACCTTGGTTCGAATGTAAAGAACCCCTATTTGTGTTTTTACAATTTCATGGAATTGTATAGATCTTTTTATGTAGTATCTAAACTGTGTGAACTCACCAACCATTAAGTTAGTTGACATTATTATATATATATATGCTACAGGTACAATTCATTTGAGGACGAGACTTGGAGAATACACTAGAACTTAGGTTATATTAATAAATGGACAAATTGTTAATTGTTCTGGTTTTTGTTTTGTTTTTTGTTTTTTTTTTTTTTTTTGTTTTTTTTGTGTGTATTTCTTTAACTTCAAACTTGTGTATTTGATTCTTAAATCAATTTAATGATAATATTGTTACTTAATAGTGTCGCATGTGTTTTAAGCAATCTATACGTAACACTCAGGTGTTTCCGCTTAAGCTGGGTGTTACAGTAGAATAGGTGGACCTAACTTCTGTATTCTGCAAGAAGAAGATTGTTTGTTTTATAACGTATGTAGACTTCTAAAATAAACTGATGATGATATATGAACTGTGTGGTACTGGGTGGTGTTGATGGTAGTGGTAGTGCAAGGTGGTGGGGGTGGTGGTGGGCAGTGGTGGTGGCGAATGGTGGGTGGTAGATGGTGGATGGTGGTGGGTTGTGGTGGCGGTGGACGGTGGTGGTAGACGGGGTGGTGGTGGACTGTGGTAGTGGTATATGTGACACCCGGCCAAATAAATTATTATATTCCATTAAACGAGATTAAGACATGTTTAGGTTGGGTTAAGTGAGAATTAAAACTCTTAAGTTAAATATATTATTTTATGCTAAGAATGCAGGGAATATATATATATATATATATATATATATATATATATATATTAAAACGCTTGAGAAGTTAGACATAATAAAGAAATTTTGGTGATAAGTTAAGAAGAAACGAACGTTTTCGGTTAAACGTGTGAATACTCAACCCGAAATTCGAGAAAATGTACATGATTGCATCCATTTGAATACTTCATAGAATTGAAAAGCAAGAACACCGGCAAAAACGTGACTCAATTCCAAGTTATAAAGAAGCGGGAAATGCAAATTAGTATTTTCGAACACGGTCATTAAAGCACTTGTACCGATGAGCTTGTAAAGGTTGATATTATCTCCGTATTTGAGATTTATTATTTGGATAAAATAAATCAAATAAACACCAAAAGTTTTGGATGAGTTGTTTTTAGGAAAAAACAACTACGCTAGTTTTATTAAGTTCGGAGTAACACGGAACCGACACCGGGTAACGATCGTCATTAATTTATTAGCGAAAATAATAGGTTAACGAATAAGTATTTTGACGAGATATATATTTGGGAAATATAACGTCACTAAAAGTAGCGGGTTCGTTGGAGCGAGAGACTGAAACGTGATCGCAAAACGCGTTTAAAACCGCACTATATAAGTGGGCTACCCCCACATATTATTCATTGTCTCCAACTTGCAGATGAAAACACACACACACACACGGAGTAGAGAAAGGTTAGAGTATTCCGTCAATGTGGCCGGCGGTGGTGCACGGTGGCGGCCGAAGCCCGTATTTTACTCGGAAACATTTTTCGACATCCTGATCGCGATGGTAAGCTTTGATCGTCCTAATTTTGAGCTTAAGTTCATTAAAAACATGTTTCAAAATCTGGACAAATTGTATTAGTCTTGCATGTCCGCAAAGATCGGTCTATAACGAAAGATCTAACGGTCCGATTGTTAATTTGGTATATAGAGGGTTCATCATGATTTTAATAGAGGGTTCATAACCCATAGATAATAATTTTGAATTATGGAGATGAGGATCGGAGTTGCTTAATTCAGTATCTAATCCAGTTTTTTTGTTCAGCTCGCTAGGCGGATTTTGAAAACGTAGCCCTAAAGAAATACAGATTCCCGAAGATCTGACCGTCGGATCAAGCTGAAATTTTCGGTGAGCCTTTCTAACATATCGATCTATGATATTACCAAAGGAATTGATGACCAGATCTCTTATAAGCTTCGTAAGTTACTGGTTAGATTTTAGAACAAAAAAAGTTTCTTAAAACGAGTTGCATGTAGGTTTTGAGGTGTCGTACAGACGATCTGAGACTGGAGAAACGTTCTTGACGCAAGAATGAACGCATTGGTATATCCAGAACTCATTGCTTCCGGGTTTTGAGAAGATTTCTAGACTCGAACCGTACGCAAGTAGGTATATATTTTATATTTGTAAGTGTTGAAAAACTAGATAACGAGATATTAGTATAAATATTGTTTTCAGAAATAAATTGAACAATAAAATTGTTGTCAATAATTATTTAGAAAACCGTTAGTTAATATCGAGTGATAAAAACGGTACAATCGAGACTTGGACGATTTCATGTAAATTTATGTTATAAAAATATATACGATATTTGGACAAAAATATTTTATTCAGACAATCGGTTAATAAAAGGTTATTATATTTTATGATAAATATATATACTTTTTATTAAACAACGCCCATGTTTAGGTTCGAGAAATTAGTTTTACAACGATTTTTTGAAACTAAGTTGTTAATAATTATATGATATTTTGAAGCATTAGATTCAGTTATGACTTTCTAAAACAATAGAAGTTCATAATTTAATCGTTGGAATTATGATAAATAAGACACGTTTTGGATAAACGAATGAAGTTAGGATACGTTCCTAATTGTATATGAGTTTATTTGTTAATCTATTTTGTATTAAACATATAAATCCAGTTATCATTGGATGACTGTTATTAAGACCTTGCATCAACTGCTTGTGTATCACCTCGTATGTGTTGTTTGTGCCGAGACAAAGGTGAGCTTCTCATAAATCCCAACCTTTTTTCAATGTTTTTAGTGATTTATAAATGTTTTGGGGGAAAACACGTTTGTGTCAAAACACATTTTATTTTGGCAATTGTAGTATTGAAATGACTTTAAATTGATCGACGTCAAATAACGTGGTCGGGCTGACGGGAAAGTGTTTCCGCAATCTTTATAATCATTAATTTGTGGAAAGGCATAGAATATTGGTTGATCTATCGGGGTGATGCCCTATCATCACCGGTCGCGCCGGTGGGGTAAATGATAAATATTTCGAATTATTGTACGCCTTGATTATAGGTTTAAAAGTCTTGTACTTGTTATATTCCTTGCTAGTCTATAACTATCACAAGTTGTTAAAGAATAAAATTTTGAATTTTGGATACTTTCGTTTGTGAGACGAAAGGGGTCCACTTGGTCTGTCGTTGTGGCGAAGACCTGATTTTAATTAACTTTCGTGTGTGAAACGAAAATTGGCCTTGGTCCAGTGGGGGCAAGGTAATGCTTAAAATTTGGTCAAGTGAGGACAAAGTAATTTCGAAATGAAAAAAGTGAGACTTTGTATAATTATTGGCTTTGATTTGACAAAGGAAAGTTATGCTTTAAAATGTTTGCTTAAGAGATATAACGATACTTTCATTTGGCGAAAGGGGTCTAATGGATTTTCGTGGAACGAAAACTAGTTTTTGGTGTTGTGCTGATAAGGACGAATCAATATTTTAACAATATTTTAACAAAGGCAAACCTTTGTTTTTGTTTAAAAATATAAGTTTTAAAATTTGAAAACTCACCAACCATTGTGTTGACGTGTATTTTAAATGTGTTTTTCAAGTAAATAAAAAGCGGATGCTTCGTGGAGATGATGTGGGAAAACAGGTGTAATACCTGAATGTCGGATTTGTATTTTAAATAAATCGTATACTCTGACACATGTGATTTATGACATTTTATAATAAATAAAAGTCCAACCTGTAAATGAATTTGTTGTGCTTAAATACTTATGGCTAAACGACGTATGTCACCGCCCAAATTAGTTGAGTAAGTCTTCTGTTGTTAAGTTAAGGTTTTTGGGGTGTTAAGTTAAGGCTTCCGCTATTTTTACAACATGCCTATCTTGTAGGAGCTGGGCTATTTAAGTGTGTCAAACTAACAGGGAACAAGCAACGATTTGATGCTCCATCTGATCATGGTGGTATAAATTCAAAACGAAGCGAGATTCCATGAAGTCAAATTATTTAGTTGGGTCATGATAATAATAAAAGTAAGTAAGAAGTGGGTCAATTGAATGTTCTTCAAGATTCTTCTTCAATAACTGATTAGAATAGTATGATTTATCAATTTTGGTGTTTAATTGTTCAATATAGGCTTAATTTATTGTTTGATTCACTACACTCTCCAACTATTTGACGAAATGTCTCAATGAACATTCATTTAATTATTGTTGTTTCCTGAACTAATGAACTAACTTAGTAATTTTAAAAACTTCCACAGTCAACAAAGTTATTACAAGACATCCGCAACCACT
Source organism: Bidens hawaiensis (assembly GCF_021521415.1). NCBI lineage: Eukaryota > Viridiplantae > Streptophyta > Magnoliopsida > Asterales > Asteraceae > Bidens > Bidens hawaiensis. The sequence continues at coordinate 138,397 of NW_027504889.1, forward strand.
GGTTAATTGAACTAGGTTAATTGAACTAGGTTAATCAGCCTCGCGTTGACTAATTGTTATACACATCGACTAATTGTTAAACACAACATGAAAACATAAATAATGTCATCAAACTTGGATTTAAACACTTAATTTTTATAGAAGAACATATATGATCCGTAACAAACTTCAAATCAAACACAAAGATTAAAAAAACAAATATGATCCATAACAAACTTCAAGCCAAACACAAAGATAAAAAAAAGAAAAAAAAACTCAATCATTCATCTTTTCAATAGTTATACGCAGCCACCATATTTTATTCGATCTCTTGATTACCAGGGAGTTGTGGACATCTAGTTAAATGCCTTTTCGATGAAGCTATTCCGTTTATAGCTATGTCAGCATTGAAAACACTTGAGCAGTGCTTGCAGATTGCTTTTTTCCTACATTCCTCATTAGTAAACCTCTCAAAATCCAACCAAATTGCATATACCTTTTTTTATATAGTTGGAGACATCTATATTGAATTAACAAGAACAAAACTTATTTGATATTTGGTTTGACTTTGATCATATGAAAACAACCCAATAAAAAGTTTTTTATGAACATACCTCTATAAAGTCTGCAATTCTGCAAATATGAAATTGATTGAGCTATTGATAATTGAAAAAGAAAATAAATTATATGTATATGTAGGATGGGCAGCTGATATATACTTGGGTTAGTTAGTTTAACTTTACAATTATTTAGTTACTTGTTTTAAAAATATTTTAAAAGGTGTGATTTTTGTTTTTTTTTGGGTTTTCCAAAATTATCATAACAATATATAATATATGTTCATTTTTTTTTTAATTTTTTTACAAACATTTGAATTTTAAACTGAGATAGTGAGATAGATAATATATATATTAGATATATGGTCATATATTTATTTATATATATATGAGATAGTGAGTATAGTATTGTTTGGTCACTTATACAAATAAAAGTTTGAATTGATTCATGAAACTAATTTATTTAAGTTCAAATGTATCTAAGTCATGAAGTCATCTACATAGTGCTGCACTTTACCCCTAAGACATGTTTTCAATTGATGTTTTGCAAGTTTGACTACAACTATCAAGTTGTATAACAATTGTTGACTTGCAACTTTGGCTACTAGCAAAATAGTAAATTACTAGAAATCATTGGAGCATCAAACTGAACAATAGGACTTTAATCCCTAAATTGCCCCTGGTAATTCATAACTTGATGGCTGCAAATTTAATTAAATATGCTATTATATAGTCATATTCTAACGCAAATTTAACTGAATCTAATATTTTATATTCAAATTCACCAAAACCATAAGTAATAAAAGAACAATAGTACTATCCATTGAAATCCAAATAAACCACCAATCAAACCAAAATAATAAAAATGGACTTCATGTTTTCAATATTCATCCCATCCACCGATTATTCGACATCGGGATTCGTGTGACCTGGTTTCGATTTCTCACAAATTTCTAAAAAAAACACATATAATAATTAATAATACAACAACATAAACGAAGTAATGGACTACAAAAGGGCATGTATAATGTATGTAACCTTACCTTTTCCGATATCGTCAAAGTCTATTGGGCTTTCCGTATTATTTATCTTCATACTTGACACACCAATCCAATCCTCCGTGCATATTAATGCCTCGACAAGCTAAGGGGCCAAAGAACTTCTGCATGGTTCCATAAATCTTCCGCCCGTACTAAAAGAGGACTACGAAGAAACACTAGGAACCGGGATAGCTAATATATCTACGAAAGTTATAATGGATGATACGTTAATTTAATTGGCAAAAAATAAATATTAGTAAACTAGTAAACGTACCTTTCGCCATTTTCGCTACAATAGGATATTTTGAAGAAGAGGCTTTCCACCATTGTATAATATCAAATCCCTCGTAATCAGACTCCTCTATGTTATCAAGGTACTTATGCAGTTCTATTTTAGTGTCATACGAGCTAGAACCACCGGCCGATTTAAACCATGTAAAAAAACTACTCGATCCATGTGATGAACGTGAAACGTTACTTGCCCTTTGTGAAACTTGACTTGAACTTGGTCTTTCACTATATAACTCATAGTGCTTAAACACTATCTCCAATTCTTCTGTTACGAATTTCACTGCTGTCTCAATCCTTTTTTTAAGTTGATTAGCTGTCTTATCCTCCCTATTTTCAGCCGTAAATACTTCCTCAAAGCCAGAGGATATAACACGCAATTTCAAACAGTGATCTAATATAGCGGAAAAGTGGAGGATGTAATTAAAACCTTGGTTACTAGTTCCCCCATTTGTCAAACTTATCTTGCATCCTTTTAGCCATAAGTTTACTCTCAAGGTCTTTATCTTTCATCTCTCTTAAATGTCTGTCAATATCCATCATTTCATTATAAAACATGTTAACAATCGCATGTTTATTAGCAGAAGCGTTAGTGGTTTTGAGCTTAAACAATTCAGATAAATTTCTTATCTTTCTAGCATAACTCCAATATGTGGTTTTAGGAATATCATCACCCAGATGATTTCTAAAATTTGGGGGTGCCAAATAAAACGCTTGAAATGCCTTCTCAAACTTTTCTGCACTATCAAGCATCTCATATGTAGAGTTCCATTTAGTAGGCATATCCAAACATAACAATGACTTACTATTAATCCTTTCCACTTTAACACACTTTTTAAACGCGTCCAGTCTTTGCGAAGAATGTCGGAAATATCGAATTGCGGTTCTTATCCGCTCAATTGGGAGGGGCCCGTCAGGTAACCTGTCTTTCACAATCAAGTTGATGACGTGTGCTATACATCTAAGTTGTACATATCTTTTGTCGCCTAATAAATTGTCTAGTCTACCCTTTACAAAGTCTATTGCAGTATTGTTTGCTGAAGCATTATTCGTTATAATGGTTACGACGTGTTCAATTTCCCATACATATCTTCTCCTTTGTGGCTTGTGATATCCTTAGAGTTTATCATCCTCTTATGCAACACCCAGTTTTAATCGATAAAGTGAGTTGTTAGACTTACATAGTTGATATTTTGTATTGATGTCCATGTATCGGTGGTTAGATACACACTCTTGTTACTTTTTTGCAAAAAAAAAGACTTCAGCTTCGCCTTTTCCTCTAAATAACGGTTCTCGACATTCCTACCTACGGTGGTCCTATTAGGTACCTTATAATTCAGATTAAATGTTTCCAAAAGCCTTCTAAGACCCACATGCTCCACAATTGAAAACAGGAGTTCATCAAGTATAACCATCTCAGGTACAGCTCTATTACAAGTTTCAACACAAAATTTCCAACTTTTAACCTCGCAAGTACCACCGTCAACATCATCATTCTTCTTGATAGATATATTACTCTGATTTTTTAAGTAGTCGGGGTGTATCTCTCATCTACTAGCATGTCTACGCAATGAAGATGTGCCATTTAAATGCGGGTTTGCTGCCAATTCAGCCGAACAGTGCTTGCATCTTGCCTTTTTATTATTGTCCTCATCGTCAAAATTTTCAAAATTAACCCAAACACTAGCCTTTTTAGATGCTCCCGTTTGTTTAGAAGTCCCGGTCTGTTTATAAGTCCCCGCCTTTTTGGAACATGTAGTGTTCTTGGAACGTGTCGTTTTACTTTTCTTTTGTGCAGATTCCGTTTCAACAGGTGGTGATTCCCTCTTATCTCTTCCGTGAGATTCCTCGCTTGATATATTCTCAAAATTTTTTTGAATCCATCTACGTTTAACTAAAACAAAAAAAACACACTTCAACTATTAAACATATCATATCGTACAACATAGAATATGTATATTTGGATTATGTGAATTGTTGAAGCAAATATATTTTGATTCTAGACCAATGACGTCAATTTAGCAATCATATGACATAAAATAAATTACATAAACCATCTGGATTGATGATTGTATAAGAAAATTATGGATTTTATAGAAAATCATGACTGAATTAATCTATGATATAACTTAATTTGAATTTTTATATATTCATTGGTATGCATGTAGGTATTAAAAGCATGTATTGAAAGCAACATGTATATAGCAGGTATTGTATTACAAATATATGTGATTAATCGATCAAAAGTAATCAAATAATTGATGATAATGAATTAAACGAACCTGATGTAGCAAAGAAACTTCTGTAGCAGCTTGATTTTGATATAATGGAGAACCAAAACCCTAATGATGGAAGAGAATGCAGGACAAGGTTATTTATGTTAACTTTTATAGAATGCGTATTTTCTAGGGTTATATGACCCACATACATTTGTATTCCTGTTTTTTGGGGATTCTAAAATCGGTTATTTGGTTTTAGTCGTTTTCAATGGACCCGACCCGAACCTGACCCGAAACCGATTGGGAATGACATTAAAGACTGAATTTATAAGTTTGTCAATAGGGCCGGGCCAGGTTCGGGTTTTTTTGGCGGTTCTTCGGGTTTTTTTTTAGCCGAACCTAAATGTGCACACCCCTGCTTTGCTGACCTATTGAAACCATGTATATAAAAGGCTTATGGATTCCTTTTTTCTCCTCCAAGTTAGTGTTTATCCAACCTACCTATCTTTAATCATCCTATTTTCACAGATATCGACGTCCATGGGCATAGACGGACACGGATAGCCTCTTTGACTCTTTGTGAACTAGCACAACGCCGATCCTTAGGGGTGATTTGGGGGGGGGGGGGGGTTTCAGGGTGGTCGACAACCCCACGCCCAACACCTGATTAGGACCGATTTTTTTAAAAAAAAACTATATGTGTTTTTAAGAAAAACAATATGTACATGTGATTTTTAAAGTCAATTACATAACAACTATTTTTATCTAGTGGCAAAGAGGTATGACTCCCAACCAAAAGGTTGTGAGTTATAGTTTCATTTGATACATGGTTAAGCCTATATTTATACAAAAGTTGTTTTACACAACCCAACCCAAATCATAACCAAGAAACCCCATTTAAAAATTAATTTGTTTACAAAATACTCTTTTTATTTAAGGCCCAAAATTCTTTTTACCTTTAGTCCAATATATTTTAACAATTGGAATAGCACGCCCTGATTCTCTCTCCTTCAAAATGATTGTCACATCCTTCAAGTCTGTCATAGAACCCAAGGATGCTCATGTTGGAGATTCTCGTACGAAGCCATAAATAAGTGTATAGTAATTGAGAAGGTTATCATTCAGGAATTCAGCTAAAGTTTCTAACATCTACATGAGTCTTCAATCAAGAGCGAAGCTTCCCCTAGCCTCCCCCTCTTTTTCAAGATTGGTATTATTTTTTTCTTTTTAATATTATTGACATGGAAATAGTTTAATTCTCCTTCCATGGTGTCTCCGTGACAAACAATGAGAATCCAACAACAACCGGTTAAAAAATGAAATCTATAAAAAACAGGGAAAATCAGACTTGACCGAGTTTAACCGGCTAGATCCAACCCGTAGTCGAAGAATATCTCCTCGGTACTCTACCGAGTAGCGAGTACTTACCAAGTTTTCAGATGTCTAGACCGACTTTTACAACACTAATTAAATGTATATCTTATAGTAACCCCACCCGACCCAAAAGGAAAGGAAAATAGATTTGTGAAGATAGTGGCTTGGTGAACACATCTGCCATCTGATCATCAGTAGAGATAAACATTTTAAAAAATCTTCTATTGGGCAACCTTCTCACCAACAAAGTGAAAATCAACTTCTACATGTTTTTTACTTGCATGAAATACAGGATTCGCAGAAAGATACGTAGCACCTAGATTATCACACCATAAAGTAGGTACCGACTTAATCGGAACTCGAAGCTCTTATTGAAGTGTTTGAAGCCAGGTTAGCTTAGAAACCGTATCAGCCAAGGACTTGTATACTAACTCAATGGACGATCGAGAGACGGTCCTTTGTTTTCATGCAAACCATGAAACTAGGTTGGAACCTAGATAAATAGCATATCCCCCGATGGATCGAATGTCGTCCAAACAACTAGCCCAATCGGTATCAGAGTAAGCACTTAGAGAACTACAAGCTGAGTTGTTATAGGCATGAAGGAGTGTGCTAGAAGCATGTTCGAGCCGTAAGCAATAATCAGCAGTGCCTTGCAGGTAGCGAAGAATTCTTTTAACTGCGGACCACTGATCATTAGTGGGAGAGTGCATAAATTGGTAGACTTTGTTAACTGCAAAAGTGATATCTGGACGGGACAAGGTAACACACTGAAGGGCACCCACTATCTGACGGTATTTGACCGGATTGTCGAATGTTGGACTATCACCAAGGGTGAGATTAGCATTAGTGGCCATAGGTGATGAAACTCGCTTAGCATTAGAAAGCCTTGCCCGTTGAAGAAGTTCAAGAATGTATTTATATTGTGATAGAATCATGTCATGACTATGGTGAATAATTTCAATTCCTAGTAGAAAATATGACAGGTTGCCCATGCCCTAGACTGCAAAGTTCTGTCTAAAACTCTTGACTACTGAATCAATGGCATTCTGGTTGTTACATGTCAATATAATGTCATTAACATATACCAACATGTATAATCATTTACCCACACTTCCTTAAGGGAGTTTACCCTAAAAACACAACTCCTTAAGATTGCCATGAAGGGTGATGAGACTACCTCAGCCTATCTTGCTAGGGCACATGAGTATGCAGATCCCCTAGCCAATATTGGTGAACCAATGAAAGAAAAAGATTTGGTCATGCTTTTCATCTAAGGTCTTTGGGAAGAGTACAACAATTTAAAACCCAATATCCTTGCAAGAAAATTTCCCACAGCCTTTTCTGAACTTCAGGGATTGCTATCTGATCTTGACTTCATGGTCAAGAAGAATATTCCAGATATTGCACCCGTTCAAGCCTTCACAACCGTTACAACCAGCAATAGCTCCACTGCTACCTCCAGTTCAACAGTTGCTCCTGTTGGGTCATAAATTGGTTAGACTGACGCATATCAAAAGGCCACGACGTGATCAATACTAAAGTGAAATAAACGAAAAAGAGTTGAAGAATTGTGTTATGGTTGTGATGGTGTAATACCGAAATCCCTAAGGATTTCGGTTGTCTAGTAACACCGAAATCCCTATGAATTTTGGTTAGGCTAGTTTGGGCTTTGTATGGTAACCCTATATATAGTTAATGTTTAGTCATCATTTAGGGTTAGCAGTTATTAATCAGATAGAGCCACCATAATCCTAGAGAGAAAATATTGATTTTGGTAATCTCATGTACTATACGATTTAATAATATAATCGTGTGCATTTGTAGTATTATTGTGTTTATTATATTCATATTGCTCTTCTATCTCGTTCTTGAATCATCACTGTGTTAGGATTCCGCACAAACATCGTGTTCGAGTTGATATCATATTGTAGTGATCCAGATTCGGGACTTACATCTCCACATGAAACAATGCAAGCTCTTCAACAATTGGTTTCTCAACTCGGACTCTAACTTCAACCCGCTTCACAGGACTCCCCGCAGGCCTTTAATTCAAATCGACCGAGTAATACTCATGGGCGGGGGTAAAACAATCGTCGTGGAGGACGTGGTAACTACAACAATAATCATAATCAAGGAGGAAACATAAATCAATTCAGTTGGGCCTCAAACCAAAACACTGTTTATGGAATGTGCAACAGATGTGGTATTGGTCACATTTCATCACTATGTCCTAATCGTGATCCCTTTACCTTTCGGGTGAACCAACCATCTGCCAACTATGCTGATTCTCGCTATGCTGATTCTCGCTCACAAGCGTCTACCACATGGCTTTCTTACATAGGTTCCAACTACCATGCTACACCAGACTTCTTCAGTTTCGATACTGCTGAACCATACAATGGTAAGAACAATCTTTTTGTTGGTAGCGGTAACGGTTTACCCATCCTTCACGTTGATACCTCACACTTTTATTCACCAAATAAAACCTTCTCTCTTCAAAATATTCTTCATGTTCCTGAAATTAAAAAGAATCAACTTTCTGTTCAAAAATTTTGTCTTAATAATGATGTATTTTTTGAATTTCACTCTACTTTCTTTGCTGTGAAGGACAATACTACACGCATTACCATCCTCATGGGTCCAAGTAACGGTGGAATCTATTCCAAATAACAGTCCAACAATTGGTATCAAGAGCGTAGGAGATCTAAGATCTTTGGGAAGAACAAGAACGGTGTGGGGCGAATAACCACATCCGGCCGACGGAAAACAATTTTAGTCGTAAGGAGTACAACTCACGTTTTTCCGATCAATTAACAAAGAAGATGGTGACTATGAGAGATGCGGTACCGGGTGCGAACCAAGTTATGCAAGCAAGGGAACCAAGTTCAACTTCGTTGTAGTGTTCAAAGTTTACAAAAACAAACCTACAAGTTGCAAGAACCCGTGATGCTCAAGAGATCTGGGTATCACTACGGGTTAGATTTCTCGGTGATGATCGAGTGCAACAAGCTCGCTTACGATCATTAAAGCGAGATTCTAATCAATTAAATATGGGAGAAAAAGAATCCGTTGAAGACTTTGCCAGTAAGGTAACGGAATACGCCTTGCAATTTGATAGTTTGGGTAGTCCGATGGAAGAACATGAACTCGTGAAATAACTACTCGATAGCGTTCTGGATCATTTTATTTCTATTGTAGCAACCATCAAACAGTGGGCCGATCTCAACACTATGGGTTTTTGAAGATTGTATGGCAAGGTTAAAGGCTTTTGAAGAGAGAATCAAAGGCAAGGAAGCATTGGCCGAGATGGGAAAACTAATGTTTGCCAAAAACGATAATCAAGGATGAATGACACTGATCATGAAAAATTATGCTCGGGGTCGTATCTCCTCGGTTTACGACCAACGGGGCCATGGAAGAGGCCGTGGTCGAGGTTCGAGTAGAGGACGCGGTCGGTTTAATCAAAACTATGATAACCGAAGAGATGGTAACCAACCAAACACGAACAACCAACGCAGAGATGGTAATCAAGGTAATAATCATAATAATCAAAATCACGATAGAGATAAAAGTGGTGTTCGGTGTTATAATTGCAATGTTTTGGGCCACTTTGCGTGGGAGTGTTTGAGTCCACCGACTCAAGAAGCGAATCTTAACCAAGCCGAGGCTAAGCCACCAACTCTTATGATAGCATCAATTAAAGTTGATAAAGAACAAGTTATGATGGTAATCAAGGTAATAATTATCCAATCCGTTACGCAAACGACTCGGTAAGCGATTCAATTTGGTATTCAGATAATGGTGCGTCTAATCACATAACCAGATGTGAAGCCCACTTTGCCCAAATTGATTATCGAGTGAGTGACTTGGTGAAATTTGGAGACGGGTCCAAAGTGAATATCAAAGGAAGAGGTTTTTCGATTGCAAGAATGGTGAGCAGCGGGTTATGAATGAAGTTTATTACATACCCAACCTATGTAGCAACATATTGAGTATCAGTAAGTTAACCGAAGAAGGGTGTAGGGTTTGGATAGCAAGTGGCCACCTGTGGCTATACGAGGAAGGAGATCACTTGATAATGAGAATCCCGAGAATTCCAAACCGTCTTTTCAAGATCGAGCTTCGAATTGGAACCCGATTGTCTTTTAGCTTCCATTAAATACCAAGGATGGCTATGGCACGCTAGACTTGGTCATGTTAATTTTGAAGCATTAAATAATATGAAGTCTAAAAATATGGTACGTGGTGATATTCAAACTTTGCATGGCCATGCATGTATGCGAGGCAAACATAGTAGAAACTCGTTTCCTAAATCCACCATGTTCCGTGCCACGGGACCATTCGAGTTGGTTCACACCGATTTATGTGGACCAATCTCACCTCCTACTTTAGGAGGAAACCGGTATTTTATGCTTCTTGTGGATGATCATACAAGGTACATGTGGGTTTATACCATTAAAAATAAGAATGATGCTTTGGGTATATTCAAAAAGTTTAAATAGGAAGTGGAGTTAGAGCATTCGTTAAAGGTTAAAGCTCTAAGAAGTGATCGAGGTGGCAAGTTTTTCAACAAACTTTTCACCGAATATTGTGATCAAGAAGGAATAAAAATAATGTTTACGGCTCCTTACTCTCCTTAACAAAACGGTGTAGTCGAAAGGCGAAACCGAACGGTCCTAAATGCAACAAGTATGATTGTTAGTGCACGGGTTTGCGTCTCGAGTCTTTGTATTTATCTTTAACGTATTTGTCGTTTTGTTTAATGTAATAAACAATTAATTTATCTTGTATTTCGTTAAATGTAATGTCTAGTTCGCTAAGGATGTTTAGCGAACTAGATCTAAGTTATTTCCCTTTCGATTCGTTAAGGTTGTTTAACGAATCAGGAGTTGATTCGTTAAGTTATTTTCCTTCTAATGTATGTAACGAATTGAACGTTAGTTCGTTAGGGGATTTTAACGAACTAAGTCCATCGTCTATTTATAGTGAACACTGTTCACAGATTTATATAAGTTTTTTTTAGAGTTAATTAACCAATCTCTGCCTGAATCTCTCTCAATCTTCATATTAATATTATACATACATACACATACTACTGATAACATATATACATATAACATATAATCAAACGTGATAATGAGCTAGATCCCGTATTTAGGATTAATCGTATTCATACAGATCTGATATCTGTTTATATTTTAAGGATTGATCCAGGTTCAAACAAGTGGTATCAGATCTTTCAGTGCTCAATTACGCTTGATTTTCCTGTTATTTGATGTTAATTAATTGAAAATTGATCCAGTTGTTGTTCAGATTGGTTTTGAATTGAATTAAGGTTTATTTGGTTTTATTATGAAAGGATTGGATTAGATTTGGATTTGGTAAGGTTATTGTGAGTTGTGATTGACTGGAATTGAAGTTTGAATTGAGTTTGGATCGAAATTGGTCTGGATCGGATTTTGGCCGAAACAGAGGATAATTTTGGTTCAAATTGGATTCGGGATAAGTATAATAGGATTACGAGGGGTATTGATTTGGTTTAGCATTGGATGACGATTATTTTGGTAATTGACTTGTGCGATTTGGATGAATATTGAGTGTGTATTACAAATTTGTGTTTCTGGGTCGTGTTCTTCAATTTCCAGACTTCTGGAAATTTTCATTTGAAGATTTGAAGATATGAAGATTCAAGGCTGATTCGTTAACATCAGCTTAATTCGTTAACTCATTCAACTTAATTCGTTATCATATTTTACCAATTCGCTATGAGTTTTAGCTGATTCATGTTCACTGATTCGTGTAACACGTAGTACCTCAGAAATTGTTTTATAACAACCTTTGCCACGTGGCATTCTGTGTCAGAGTTTGTTACAAACCGTTGTAACAACCTGATTCGCTATTAGTTGATTCGTTAATCAACTATAGCTGGTTCGTAATCTAATTCGCTAAGTCTCTCTTAGTGATTCGTTACAGAAAACTTTCTAATTCGCTAACCAATTCGTTTAACCAATTCTTTAGTTTGACTGATTTGTTGACCTTTTGATTCGTTGACCATCTGATTCGTTTAGCTTATTCGTTGATTGACTAATTCATTGACTGTCTAATTCGTTAATCATCGGATTCGTTTAAACCATTTCTGATTCATTACCTGATCACACTTTACTGTTCACAGTTCGTTATCATTACTATTTACCATTCGTTAATCTTGATTTTCAATTCTAGTCCTTATAGTTTAAAATTTATCAAACATGGCGAGTATGTATGCATTAGCTTCTCAAAATATGTTGATGCAACAAATGTTACAACTGGACACCGAGATCGATACACATTCGAAATGTCCAAGGTTGATGAAATTTAGCGATTTTGCTAAATGGGAACCTCGTTTCCGTGCTCATCTAGGGTCAGTTCACCCTGATTGTTCGTACTGTTTGGATGAGGTTTACACTGTTCCAATGATTGGGGATGAGACTATTGGGTTTACACCTAAGGCTATCTCACAATACTCGGTTGAAGAAAAGAAAGCTTTGGAAATTGAGACAAAGGCTTATTCAACCCTTACTATGGCTTTACCTCAAAACATCTTTCACCAAGTAGGGAGTATAAAGATCTGTGCTTCTTTATTTCAATATATCCGTATGAGAAGTATGGGAAACACCGCTGAAAGAAAAAAGGTTATGCTCAAGTTTCAATTCAGAAACTTTAATCTGCTTAAGGGTGAAACTGTTGAAGAAATGATAACAAGGTTTAATCATTTGATAGCTGAAATGGATAAGATGAAATTGGAAACTTCAAAGATTGACAAAATTGATACCATTAAAGGTGCACAACCGAGTTCCTACTCTACTTTCTTGATGGTTCTGAAAGAAAATAATTATTTCAGTAATGAAAATTTGACAGCATCGGAATTTATGCAAAAGATCGAGGCACGAGAATACGATCTTAAATGTCAAAAGTCTTCAAAGGATAGTCAAGATCCTGCTTTGTATGGTGGAAGTATGCCATTGAGTTCAACCATTTCTCCTATAACAGCATTTCTCACACAGAATGCAAGGGAGAATGCAACGACAGTGTATAGTGATCCACGAGCATGTTTCTACACAACTGGAAATACTGGATTTTCTGGTGTTTCTGGTTCATCTGGAGGATCTGAAAATTCATCACCTACAAATCAATTCTCATCTCAAACAAATGTAAACATAAAGGAGGCTGAACAAAATTTTGCATTTTTGTCTGCCTTTATGTCTTCATACGAGAATTTGGTTAGTAGCAAGATTGCAACAAGTGATTTAACCGACGAAGACTATTATCAAATTGATCCCGATGCTCTAGAACTTATGGACTTAAAGTGGAACATGGCTATGATAGTCAGGAAAGTGAAAAGGTTTATGCAGAGAACGGGTAAAGATCTTCCTTCATTGAACAAGAAATTGGGGATTGATAAGTTAAAGGTCAAGTGCTACAATTGTCAAGAGTTTGGGCATTTTGCAAAGGAATGTGATAAGCCAAAGAAAGAGTACACTGGTACTAGAAAGCAAGATCAGAATTCATCTGGTAAGAGTGGGAGTGATGCGGGAAAATCTTCTGGTACAAAACCATCGTCTTCTAGAAGTCAGGCACTGTTGTCTAACCTGGATGGAGATGATTGGTCTCAAAAATTGTTGTGTAACAACAATCAAGCAAATCTGGCAATGTTTGGATTTACCGAGAATTTTCAAGATGCTAGTGGAAGCGAGCTATCTTCTGATGCTGATACTGAGTCTGATTCTGATGATTCAAGTGTAAAGCTTCCAACCACTTTTGCATGTATGGCTAGAATCAGTGACTCAACCTCTTCGGCATGCATGGCTAAACAAAATGAGGTTAGTGCTTCTAATTCTAAACTCTCTGTTAATGTTTCATGTGCTGATTGTGAACTCAACAAGCTTAAGATAGATTCCTTAAAACTTCAAAATGATAATTTGTTAAAAGATATAGTTTCATTAAAGGACACTTATAGACAATCCTTAACTTCTCAAATGAATTCAAGAGAGAAAATTGAGGCTTTAACTATAAGAAATCATGATCTTAAGGATGAGTTATCGATTAAAATGAAGATTAATGATCAAAATTTTCAAGAAATCTTGAAACATAGAACCAAAATAACCGAGCTTGAAAATTAGGTTTTGGAGTTAAAGAACAAATTGGGAAAATTCAGAAACTCTTCATTTTTACTAAATGAGATAATTGAAGTTTCAAGTAAGCAAAAAGATTCAAAGAAAGGAATAGGTTTTATTGAAATTCCTCCACCTTTTCACAATGATTACAAACCAAATCCTTTTGCTAGAAAGGAAGAGGATGTGATTGTCAAAGAATCTGTAATTTCTGAAAAGGCAAACCTAGTAAAACCTGAAACTGTTAAAGCCCATTCTACAATTCAAAAACCTCATGTTCAAAGCAACAAAGTCTTTGTTGAAAATATAGACAAAGTCATCATTGAAGATGTGTTCGAACCTGAAATCATACACAAAAACAAGAACATCCCAAGTTCTAATCACATACTGTGTGAACCTCATGAATTTGAGGAGGCTGTGTATGGTTCGCACACAACTCAGGTGAAAAAAAATACTCCTGTTAAGGTTAAACCGGTTAAGGTGAAGAAACCAGAAAATCCTAAAGTTTCTGATGAGGATTTGATGCGCTTTATCAATCCTACTGTTTCAAAACCGACAACTGGTCATGTGTTCAAGTTGAAAGGAATTGACATGATGTTTACTAAGAAAGACATTCCAATTAGTAACATTAAACCGGAACTGATTGAAAGTGTTTTTCACAATGAAACTTCTAAGATTCAAGAACTTGAAAGTCGGTATACTCAAGCTAAAACATCAATGACATCTGATCCTTTGATTAAAGCAAAACAAGTTTTAAAACAAGCTAAGAAAGTTCAATTTGTAAAATCAATGGGTACGGATACTTTGCAAAGTTTTTCTAATAGTTCTAATCTGGATTTTTATCTAAAGAAGAAATCAATGTCGTCTGATGAGTTAGCAAAAAGTTTTGCCAAAAATATGAGTTATCAACCCTCTTTGTCATATGTTACTGCTAAACCTCAAAGTGATCGTGTGGACATGCGAAGTTGCTTTCTTTGTGGTCAACAAGGTCACGTTGTGAGGAATTGTGGACAACAGAAATTTCAAAATCTTCATCCTTTTGTGAAGGAACAATTAAAACCAGTTCCTTTGATAAAAGAGATTCTGAAACGTCTGGTATCGTATGATGATGAAACTCACATAATGTTCTCAAACGTGAATCCTCGAAAGGTTATTCATGTAAATGAGACACATGGTCAAGTAAAACCAAAGTTTATTCCAACTGCACCGTTATGTAAGAATGAAAATTCAAATGTGGTTCACACAGCTTACTTAAGACGAAAGTGTAAGAAGCCGGTAACTTATTCACAAGTGGCTGAACAACAGTTGAATTCTGCTATGTTTAAAATTTCTCAAGAAAACCAAAAGGTGCCCAAGACTGAGGCCTGGGCTGTTTTTTTGAACTAATCATTTTCTTTTGTGTGTAGGGTACACCCAAGACAATTTTTGGTGAAAACTGGATTATGGATAGTGGATGTTCTCGTCATATTACTGGAAATCTCAACCTCTTATCAAATGTAAGAAATATTCAAGGGGGTTATGTGGCTTTTGCTGGGAATTCTAGGGGTATGATTACACAAGAAGGTGATGTTTCGAATGGGCATATTACTTTTGAGAAAGTTAACTACTGTGACAAGGTAGACCATAATTTATTGAGTGTGTCGCAAACCTGTGACAAGCAATACACTATAGTCTTTACTGATAAAGAATGTCTGATTTTGAAACCGGGTTATGTGATTCCCGAGGACATGGTTGTCATGCGATCACCACGATCAAATGATATTTATGTCTTAAATATGAGTTCTAAAGTATCAGCGTCTATCGAAACATGTTTTCTCTCCAAAGCAACCGAGAAAGACTCTATTCTATGGCATCGTAGAATGGGTCACATACACGTTCGAAAGATGAATTATTGAATGGCTAATGACTTAGTTGAGGGTGTCTCGTTGAAGAATTTTAAATTATCTGATCACTGCATTGAATGCAAGAAAGGCAAGCAGAAGAAGAAATCACATCCTTCTAAGTTATTGAATTCCTTTGATACTCCTCTTGAACGACTTCATATGGATTTGTTTGGTCCTGTGAATCGTGCGAGTATTTTTGGGGATTGGTACTGTCATGTTGTCACCGATAATTATTCAAGATACTCATGGGTGTTATTTATGAGTTCGAAAGATCAAACTCCCGTTTTGGTACAAAACCTTATCACTAAGATCGAATCACTATACAAACACAAGGTGAGAAGAATTCGAAGTGATAATGGTACTGAATTTAAGAACACTGTATTGGATTTCTTTGGTCTTCAAAAAGGAATTCATCGAGAATATAGTGCACCTTATGTACCACAACAAAATGGTGTTGCTGAACGAAATAATAGAACCTTGATTGAAGCTGCAAGAACTATGCTAGCTGATTCTAAGCTTCCTATCCAATTCTAGAATGAGGCGGTGAATACAGCTTGCTATACGCTTAATCGAGTTCTAACTGTTAAGAAATTCAAGAAAACAAGTTATGAGCTTTTAAACAATCGAAAGCCTAACTTAAAGTACTTGGAACCATTTGGGTGTCCTTGAATGTTGAAGAAGGATGTGGGTAAATTTGAAGAAAAGGCTGTTGAAGGATATTTCTTGGGATATGCATCTCCAAAGAAAAGGGTATTTAACTTCACTTCTGGTTGTGTTGAGGAATGGTATCATGTGGATTGTCAAAAGTACACCACTCCTCCTCAAGGGAAAGGTCCCGACTGGATGTTTGATTATGATGGCTTATTTAATTCATTTACTCCATCAACTGAGAACATTGATGAAGACCTGGTTCATGCTTACTTTGAAGATCATTTGGAAATTCCAAGATGCTCAAGTTTTAATGATGTTGAAGCACCAATTCCTGCTCCAACTGAAGTTCCAAGTGATGATAATCAGGTTGATAATGTATCTACTTCTTCTGATGACAATCAAGTTGATGATCAAGTTATTGAGCATGATAGTGATGTTTCAACTCCTGAACTTGGAGAACATTACACAAATTTATTTTAAAATGTTGTTGTTTCTGATAATCCAACTCTTCGAATTCATGGTTATCATCCACAGGAAAACATCATTGGAGAACTTGATGTGGGCGTTCAAACACGTCATCAAGTTGCTTCATCAAATGAGAATAACGTATTGTGTACTTATGCGGATTTACATTCCTCTGGAATTGTAAATGTTGCTAAATTCACTTGCTTCCTATCTCAAGTTGAGCCAACAACGCCTCGTATGGCTCTTCAAGATCCATCTTGGGTAGAAGCTATGCAAGAAGAATTACAACAATTTGCACGTTTGGGTGTTTGGGATTTAATTGATAAACCTGCTAGAGTCAACAAAGCTATTCCGACTAAGTGGGTATTTAAGTGTAAGAAAGACGATCGAGGGGTGATTGTCAGAAACAAAGCACGATTAGTTGTGCAAGGTTTTCATCAGCAAGAGGGAACTAATTACACTGAAGTATATGCACCAGTTGCAAGATTGGAGTCGATTCAAATCTTCCTGGCATATGCTGCTTATAAGAATATCAAGGTCTATCAAATGGATGTTAAAAGTGCTTTTCTCAATGGTGAATTACACGAGGAAGTGTTTGTTTTACAGCCTCCTGGTTTTGAAGATCCTGATTATCCGGACCGGGTTTACCGATTACACAAGGCCCTGTATGGTCTACAACAAGCCCCGAGAGCTTGGTATGGCACGCTCGCCGACCATCTGACTGATAATAGCTTCAAACGAGGGACTGTCGACTGCACTTTATTTCATAAAACTGTTGGTGACGATCTTCTCCTAGTCCAGATCTATGTCAACAACATTATCTTTGGGTCTACAAACGATGCATTGTGTAAGGAGTTCAAGAAGTTAATGCAAACAAAGTTCGAGATGAGCTCGATGGGAGAGATGAATTTATTTCTAGGGTTGCAAGTTCACCAGTCTGCGCACGGAATTTTTATTCACCAGACCAAGTATGTGAACGATGTCTTGAGCCGATTCAAGATATCTGCCGGAAAACTCCCTTCTACTCCTCTCCCCGTGGGTCATAATTAATCACCGGATGAATTGGAGGATACCGTTGATCCTACCCTCTATCGTGCCATGATCAAATCTTTAATGTATCTAACGGCTTCTCGCCCTGACATTATGTTTGCTGTTTGTCTTTGTGCTAGGTTTCAATCAAGTCCCCGACTGACTCACCTAGCTGCGGTTAAGAAAATACTTCAGTATCTGAGGGGAAATCTAGACATCGGGTTGTGCTACCACAAGGATGATACTTTCGATCTTACTATTTATTCAGACTCGGACTATGGAAGTTGCAAGATCAACTTCAAATCAACGACTGCAGGATGTCAATTTTTGGGAAACCGACTTGTTTCTGGGCAGTGTAAGAAGCAGACAACGGTCTCCACTTCAACCGCCAAAGCTGAGTATTTTGCAGCCTCGAGTTGCTGTTCCCAGGTTTTGTGGATACAACAACATCTTCGCGACTACGGTTTGAAGTTTCTTACTACTCCTATTTTGATTGATAATTCTGCTGCAATTTCTATCACAAAGAATCTCGTCCAACATTCAAAAACAAAACATATCGAAATTCGATATCATTTTATCCGGGATTGCTTTGAGAAGAAGTTGATTGACCTTAAGAAAGTACATACTGACTTTCAGAAAGCCGATCTATTTACCAAAGCTTTTGACAAAACGCATTTTCAATTTTTGCTTGGTTTAAATGGATTGAAGACTCTCGCTGTTATCCTTAAACAAGGATAATTATCTTTATTTTCTGTCATTCTCTTTTAAAGTTTATTTTGGTTTTAGGGGGTGAAATACTAGAAAAGACAAAAATATTGTGCTTTTCGTTTGTATAGTTAAAACCCAAAAACATTAAAAAATTTAGAAAAATCAAAAAATATTGTGATTTCTTTTTCTTTAATATTTTCCTTTAAAACATTTTGAAAAACCAAAAACATTTTAAAATCCGAAAAACCAAAAAGATTGTGATTTCAGTTTGTACAGAAAAATCCGAAAATTCAAAAATATTGTGAAGTTAATTTTGTGTATAAGAAAATTGAAAAAGACAAAAATATTGTGTTTTTAAAGTATGTATAAAGAAAAACCAAAAAGATTTTTGTATACGTTCGCTGAAAATTATATCGATTATCTACTTTTGAAGGACATATATTTTTATATGTTTGGTCCTGATAATTACTTGTAAATCATCAGGATAGCCATTTACCTGATAATGGAAAATAGTTGGGGCGTTCTTTATGCGTTTTTAGATTATTTTCTCGCTGAAAATTATATCAGTTATTTAAGTTTGTAAAACATGCTTGCATGTCTTGGTCCTATTATTCACTTGTTGAATTGATAGGTTAGCCATTTATTTATTGACTTAAGTTAACTGGGCGAGTAAATTTATCTTTATCTTTTTTCTGTTTTATGCTCCTCAAAATTTTGAGTTTTTGAAGCAAAAAGAGAAAATGATAGTACATTGACTATCTTGACTCCAAATCCAGCAAGAAGTAAGCTTAAAAAACTGTGTGCTTAACTGCATTGGTGCATTGGTAGGTCCTTAAAACAAACAAGTAGAGTAAAGTATGTGATATAAACATAAAGAAACGCCAAATTGAAAGAGGTGTTAGTCTCTAGAAAAGTCTCGGTGAGGATGGCAGAAATGTAATAACCTGTCATACTCAAGCCTTATACTTGTTTGATCACCCAAAACTAAAATAAAGCAAATAACAAGCTTTGAGGTTCTGAACACTGTGAGTCTTTATGCGGCTTAATCATCTGGGTATTCATATGCATGAATATTTCACTCGCTTTTAGAGCAAACCCAAAGTCATTAAACTTGATCACTGTTGTACTTCGTACAAATCCAAATTACTGACTTGATCAAAATCCGATGTTAGTCATACATTTGTTCCTCCCTTGCGTGCGCCTTAATACCATTAAGAAACGGACCCCAGGGGATACAATGTATGTAAGCCGACAGATGGACTCGTTCATATTCACTCATAGTAACAAAAAATCAATGCATTGCTCATAAACTTCCATAAATATCAAATTTTGATCAACATTATAATTGTTTAAGTCAAGTTGGGGTGATTTGGCAAAAATCAAATTAAGCTTGAACCGCGATTAGAGGCTGATAGTTTCAGATATTTTATGCTCTAATTGAACCGTTAATCATATCACAAAAACACTTGAAAGTTTGTAATTAGATTTAAGTGAACAACAATACCAATGACCGACTTAACACCAGTTAAAATATTGCTAAAATATAAAACTGTGATGGAAGGGCAATTTAGTCAATATGATTCTCTGCTCAAACTCAACAAAAATACAAAAATATGTACTGTTTTTGAAAAATCATACAAAAACACAAAAATATTTTTCATGTTTTAAATTCTCGGATAATTTTCTGGTAAATATTTAGTTTTTATGTCGAAAATTTCAAAACACAAAAAGATTTTATATTTCTTGTTTCGGATTCTTTTCATGTAAATACATTCTTTATATATTACAAAATACCAAAAATATTTTCCATTTCGCTTTACATATTATTTAAATTTATTTAAGTTATGTTTCGAAAACATGAAACATTTTTAAAGTATTTGATTATCGAGATAAAGGTCCTTGGTAATCCCTTTTAAGGTAATTGTATAATATTTAAATTCTTTATTTAATTCATTTATTTATTTATTTATTCTTTTAAAATTAAATAACTCAAGTTGATTCGTTAAGTTATGTCTAACGAATTAGGCCCTTTTTAACGAACAACATTCTAGTTCGTTATCACTCATTCGCTTCCGCACTCTGTAACGAATGGCTTTAATTCGCTAAAACATAACCTAACGAATTAGATACGAATCACGTATGTTTCGTCATGACACGTGTTAACGAATCACATGATTCGTTAATTTTAAATTTCAAACGAATCAACTGATTCGTTGCTTTGAGAATCGTGCTTGTCAGTGTATATAGGACGGCGTGCAACGACCCGTCCTACACTATTCCCTCATCTTCCTTACACCTAAAGATACTCTGTTCAAATTTTTTCCTGATTTTTTCGACCTTCAAAATTCGGAATTTTGAGTATACATTGTGTTCGTAAGGTATAGATGATCATTTCTTTGTGATTTTCGTCAAAAATGACACAGTTTTGATAGGGTGATTATGTGATTTTGATATCAGGGTTTTTACGATTTTTGAAACCCTGTATAATCTATATAGTACTCTGTTAATATACTTAAATTTGATATTATTTTGATCAAAATAGAGTTCCGACACCCTTGGTGATCTTTAATCACAACTTGATTGATTGATTTTCGGGTGAATAATTATTGGTCGTTTTGGATGTTTAAGCTATATTCATAACTTAACTTATATGTTAATTTAGAACCTCATAAATGGTACTATTGGTTTCGCAATGAGTTTCCGAGACTTATAGAGTCATTTGTTCGGCTACTCATCGTCAATTATGGAATAATTGGTCTCTGATTTGCTACTTTGACCGACTATGTTCTTGTTAATTTTGACTTTGAACATAAGAGTCAAAGATTAAGTCTAATTTTGACCATTCGTTAACCTTAGCGAATTGGAACTCCTCCGTGTCCAATTCGTTAAGGATTCACACGAACTAGATCAGCGAATCATTCACTTAACGAATAAAATATGGATTCGTCAATTTGAAACGAACTAGAAGTTCGTTTGTTATCATTAATAGTTAATTCGCTAGCTCTTCTTCGTTAAAATATTTACTTGATAGCGAATCAGTTGATTCGTTACATTCTTATAACGAATCAGACTTTGTGTTAACGGATGATATTTCAAAAATTAATTATTTTAAATAATGTAATTAAATAAATTAATTATTTAATTAATGTAATTCAATAAAATATTCCAAGGGTCTAACCGCGTCAATACATCGATTATACACACGGGATAAAACTATAATTACATATAGTTTACATATATATACTTAAAAGTATATAAACTTGTGTGATTTCTAAACCTATATATTACTGATATTCAATATTATTTATTCAGACTTATGGCTGATAATATGGAACAAGATCTGCCTGTGGATGCACCACAAGATCAACAAGCTCAAGATGCCAATCATCCGCTGAGGATGTTCCGTTACTCCTTATGACCCTCGACATAATGTGTGTGCTTTCGTTGATACAAACTTTCCTGATGAGGATGTCTTTGGTGGTATGCTGGCATTTATAAGCCGATCTCGTATCCATTACGCTGTTACTGCTAATCCGGATATTAGATTCAGCATAGTTCGTCAATTCTGGAACACTGCTCAGTATGTAGAAATGGAGGATCATATTGCTGCTGTGGTTAATAACAAACCAGTTGTCATCTCAGCTGAAACAGTTTGAAGAGTGCTATAGTTTGATGATACCATTGATGATCCTAGCGAATATGATAAAGAATTGATCAAGGGACTATTTAGACGATTGTTTTATGCTAGCAGTCTTACTGAGTCTATGTATAACAAGGCATACTTGTGTCCCCCAATACAAGTATTTACTTGATGTTCTTATTCACTGCCTTGGTGGACGAAAGGCTGGGTTTGACGAATGTCGCGCTGCATTACAATCGGCATTTGTAGCACTTGTTTTGAACAAACGTTACAATTTTTCTGAAATGATCTTCGATCATAAGAAAGAAAATTTTATTCCTGGAAAACTTCGGGTGAAGTTCTTGATGTATCCACGTTTCCTTCAATTGTTTGTCAACGATGCTATCAGGGATTTGGTGCTCGATCCGAATGATGTGAACGATAAGTTTATTCTGGACAACATGAAGGAAGACACCATGAGAAGAATGAAACTGTACCGTCAATCTCGTCCTCCCAGATTCAAGAAATTGATTGGTCATCCTGCTAATCCTGATTATGTATGTCCTCCAGAGGATCGCTGGATGCATGATGACTCGGATTCCGAGTGTGAGGGAGGAGTAGGTGGGAACGATAATGATGATGATGGTGATGATGGAGGTGATGGTGATCATGGTGGTAATGGTGGTAATGATGGTGATGGTGGTAATAGTGATGCAGCTCTTCGAGAAAAACAAGCTGAAGTTGAAGCTGTGTTAGCTGCTACTATTGCCGCTCAACGAGAACGAAAACGTAAAGGGAAAGAGCTAGCAACTAGAAGTTCTTCGAAGCGGAGAGTTTCGGCTAGGGCTGGCATCTCGTTTGGTGTTCAACCATCTTGTCCTGCAACTCCTCAACGCCCGGAAGTGCCGCTTACTAGTAGCACTCCGGCGCTTACTTTGACGACGACGATGGTTCCTCATGACATGCTTGGTATGATTCCACAAACGGCTTTAGCTGAGATACCAATGCCTTCTGCTACACCTTCTACTGTTCCTCCAACACCGTCCATGGGGCCCCCTCCACCTAGTGATATCTCATTTATGAGAATTACAAGGCCTCAGGGACCAATCCAACCAGTTCATCCTTCTTTGTATGTTATGCCACCGAATCGTCAGACAGGCATGCTTTTGAATCTTCTTCATTTGTATGAAAATAAAATGTCTGCTGATCGTATGAACCAAGAACGTCTGATGGAGAACCAGAAGAAGCTGCTCAGCATTGTTTCTTTATGTCAAAAAGAAACAAAAGCCCTTCGTGAGATTGTTGAGTCTCAGGGGGTGAAAATAAAAGAACAAGAGGAGCTTATTCTGCAATTGACATGCAAAGATGATGCGTTGAAAAAGCTCAAGAATGACGATGAGGATCCAGATGAATCTGATGCTGGTGGTGAGACTAAACAAACTCAAGACCCAGCTTCTGGTGCGGGTACGAGTTATGTTGATTATTCGAGCAAACAGATCATTGTTTATCATGACCATTCGGCTGCCAAACCGATTGAGATGATCGAAATCGATACGGTTATTTTTGTGGATGAAAAGGGGATGGTCTGGAGTATGGTGAATAGAGAGGAGATTGAAGTAGGGCAGTTTGTTGATAGATCACTGACACGAGAGAAGATTGCTCTCTTGCTTGGTCTGAATGAAGACGAGATTACCGTGTTAGAAACTGAACCCGATGTTGAGGTAATTAATGATGATGAGATACTAAATGATCCTACTGTTGAGATGAGTACGGATTATATTTATGAGAATGAGGAGGTCGAGGTGGAGGATGTGACTGCTAAGGAGTATCCTGACTTGTTTCAACACACCAATGTTGATCAGGGTGCTCCAGTATTTAATGAAGAAATGGTTAAAGAAGAAGAAGACTATATTGAGAAGACGTCCAATGGAAAGAATGTTGTTGAGACAAGTGTTGATCCTAGGGCTGATCCATCATTGGCTGACATTCATAGTTGGGTTGCTTATCTGGACAACAGGGTTGGTAAGATTATCAATGCTCACAGGTATGTTGATAAAGAATCGCTAGAAGCCATAGCACGCGCCAAAGCCAATTAAAAGACTACTTTCAAGGCCGTGTCGAGAGTTCAAGGTGATATAATTTCTTGGCTTTATGATTCTGATTTAAGAGTATGCATTGTTAAATGGGAGAAGGGCGCCCAGTACTACGAAAGGATGTTTGATCATCTCTCATTACCGAGATGGGACGTACGTACTCTAGCGTATCGTCAATTTATTAATCGAGGTGGGGATAAACATGCAAGTTGGTTTCACCAACATCTGCTATTTGAGGTGGACCACGGTTTCAAATTTTTTAAACCACAGATTCCCATCCGTAAGCGTCTCAATGAGATTGACCCAAGGACAGGTTGGAAGAAGTTGGTTCTTAAGGTTAAACCGCCGAAGACAATGAAGCGTGTGCCAGTGAAAATAATGAACCAACACATATGGTTATCTTTCAACTCCTGGTACTACGACAACAAAACCGGCGAGGCCGTCATTGTGTTGGGAAAAGGTTTGAAGACTGAGCTGATCAAGATCATCGACCCGATGTGGCTGATTAATTTAACCAAGACCGATAATGACGTGCTGCACAAGAACAAGATTCTGATTGAGCACAATGAAGACTATGACCTGGCTATGCAGTTCCAACGCGTTGTGCGTGTATGTTATGAGAACGGAATTCATAGTTGCAGAGACTGGCAGTCCAAGCGTTTCAAGTAATTTAAAGACAAACATCTCAAGACGCGGGGGTGTCTGTTAGTGCACGGGTTTGCGTCTCGAGTCTTTGTATTTATCATTAACGTATTTGTCGTTTTGTTTAATGTAATAAACAATTAATTTATCTTGTATTTCGTTAAATGTAATGTCTAGTTCGCTAAGGATGTTTAGCGAACTAGATCTAAGTTATTTCCCTTTCGATTCGTTAAGGTTGTTTAACGAATCAGGGGTTGATTCGTTAAGTTATTTTCCTTCTAATGTATGTAACGAATTGGGCGTTAGTTCGTTAGGGGATGTTAACGAACTAAGTCCATCGTCTATTTATAGTGAACACTGTTCACAGATTATTATAAGTTTTTGAGAGTTAATTAACCAATCTCTGCCTGAATCTCTCTCAATCTGCATATTAATATTATACATACATACACATACTACTGATAACATATATACATATAACATATAATCAAACGTGATAATGAGCTAGATCCCGTATTTAGGATTATCGTATTCGTACAGATCTGAGATCTGTTTATAGTTTAAGGATTGATCCAGGTTCAAATTATGATGAAAGCTATGGACCTTCCACAAAATTTATGGGGAGAAACGGTGAGACACTCGGTTTACGTGTTGATTCGGGTACCAACTAAATCATTGAAGACGATAACCCCTACGAAGCCTTGATGGGCCGAAAGCCCAACATAACGCATTTACGAGTGTTTGGATGCTTAATGTAACATCACGTAAATTTCGGGCCAAAAATGTCAAGTTTCAAAGTCAAGGGACCAATTCTGCCAAAATCCAAACTCCAAGGGCTTAAACGTAAAATCTGTTTTCTTGACCCATCGCGCTACGCGATAGGTCAAGAGAGACACCTGTCGCGTATCGCGATGGGGTGTCTGACAGAATATGACACGTGTGCCACGCGGCACACGGTGGCAACGCCTGCCGCCACGTGTCACCACGTGGCAGCACGTTCGCCACGTGTCGCCACGTGAACTCGGCGCCTGCCACGTGTCACACGTGGCAGGTCTACGCTGTGACTCGCCAACCCTATATCACGATACGCGATAGGTGAGCCAGGGAACCCATCGCGTAGCGCGATAGGGTCCAATTTCAGCCTATAAATAGGCAGCTACGAATTCAGATCCCTCACACCTCAAATCACATACATTACTCTCTCTCTCTACTCTCTCATTACCTCGAGATACGTGCCAACGATCCCTCTCGATAAACGTGCCCCGAACCTCGTTTTCCGTGCCCATTACCTCGATTTTCGTGCCACTCCTGACATCTCGAACAAGAAGGAAGTGTTGCCCCAACGACCTGGTGATTTCCTCGAAGTGCGTTCCAAGAGTGTTGGTGTCTCGAAAAGCGTGCCAAGTAAGGAGACAAGATTTTGGAAGGAAAGAGTGTTGATTGAGCGGCGACGAAGTTCTGCCCAAGTGACTAGGGTTTATCAAGCCGACAAAGGTAGGCATAATGCCCAACCAAAATAATAAAATATTGAAAGGGCTTAATACCCTAAGTCTAAGTTATTCTCGATAATCAAAGAAAGATATAATAAAGAAAATAAAGAAAAGAAAAGATAAAATATATATATATATATATATATATATATATATATATATATATTATTCTTTGTTATGAATATATTATTTAAGTATTATGAGTATACTTAAATAATAAAAGAAAAGAATACGTTTCTTAATGAAGAAGAAGCGTCGGGTTTTATAAATAAACTAAAGGTTTATAAGATTACTTTTTAACTAAGGTTTTAAAGTAAAAATGAAATAATGAACTAAAGGTTCATCGAGATAAATAAGACTAAAGGTCTTAAGCCGGATCGTGTATCTGACTAATGAATGTTATACTCGTACTATAGGTGCGAGATAGCGAAGGAAATTAACGGACGGTGTTGGAAACCGATCCCATTGAAAAGGTGAATACGCCCCTCTTTTATAAACTTGATTTCAAACAAACAAATGTGTTATGTGTAAAACTTTACATGAGGCTACGTGTCTCTAAAAACATTATAAATAAGAGTATAAGCCAGCCCTCAGGCTATGGTATACGTTTGTATGGATCCTTTCATATGTGGAACGTGGTGGGCACATCGCACCACGCTTGGTCACGACCTCCAGCCACGATGGGCCGGACCTAAGTTACGTCCGAGTGGGGAATGACCATGTGTATATTTGTAGTACCTAAGTTATGTCATAAACGTTGCGGTGTTTCGCTGAGGTGACCTAGTGCAGAGACTCGAGTTTATGATGATTGTTTATCTTAATTATTCCTAAGCCAAGATGGGTCGAGACTTACGTGGTCTTGAGGGGTAATTAAGTAAAGATAATATTTTAAGCGTCAGCATATTCACCAGCATTCGTTGCTGACGTATTTTATTTACATTTTGCAGGTAATCATGAGTGGAGCTTGAAGGACGAAGAAGCTCAAGTATCCGATGGCTCGGTTAACTTTTATGTAAATATTAAAACTTGGTGGTTTTTGTAAACTTATAAACAAGTAAAACCAAACGAGATTTTCATCTCATATTTTGTGTTGTAAATATTTATAATATCGATCCTTTGTTTTTATAAAATCTTCCGCTTAAAACCGTAACTCTGATTTATTTACAAATATGGTACCAATTATGGTTCACACTCCTAGGCCTAGATTGGGGGAGTGACAGGTTGGTATCAGAGCCATCGATCTTAGCGAATTGGGTATCATAAAACAATACCCAAGCTTCGATTCAAGCATAGGAAATATTTATTTGTTTATTTGGATAGGGATAAGATTGGTTGGTAACCCTTTCTTTCCCTCTCTACATTCTAAACCACCCAAAGATGTCTTACGAAGAATTAATGAAGTATTATGATAATGAAGCAAGAAGAGCAAGGAAGTATTATAAATTCCCCAAGGACATTATGAGCAAGGATTATTTCGAGTCATTTTTCAATTTCAATGAAGGACCTAGCCAACATCCCAACATGGAACCAAGTTCTATTTACCATTTGGACAACACTCCACATCAAGTGTACCAACCGCCAAGACACTCGAGTTATCACCTGACAAGTCTGCCAATGTATCACTCATTAGAGGTACCAACATATCAACCGATGGAGAACCCACTACATTACTCATATCCAACATATGTGCCACTAAATCCACACCCGTTATATCCTTTCCTCGCAAACTTACCAATCAAGGAGGAACCCAAATCTCCTTCTTCCGAATGGATGAAATGCCACTCCGACCAGCGAAGGTGGCATACCGGTACTTCAACAATGGATACTGCCAATTCCCACATCAACAATAAAGAGCCGTCTCATAAGCCCAAGATGAGGGTGACTATGCCATACGAGAAGATCTACATGCCCGCAATGACTAAAGAAGAGCTAGAAAAGGAACCGGAAGAGGAAACTGATCCAGAAATGACAGAAGAGGAACCAAACGAGGAAACCGACCCAGAAGAGGAATACCCGGACAATCCACACAAAGTAACCACACCAATGGAGGATCAACACTCAACCCCAAGCTATGGATCTGTGGACCCGTACATGAAATTCCTCCATAAACTCAAGGGAAAGGCGTCAACAAGTTTCCCATCATATCAAGACGAGATTCCATCCATTGAATAACAGACCAATGAAATTCGTGAGCAAAATGAAGCAACCGATGTATTTTTCTATTATCCCTCCGATGTAACTACATTACCATACCCAGATCCCAAAAACCATTACGACATTGTGATGATGGGTTACCGCGACCCACCTCCAAGATATGGGTATCCTACCGACATACCACAGTCCCAGGAGGATCATTTGGATCGAGCCTTACAAGAAACTGATGAGTTGAGGAAGAAGATTAATGCTGATGGAAAGAAGAAAAAGAAAATGGGAGACAAACTTCTTTGCAAATGTAACAAGCTCACTAAAGTTGTGAGGAAGTTTATAAAATATTGAGAAGAGGATGGCATGAGAAGAAAAAGTTTATGTGCATAAAATAGTTTGTATGATATGTGTATGATATGTACCATATGTAATAAGGATAGGATCTTATATATCATTTTACACGATATATAAAGTATGTTGTAAATTAAAATACATATCATTTATGATATGTATATGAATGTGAAATAAATAAAACTTGTATAATAAGAAAAGAAATGTGTTAAATTTCAGATCAAAAGAATATAAAAGATAAAAAGATTTAAAAGAGAATGTCTAGACAAAGCGATAACTGTGAGGTTTCCCGAAAGGAAGCCGAGAAACGAGAAGCTAAAGGGAAATGTCCTGAGAAAGAACGAGAGGATCCAATTTTCGAAAAATACATGAATCAAATACAACAAATGATCGATAAGGCTGTTAGAGAAGCATCTGAAAATAAATCCCAAACAAAACATTCTCATTCTGAAAATCCTTCTCGAAAGTCTGTTTCGAAACCTCGATCAAGACCTTCCCGCATGGACGAAAGCATGCATGAATCAAATGCCGATGGAGGCGTAAGACAAGAATTCAAGAAACTGAAAATCGGGGGATGCTCATTCAAAGACTTTAAATATTACGGGCCGAAGGAATTTTATGGTGACAAAGGAGCCATTGGGACCGTAAGATGGCTCGAAGAGATGGAAACAATTGTAATTACAAGTAAATGCTCGGAAGAAGAGAAAATACAATACTTCGCCCTGATGTTCAAAGGCGAAGTACTTGAGTGGTGGAACACGCTAGTGATGAGTAGAGGAAGGGAAATAATGTATAAACTGACATGGAATGAGTTCAAGGAATTAGTGATGTCAAAGTTCGGTCCGATGCACGAGACAAATCAAATTCAAACAAAGTTCTTGACCCACAAGGTTATCGGAACAAACCTTCGTGAGTATAACATAAAATTTCACGAGTATTGTCTCTTGGTACCTCAACTGGTAACCCCCGAATCAAGTAAAGTCACTCGTTACATTTGGGGATTGCCACGAGAAATTTGTGACATGATAAGATCGCACTTGCCACAAACCGCCGACTCCGCGATGGACTTGGCTGGATATCTGATGGGCGGAATGATCCGCAATAAGGAGGAAGATAAGAAGGTTGACAAGCACATGACTCGAGAAAAGGTGGAGATATCCGCTTCAAAGGTAAAGGAGTTGACCAACGAAGGTCTGGATCCAATTTCGGCGTCCCTCAATGTAGAATTTGCAAGAAGTATCATCGAGGTAGATGCAACTTTGCTTCCCGAGTCTGTGAATCGTGTAATAGACCCGGCCATACCACGGCCGATTGTTGGAAAAAGAAAATGACCTGCTATAATTGTAAGGAGATGGGATATCTTAGCTTCGAGTGTCCTAAAAATAAACCCGCGACTGGTGGTGCGGGTGGTAGCGGTCAAAAGAACGAGCCCAAGAAGGGCAATGCAAGAGTCTTTGTTCTTGATACGGAGAAAGCGGCTGATACGCCGGAAACCATAACCGGTACGTTTCTTATTAACAACGCCTATGCTAGAGTCTTGTTTGATTCAGGAGCCAATTTAAGTTTTATAGATTATAAATTTTGTAGTCTATTAAACGAACCTTTAATCAAACTTAATAAAACTCTAAGCGTCGAAACCGCTAATGGCGACATTGTTAAAATCTCCGAAGCTTTAGAAAACGGAAAAATCTTGTTAGCCGGTTATGTTTTACCTATTCAATTATTACCTATGACCCTTACTGGTTTTGATGTTGTATTGGGTATGGATTGGTTATCCGACAACCATGCACGTATCCTTTGCAATACCAAGACTGTTGAACTCCAAGCCCCCGATAAACGTACTACACGAATTGAAGGGGACAAGGACGCTGGCCAAGTTAGCCTAATATCCATGATAAGGGCAAACAAATGTTTGAATCAAGGATGCTTAGAATTCATGGCCTCTATCACCGAAGAATCGAGACCCAAAGAAATCAAAGACGTTCCTGTTGTTTTTGATTATGCCGATGTATTTCCCGATGAACTCCCCGGCATTCCACCCGATCGTGAAGTAGAGTTTAGAATTGATCTTATTCCTGGAACTGCTCCGATCGCTAAAGCTCCTTATCGCCTCGCACCAACCGAGATGAAGGAATTGAAGAAACAGCTTGACGAACTACTCGAGAAAGGCTTTATTCGACCAAGTTCATCACCATGGGGAGCACCGATATTATTTGTCAAGAAGAAAGATGGATCCATGCGGATGTGCATCGACTACCGAGCTCTCAACAAAGTTACAATCAAGAATCGTTATCCACTTCCGCGTATCGATGACCTATTCGACCAATTGCAAGGTGCTAGCTACTTTTCCAAGATCGATCTTCGTTCCGGCTATCACCAACTTAAGGTTCAATCTGAAGACATTCCTAAAACCGCCTTCCGAACAAGGTATGGCCATTATGAGTTCACCGTTATGCCATTCGGACTCACTAATGCGCCAGCCGCATTTATGGATATGATGAACCGTATCTGCAAGCCTTACTTGGATAAATTCGTTATCGTCTTCATCGACGACATACTTATTTACTCTAAGTCAAAGGATGATCATGAAGTTCACCTTTGAACCTTACTTGAAATCCTTAGGACCGAGAAGTTGTACGCCAAGTTCTCGAAATGCGGGTTCTGGTTGCACGAAGTGCAATTTCTTGGTCACATAATAAACGTTAACGGAATTCAAGTAGATCCCGCAAAGATTGAAGCCATTTCAAAGTGGGAGGTTCCAAAGTCACCAACTGAGATCCGAAGTTTCTTGGGATTGGCCGGCTATTATCGAAGGTTCATCGAAAATTTTTCCCGAATCGTTGTTCCCTTAATTTCTTTAACTTGCAAAAATGTCAAATATGAATGGGGAACAAAGCAACAAGAGGCGTTTGATACACTTCAACAAAAGCTTACCCAAGCTCCTATACTGGCTTTGCTAGAAGGGATGGAAGACTTCATGGTCTTTTTCGACGCATCACATTCCGGTTTAGGATGTGTGTTGATGCAACGCAAGAAAGTTATAGCCTACGCCTCTCGACAACTCAAGGTGCACGAAAAGAACTACACAACTCATGATCTAGAGTTAGGCGCCATAATCTTTACACTTAAGATATGGAGGCACTATCTCTATGGAGTAAGATTTGTCGTATACACCGATCACAAGAGTATAAAACACATATTCGATCAAAAAGAACTTAATATGCACCGACGACGCTGGATGGAAACTCTAAACGATTATGACTATGAAATTGTTTATCATGAAGGTAAAGCCAACGTGGTGGCCGACGCCTTAAGTCGTAAAGAGCACGAAAAGCCAAAAAGAGTCCGAGCGTTAAGGCTAGAACTTCAAATTGATCTTATCGACCAAATCAAACCCGCGCAAACTCAAGCGATTAACGAAAATCAAATCTCCGGTGAGAAACGAAACGGCACCATTGACTCGTTGGTCAAAGGTGATGATGGTATCCTTAGACTTGGCAAAAGGATTTGGGTACCAATCGTTGGAGGATTGCGTGAGAAGATCTTAAACGAAGCCCATAAGTCCAAATATACAATGCATCCCGGAAGCGATAAAATGTACCAAAATCTTAAAGCGAATTATTGGTGGAATGAAATGAAGAAGGATGTTGCTTCGCATGTGGCGAAATGTCTCACTTGTTTAAAAATCAAGGCCGAACACCAAAGGCCTTTGGGATTGCTTCAACAACCCGAACTTCCCGTATGGAAGTGGGAGTTGATTACCATGGATTTTATTACCAAACTCCCGAAAACGACTCGACAACATAATGCTATATGGGTGATTGTGGACCGTCTAACTAAGTCCGCACATTTCATACCTATAAATGAGTCGTACTCAATGGATAGATTAGCGCGTATATATGTGAACAACATTGTTGCTTTGCATGGAGTACTGCTATCTATAATCTCCGATCGAGACAGTCGTTTTACGTCTCACTTTTGGAAAAACTTCCAACAAGCACTCGGCACTAAGCTAAACCTTAGCACCACCTATCATCCACAAACCGATGGGCAAAGAGAAAGGACTATTCAAACGTTGGAAAATATGCTCCGCGCATGTTGAAGTTGGGACGACCACTTACCCCTAATGGAATTCTCATATAATAATAGTTATCACACGAGAATTCAAACCGCACCGTTAGAGGCGTTATATGGTCGAAAATGTAGGACGCCCGTGTGCTGGTCTAAAACCGGAGATAATCAATTATCTGGACCCAAGATAGTCCAAGAAACTACCGACAAGGTTCTTCAAATTCGTGAACGACTTAAGACGGCACGTGATCGCCAAAAGAGTTACGCCGATGTCCGTCGTAAGCTGTTAGAGTTTAATTGTCGGTGACAAAGTTCTTTTGAAAGTCTCGCCATGAAAAGGCGTAGTCCGATTCGGCAAGAAAGGCAAACTAAGTCCTCGATTCGTTGGACCCTTCGAGGTACTCGAACGAATTGGTACCGTCGCATACCGATTGCGACTACCTGAGGAAATGCAAGGGATACACGATGTATTCATTGTTTCGAATCTACGTAAGTGTTTAGCCGACGAATCTCTTTCGATGCCACTAAAAGATGTAGAAATTAACGAGAATTTAAAATTCATTAAAAGACCAATTCAAATTGAAGATTCGAAAACCAAGAAACTTAAAAGACGAACATTGAAGATCGTGAAAGTAAAATGGGATTCCCGACAAGGACCCGAGTATATTTGGGAACTCGAGTCCGAAATGAGAAAGAAATACCCTCACTTATTCTTGTAAGCAATCTCGAGGACGAGATATATTTCAAGGTGGGGAGGATGTAACATCACGTAAATTTCAGGCCAAAAATGTCAAGTTTCAAAGTCAAGGGACCAATTCTGCCAAAATCCAAACTCCAAGGGCTTAAATGTAAAATCTGTTTTCTTGACCCATCGCGCTACGCGATAGGTCAAGAGAGACACCCGTCGCGTATCGCGATGGGGTGTCTGACAGAATAGACACGTGTGCCACGCGGCACACAGTGGCAACGCCTGCCGCCACGTGTCACCACGTGGCAACACATTCGCCACGTGTCGCCACGTGGACTTGGCGCCTGCCACGTGTCGCACGTGGCAGGTCTACGCTGTGACTCACCAACCCTATATCGCGATACGCGATAGGTGAGCCAGGAACCCATCGCGTAGCGCGATAGGGTCCAATTTCAGCCTATAAATAGGCAGCTACGAATTCAGATCCCTCACACCTCAAATCACATACATTACTCTCTCTCTCTCTAGACTCTCTCACTACCTCGAGATACGTGCCAACGATCCCTCTCGATAAACGTGCCCCGAAACCTCGTATTTCGTGCCCGTTACCTCGATTTCCGTGCCACTCCCGACATCTCGAACAAGAAGGAAGTGTTGCCCCTACGACCCGGTGATTTCCTCAAAGTGCATGCCAAGAGTGTTGGTGTCTCGAAAAGCGTGCCAAGTAAGGAGACAAAATTTTGGAAGGAAAGAGTGTTGATTGAGCGGCGACGAAGTTCTTGCCAAGTGACTAGGGTTTATCAAGCCGACAAAGGTAGGCATAATGTCCAACCAAAATAATAATAAAATATTGAAAGGGCTTAATACCCTAAGTCGAAGTTATTCTCGATAATCAAATAAAGATATAACAAAGAAAATAAAGAAAAGAAAAGATAAAATATATAAATAAATAAATATATATATATATATATATATATATATATAATTATTCTTTGTTATGAAATGTATTATTTAAGTATTATGAGTATACTTAAATAATAAAATAAAAGAATACGTTTCTTAATGAAGAAGAAACGTCGGGTTTTATAAATAAATAAATAAAGGTTTATAAAGATTACTTTTTAACTAAGGTTTTAAAGTAAAAATGAAATAATGAACTAAAGGTTCATCGAGATAAATAAGACTAAAGGTCTTAAGCCGGATCGTGTATCTGACTAATGAATGTTATACTCGTACTATAGGTGCGAGATAGCGAAGGAAGATTAACAGACGGTGTTGGAAACCGATCCCATTGAAAAGGTGAATACGCCCCTCTTTTATAAACTTGATTTCAAACAAACAAATGTGTTATGTGTAAAACTTTACATGAGGCTACGTGTCTCTAAAAACATTATAAATAAGAGTATAAGCCAGCCCTCAGGCTATGGTATACGTTTGTCTGGATCCTTTCATATGTGGAACGCGGTGGGCACATCGCACCACGCTTGGTCACGACCTCCAGCCACGATAGGCCGGACCTAAGTTACGTCCGAGTGGGGAATGGCCATGTGTATATTTGTAGTACCTAAGTTATGTCATAAACGCTGTGGTGTTTCGTTGAGGTGACCTAGTGCAGAGACTCGAGTTTATGATGATTGTTTATCTTAATTATTCCTAATCCAAGATGAGCCGAGACTTACGTGGTCTCGAGGGGTAATTAAGTAAAGAAAATATTTTAAGCGTCAGCATATTCACCAGCATTCGTTGCTAACGTATTTTATTTACATTTTGCAGGTAATCATGAGTGGAGCTTGAAGGACGAAGAAGCTCAAGTATCCGATGGCTCGGTTAACTTTTATGTAAATATTAAAACTTGGTGGTTTTTGTAAACTTATAAACAACTAAAACCAAACGAGATTTTCATCTCATATTTTGTGTTGTAAATATTTATAATATCGATCCTTTGTTTTTATAAAATCTTCCGCTTAAAACCGTAACTCTGATTTATTTACAAATATGGTACCAATTATGGTTCACACTCCTAGGCCTAGATTGGGGGTGTGACACTTAACGTACATGAAGATACCCACCGTTAACCTCCAAAAATTAGATGATCGAAGCATGGTGGTTGTACATCTTGGAACCGAACCCGGATCAAAAGCTTATAGATTGTACGACCTGGGTCAAAACCGTATATTTGTGAGCCGGGATGTCCATTTCGAAGAAAGTCAAAAGTATGACTGGTCTTGACATAGCGACTCGTTTCAAGTCGGACCCGGACCTGAATGGGTTATATTTGTAAACGAGTCGGTCCAAGAGAAGTTCAACAAGAAATTCCAGTTGAAAACGAAGACCCAAGAGACCTTAACGCGCCTGAATTTGAAGACCAACCGGAAGAAAATCCCGACTCTGAGCTGCGAAGAACTGGCCGACAATCGGTCCCTCCGAAAAGATTTGAAGATTATGTAATGTTGAGTGAAGGAGAATGTCTACTCCTATATGAAGAACCGTCTACCTTTGAAGGGGCAAAAATTTCAAAGAAATGGCGAGAAGCAATGAGATCCGAATTAATCTCAATCGAGCAAAACAATACGTGGGACTTATGTTACCTACCAGCGGGTAATAAGGCGATCGGTTTAGAGTGGGTGTTTAAAACCAAATGTGGTGCAGACGGGTCAATAACAAAGCACAAAGCCAGATTAGTCGTGAAGGGGTACGTGAAAGAGCACGGGGTAGAATTTGATGATGTTTTTGCCCTGGTGGCAAGAATGGAAACTGTACGCTTTATTTTAGCAATTGCAGTAAATTATGGTTGGTTCGTTTACCATTTGGACGTTAAATTGGCTTTCTTAAATGACGAGTTAAAGGAAGAAGTGTACGTGAAGCAACCTGGTGGTTTTGAAGTTCCCGGGAAAACGGTATGGTTTATAAGTTACGAAAAGCTTTATACGGTTTTCGCCAAGCCCCACAAGCCTGGAACGAAAAACTCGACAACACGTTGAAAGGTTTAGATTTTATTCGATGTCCAAGAGAACCTACGGTGTACAAGCGGATTGCATTATTTGTAAACGGAAGCTTTAAAAGCTCTCTGGTTGCTCCCTACATTCTTTCAAGCTACCAGATTGCATTATTTGTAAATGAAGACTTCTCATGCATTTGACCCGAATTCACGGGTGTGGGTTTCAACAAACCCATATATATTCCTTAAACGGGTTATAACATCTCATTAAATTAAAAATTAATTTCACCAAATATTTGATATGAAAATCCTATAAATAGGGATATACTAGAAATTAATATCTTATTTCTTTAAAAAATATATATATTATTTATAATTAGAAAAACAATTTTATAGTAAAAGAATAAACGGGTCATGGGTCTCATTAAACCCAAATAGCTTTTAAACCGGGTTAGAACATTCTCATTTATTTGTGAAACTCTTTCATCATCAAATACTAAGTATATTATTAACTTCTGTACACTAAATAAAATTAAAATTCAAAAGATATATGAGATCGTTGAACACACTGCCAGAATGTGAAATGAAAGACTTAGCCAGATTGGGATTGATAAATCGAAGTGATGATAATATGGCTGGAGTCATCGGGAAGATAGTATGGAAGGAGAGTATAAAGGAAAAGAAGTTTGAGCTGCTGAAACCACAGAAGGGTAAACTTATCAAAGATAAAGATAGAGGGTTGAGAGCAGATGGCAAGCCTTGGATGATTATGAAGTATAAACCGATCCGGTGTTTGAAAGAAGTGCCGATGAAACAAATGCCCAATGATGTGCTCAAAGAGTTGAAGTGGTGGTATGTAGATTGTGAGACAGCTGAAGCAGTGATGGAAGATGAAGATGAACAAGAGCTGCTGAGAGTCTATGATCCGATGCATCTAGTGAACCTGTCTCGAGCTGATCTGCAGGTGCTGAATGAGAAGAAAATCTTTTATATTCCTGCTTGGAAAGACGAAGCGAGGAAATATCAAAGAGTTGTGTCGGTATGTGTACGAGAAGGAGTGAATGCTTAAAGATGAAGATTCAAGATTGTTGAAGATTACAAGACATGTGCTTGAAGATAAAGAGATGAAGCTACTGCCAAGGGGGAGTCTGTTGGCGCATGATGTCAGTAGTTCAGTGTCTAGTGTCTGTAATCGAGTTTGTAATGTTTTGTATTTGATGTAAGCGAAGTTAGCTAACAAGTTCCCTGATATAGGCGAACTTGTTAGACAAGCGAAGTTAGGGACAACTTTGCCTGAACATGCCAGGCGAAGTTGTCGTGATATATATTGATTAGGTTACGGCTTGATCAGAGAGGAGTTTTATTATTCGAGTTTACGAGTCAGAGAGTCCTGTAATCAGTGATTGATATCACGTGTTTAAGGTTGCAATATAACGAGTATTTGTTTATTGTAACGTGTGTTCGATTGTGTTAACTCGTATTGTCTTCTACGCTCGTAACGTCTTACGTAGGGATTCCGCACCTACGTAGAACGAGATATCTCGTGTAGATCCGGCTGGGAACCTACAAACCCACTTTTTTCCACAACAACAAACCGACACATCATCACATACAATTTTATATTTAATCAAGTAAAAGTACTTTTATTATTTATTTAATTATTATATTAACCACTTAATTTTAATCACCTACTAAATTACTATGTTAACCAACTAATGAATTTTGTTTATAGATAAAAAAAAATCCCCTAATTAATAGTAACCCCACAACACCCACCCAGTCACCCACCGCCTCATTACCTCTTTTTTATCTTCTCTTTTTCTTTTTTTCATTCTAGATCTGAGATGCCATCAAAAATGAAACCGTCCGTCATCATCTAATGAAACCGCACAGCACCCAGTCCTTTTTTTTCTTCCTATTGATTCAAACTGCAACCAACAAAACACGGTTAATAGATCTTGATGGGTTCCATAGATCTGGAAGTTGAAATAGATCTTGATGGGTTCCATAGATCTCGATTGTTAATTAATATATAAATGGGCCCACATCTATCCGTTCTTCTCACGTTTGCAGAGCCGGACGTATTAAACGAACTTTGGCGCCGGTTTATCTCAGTCCGTCGCGTGCCAACTGGATTCGGACCTCGGGCAGCCCACCCCGTTATGGATGCTCTTAAAAAGTGGTAACATTTATGTGCTTTCGTGGTATACTTTTTCTGAAAGTCGTGTACCAATGAATTTCGGATCCAATCAAAACCTTGATTTTAATGCTACGTAAACTATTTTTTAAAGGTAACGTAGGTATTATATATTAGCACACAGATTTTATTAACCAAACAAATATATATGTAGTGGTCTTGAAAAAAAAAAACAAATATGGTAAAACTTAGTCTGAGTAATAAAAAAGACGTAAACGTACACGTACAATGTCATCCTCAAAACATCTGTAGTTTTGTGTTTAAATAACAGTAATAATAAAAGGAAGAATGATAGATGATAATAATAATAACTATAAATAAAATAATTAAAGTGTAATATGAAGAATGCATAACCCGTCGACACGATTTCTTCAATCAAAGAAATAATATTAGAAGTTATATGGTATCATGAAGTTTGATTTGATGATCGTTAACATCTCTAAATCTCATGTACGCCTTGCGTAGTTTATGTTTGGTTTTTTACATACAATACAAAATTATATAAACATATTCAAAAGTAATACAATATGTAACAATTAACTAAATACATGCAATAAAGTGTATATAAAATGCACCCATCAAAGGGTCAACCACAATCCAATTAACTAAATTGTCAAAGCCTTAAACTCGTCGACGAGCAAGAAAGAGAAGGTAGTCTTTGTTTTTCAGACAACGTGAGAGAGAGGTCATGTCTTAGGGGTTGTGTGACACTCGCGACAAAACGAGGTATACTATATTCACTACGTAACAGTAAACGATAAATCGGTTAATTCGTAGTGCTTAAACGAGTAACCGATCGATACTAATTATGACCCGTATACATACTGAGGGGTCATATACGAGTTATATATATATTATAGAGGCTAACATATTGATATTTAAGCCCCAGTACGTTTAAAACTCTTTAAACGAAAAAGGTTTCGTTTATCGATACGTTATAAGCTTAAACGCAATCGTTAATATCAAAACGAGCATTGTAGCATCCGTGAAGCCGAAAAATATTTATAAAACACTTATAAGACATGTTCTAAGCAATCCGTGAAAATATTTTGGAATTTTACAACAAGTCAGTACGTTTTTCTTATTTTACAAAACTAGGCTGAAAAACACTCGTTTTCCGCGCTGGTTTTCGCACTTGAACTAGTTTTCTTGCGAAAAACCGAACCCGAACTAAATTTTGGACCGACTTTTACGCATGGCACGAAAACCGAGGCACCATTGGGCCAAAAAGAGGCCCAATGGGCTCTTATAAGCTTGCGGCCACAAAAGGGGACAGCCCACCCCCCTTCTAGT
This sequence comes from Bidens hawaiensis, assembly GCF_021521415.1. Lineage (NCBI taxonomy): Eukaryota > Viridiplantae > Streptophyta > Magnoliopsida > Asterales > Asteraceae > Bidens > Bidens hawaiensis. The sequence continues at coordinate 178,270 of NW_027504889.1, forward strand.
ATCTTTTATATAAAAAAATATTTGGAGATATTTTGTACCAAATTTTCCAGAGAATACACCCTTGTTGTTCTTCTTCATCAAGCTTCATCAAAACCCTAAGGTAAATAGTGATTTTCCTTGATTTTTAACCATGATTAACATAGTTTAACCATGAAAAATTAATCCTTGATTAGTTTTAAACATGTTTAACCATCCAAAAATCATAAAAATCAAGTAAAATCATGTTTTGATGTTAAACATGTTTACAAACCAGGAACATATACTTTTTTGGTCAAAAACGCGGATTAGAACATGAATACAACGTTTTTACGGTTTGAAAGTTCGGTTTGAACCCAAAACCGAAACCCTAATTATCAAGGCTTTCACATGGATGATTTATGCTTGGTTTGATGTTATATGATATGTAGATACACTGAGTTTGCAACCCGAGACCCGGAGAGTCGTTTAAGCTAGCAAAACTCATCGAAAACCGACAAGGTAAACCCGTAACACTCGTTTAAGGGCTGTTTAGTATTAGGTTGTGACGTGCTTGTTGTTAGCTTGTGAAAATTTTTAGGGAAATTAGAGATCATATAAATGAGTCCCTGTTCAAATTTGGTAATTTTTCGATAAACAGAGAATATTTGGTGAATTTATTTCCGTTTATAAGCGTTTATTTGGGAAAAATAGCTAAACATATTGAAAAATTATGAAATTTGGTTTTGGAGATTAATATGTGATGGTAAGATCACTGGTAAAGTTTGGGGATCATTGGAAATGCCTAAGTATGGTTTGTGCAATTATGATTTAACCGAATCTTAACAGCCGAAAAACGCACAAAAAGGCATTTTTTCAAAAGAGTTAGGTTCTGGAGATTTTTCAGGGGTTATGTAATAACATTGAGGCCATTTGTAAAAATTATTGGATTTTTCGGAGGTCTTTTGATATAAACGGGCCATTTATTACACGATTATAACCTATTAAATGAATTTTTATAAATAAATAAATAATCATAAAATTTCTGAAAATATTTTTATAAAATTCTCCATATTTTAATGTATTTTTACAAAAATTTACAAAATTTATATATAAGTACATATTTAGTTATGATTAATCAAAGATTTAAATTATAATTGTTTTAACGAAACCGGGAGTTTTGTGTTTAACGAACTGACTGGTATGTCAAAATGTCAAAAGTGGTCAAATATCATATTTTAGAATGAAATTGATAAAAACGAACTTTTTACGAGAATTCCGGACAATTCGGGTGGTTTGTACGCGTTTTGTATAATCAAACCGTGTGAAAACGGAAACGAACTCTACAATCAAACCAGATACCGAAACCTTAAAATTCTTTCATAAATCAAATCATTTTATCAATCAATATATTTACTTAAGTTTATGTGATCTTACCTAATCCTGAAACGCATAAACGATCAACTTGGCTAGGCTCGGGAAACGTTGAAACTGAGCCAAATCCAGTTTTTAACATTTCATAGTATACAACGTCACAATCTAAGACTATGGTCATGTTTTGAGCCTAACAGCTATAACCAGACTAGTTATACAGCCCGATTTGGTTTAAACATTGTACTAGTATTAACAGTACGATACCGGTTATAGGATTCAAGCTATAATCGAGACATTCTAGTTACCGATACGTACCACCAGCTCGAACAACATTAAGGTGAGTTTCACGACCCCCACTTTCTAAACTGTTTTACGAACTTTTGGGGTGGAAAGCATGTTTACATATACTTATATACTTGAAAACGTGTGATGATGTGAATTATCTAAGTACTAACACTTGAAAGTCCTCACAAACACAAGTGATTAACTTCGTGCCGGTAACGTGTGGATAGTACTATCGGTTTGACAAACCCAACTGACAGAGCCGGTGGGGTATGCCGGAACATGTTAACCCAGTTGCACATTGTCATTTAAACTTATTACATACTGCTATGTGGTGTTAGACATAGTACATACTTGGGGCAAAGTGGCTGTTAAATGCCAACGGGAGTGCATGGGCAGGGGTGGCCATGTGTTTTAGCTCGTTTCGGTTTCACTTGTGGCTTAGTATAATACATCATACACATACATGTATACATACACACTGTAAACTTTACGAACTCGTATACTGATTTCGTTGATACTCGTGAAACTTGAAACTCACCAACTAGACGTAGTTGACCCGTTTTAACATGCTTTTCAGGTAAAGCGAAAGTGGAATGAATTGCTTACATGCTTGGTGTTAGAAGGAGAGTTGAATAGCTGTGAATAGACGCAGACATATAATATTAAATAAAAAGCTCGTAAACTGGTTATGTGATTCTCATCTAGTTTGTAAACATAGTACCAACCCATGTAATATGATGTAAATTAGTTGTTGAATTTCTTTATAAACAATGTTGTTGATTCCAGTGTTATCTGTTATATTCCCGTATTACGCTTCCGCAACTACCTAGTCGGGGTGTGACAGGTTGTTTGTTTACATCTGAATGAAACCATTCAGATGTAAACATTTGATTCATTCAGACTTCAGACTCTTTGGTTTCAAACAGAAAAACATCTGAATGATTAAAATTAGGTCTTAATTACTGTTGTTGCTGAATGGGACAGATGTTTATTCAGACCTGACTCATTCAGATCTGAATGAACCAAACCTATAAGGGATCATTTTCATACATGAGCATATGGTGATAGTGATAGTGATAGTGATAGTGATAGTGATAGTGATAGTGATAGTGATTAGCTTAAGTGAGTTTTTTTATTTTCTTTTATCTTTTTTTTCATGTCTAAACATAATACAAATATACGTCCATTCGTGTACTTAATTATGTTTTTATGTCTTTGAATTTGCCAAGAATTAAGCAGTTGCAGTGCATTGGATATTTCTTTTATTAAGTTTTGTTCTAATTAATTCTTACGTTTTGCCTTAATCTTTAGTTTTTATTTGATCTCATATACTATTAAAAAGGTTTAAAATACCAAGTGTTTTTATTTGATTATCAAATTAACACTTGGTTTTTGTTTTAATCTTGTTTTCGTTAACTGTGCTGGTGAATTTTCTAATATTGACTTATTCACACTTGCATTGAGTTGGGGAAGTTTGGGCACATATCTCTATGGAGAGGCACTAACAATAGCTGCCCTTACGTTTAGGAATAATATCTAGATCACAAAATGTAATGGTACGTGCCACCTCGTTATACTTTCACACATTAATCGAAATACTTATAAAAACGATATTTTGAATACAACACAACAAAAGTTTTCACTTGATTCAAAAACTGGTTATTATAATAAGTAACTAAAACTTTATCACTATGTCCGTTTCGAGATTAATTGAAACCATTGCATTTTATAGCTTGGTTATTCACTTATTCTAACTCAAGTATTTTCTTTAATGAAACTCATAGTATTTTCTAATCTATTAGTTCAAGGATGATATATTAATGACTAGGTTAGAATCATGCATGCGTACTACATAGGTTGAATAAACATGTAGGACCATCTCAAACGCTAAATACATGCAATAAAGTGTATAATTTCATATCACCATCTTCATACATTTTCTTTTCTTTCATCCCTTTTATGTCTACATTTTCTCTCTCATTCTTACTCATAACATCACAAATGCATGCACACGAGATAAAACCGAGTTAGGGTTATTAAGAGTCTAAACAAGTTAGGATTTGAGATATTGTGAACGAGTTTTTTAGATAGTTTTCTTGATCAATAAAGTGTCTTGGAGCTAACCAAATACGTGTTCATTTTGATGAGTTATATCAGTTCGTTCTATTACTCTCTTCCCTCTCTCTCCTCTAACCCATCATCCATGTCAAAAATACACCATAAATGCATCATATTGGGTTTGGACTAATAATATATACAACAGTCTTTAAAAAAACATGTGTAATAGACTATACAGGTTGAATAAACATACGTATTACACATATTAAATATAAAATAATTTAATCCGTTTATACATGCAGTTATCAAGATAGTCTTTAACAAAAAAAAAAAAATACTTTGACGAGTATTATTTTGAACCTAGTGATACGTGAAGATTTATTTGTGAAGACTTATATAGAAGCTTTTAAGTAATAAGGAAATAAACTTTATTAAGAAAATTCATAACTAATTTTAAATTGTATATTTTGGATAATGATATAAAAATTATCCATATTTAGATAATAAGCATTCATAATTAAATTTACTTTTAACTATTTAAAAAATATATACTTTTCTAATATCATTATTATTTAATGTCATAGTTAATAAGAATGTGACTCGTGTAAACAAAAAATTAGATGGTCCAAAATACTAACAAGTGTTACCTATTATTTTTATTTATTCTTTTGTTTTTGAACGACCAACTAAGTAACGCCGGATACTTCGTACACGGCCTCATTGGCTAAAGGTAGCCCGAGCTGGCCATGAGTCCGGACGGACAGAGCCCCTAGCGGTCACCTGTTGAGGGATTCCTCGGATAGAACCCGACCCCCACACCTGCTAAATGGCACCCGACCCCCACACCCGCTAAATGGCACGACAGCGAAGAGCCGGTAAAATCGGGTGAGATCATGACTCGAACCTTGGCAAGTCAGGATCATCTCTCATATAAATTAGTGATAGTGAGGTATAAACCCCTACATTTCACTAGTAAAGTGAGTGTTCTACCATTGAGTGACATCCGATTTATATTCTTTGTATTTTTTCGTTATGAAGATAAAGATATATGCCTGAAATCAATATTCTTTTTTTACTTTTGAATTCGTAAACATTTGTAAAGGAAAGCTTCGAGGAGTGGCTCTCTCCCAAGTTAGCTTTAAACAATTACGAATTTGTATCTGTGGGTATGGGTCGGGTAAAAAGAATGTGAATAGCATCAGTTGCAATAAAATAACTTTTTCAGAGTATTAATATTTAATAAAATAATTTTTCAGAGTTGATATTTGGGTTCATGTAAAACTTTTTGGTCTGTGTCGGGTTCAACCAGCCAACCCACATGTTACCATCGTATATGATGGTTCAATTAAGCGTGACCGAACCGCAAAAGCGTGTTGAAACCAACAAATAAATAAAACGGACAGCCGCTGCATTAACTTATACATTATCCATTATCATACGAGTACAAGCTTGCAGCATTATTCCACACTTAAAGCATCTTTTCACACTCAACCATGGACACCAAACTTAATCACAACCCGACCCTAACCGAGTCAGCTCAACTCAGACTCACCGCCTCTCCACCTTTCTCAACCGAAATCCTAACCGCATCCAACACATACTGAGTCTTCCGACTTAGTGTCGGCCACATCTTCTCAACCACCCCACCGTTCTTAACACCTTTAACCAACCTCGAAAATTCAGTAACCATACGCACTTCCTGTGGAAGCTCAGTCATGACCGTATGCTGACTCGGTAACGGGACCCACCCAGTTACCAACTCAGTCAACCCTGACTCAGTTGCAGTCAGAAACGAGGCCTGCTTCTCTTCAAACGGGATTACAAAGTCATTTAAATGTAAACTACCTTTCGTTCCCGATGCTGCGATGGTCATTGTAAGATTTGCAAGAAACGAGCAGTGAAACGTTGCAACGCGTCCGTCCTCCCAGTTTAAGGCGGCCCCACATGATATGATGACCCCGGCAATGTTAAATATGGTTCCAGGCAGAGCGGTTACAGTTTTGGGCAGGTTGAAGTCGTTTGCCCATAATATTGCACGGATGCAGTACCATCCTGCATCTCCTAGTGCACCGAGTGCATCGAGATCGGGTTTCACACGGATGTCGTTCTCTAGAAAGTCTTGATCGGCAGCAAAGGTAAAGGTTGCAGTCATCTACAATGATGTACACAACATGAGTTATATCGAATCATCTCAAACTGGACAAATAACCAAAGACCAAAGTAACTATAAAGGAAACAAATCAATGAGTTGAATGGGTTGAAATCAGTAGAACGATCGGCACCAGAAGGCTAGCTCATCTCAAACGAGCCAAATAAACAAAAGTAAACTAAACGGAAATGGGTCAAAAGGGTCAAACGAATGTTTGGCACTAAAGTCTAAATCATCTCAAATGGGCCAAATGAAAAAAAATAACTAATAAGAAAGGAAACAGCTCAAACAACATTTTGGTACTAAAATCCTAAATCATCTCAAACGGGCCAAATAAAGAACCAACTTAAAGGAAACAAGAAATAACGTCAAAAGAACGTTTGCTTAGATCATCTAAACCAGGCCAAATAAGTAAAACTAATTCAAAAGGAAATCGGTCAAAAGGGTCAAATGAATGTTTTGACACTAGAAGCCTAGATCATCTCAAACGAGAAAAATACACAAAATTAACTTAAAACGAATCCGTCAAAAGGGTGAAGCCTAGATCATATTAAACAAGCCTAACTTAAAAGTTAACAGGCCAAAAGAGTCCGTACAGGTGTACAACAAGCCATAACTATCTCAAACAGGCCAAATAAACAAAATTTACTAAAAAAGAAACCGGTCAAAATGAATGTTTGGTACTAGAAACCTAAATCATGTCAAGGCCTGTATGCTTAAAACAATTAAACGCATAAAAACTTAAACTTTAACCATAACCTAACCCAAACCTGCATTAAAACACAAAAATTAAAATAATATCTAAAACTTAATATAATCATATAACGGGAAAAGTTAAAGTACAAATTAAAGTAGTGTGATTATGGAATTACACTGTACCGTAATTATTACACTATGTTGTTGATTCTCACAATTAGCACGTTAATTTAATTTGTAGTTGATCCAAACCCATCATATAACAAACAAAATATGACCAACCAAATACCCAATTTAGCCCAATTAACATAATACCGATTTAAACTCTCCGAAATTCGCAGGATCCTGGAGAAACTCCTTCATCTTAGCCGTCCTGGGATTATGCATCCACATAGTGGAATCCATCAACTGGACCCCATTGACCTCACACGCCTCCACAATCTTATCGAACTCACCGACATTCAACGCCACAGGTTTCTCAAGCAGAACATGTTTCTTCTTCTCAGCGGCAAGCACCGCCCACTTAAGATGCAAACTGGTGGGTAACGGAACATAGACGACGTCAACATCAGGGTCGTCCAAAACGGCGTCGTAGCTGCCGTAGATTTTAACGGACTGTGGGTAGTTGTTGGACTGAGCGTATTTGGTGGCTTTGTCGAGTGATCGGCTGCCGATGGCGTGGATGGTGGAGTTGGGTGAGAGGGTTATGGCTCGGGAGAGTTTACGGGCTATGTCGGCGCACCCCAGGATGCCGAACCGAATTGGGGTTTGTTGTTCTTCAGCCATTGTTGGTTGGTTTGAGGTTTGAGAGTGTAGTGGGTGAACTGTAATCACTAGTTGTTTTTTTTTTTTTTTTTTTGAATGTTCAAGCTTTCCTCCTACTATTTATATTATACCGCCAATGCCAGGAATCGAACCCTGAACCTCTCACCCAAAGGCCAAAGCCTTTACCATCCCACCAAAGTGGTGATGGCCACTAGTTTTTATTGCCACAATAATAATAATAATAACAATAATCATCAGTGTTGATGAGACTAGAGAGAAAAGTTAATTGCGTGATGTGTCCTTATGCTTTTTGAGTGTGTCTAGATTTGCCCCCTTCGTTTATTAAGGTTTTCCGGTTAATTACGGGAAAACCCACCTGCTTGAAAGCCCACTGATGGTAAAACTAGAACGCTCTCAGGATGGAACTGTAGGGGTGAACACTGTTCGGTGCGGTTCGGTTATTGTGTGAAACCTAAACCAAAACCGAAGCTAGCGGTTATTTTAGAATACCAACCGACCAGTTTTTGGTTATTTCGGTTTCGGTTATGTTCCATTTTTTAATTGTGAGTAGACATTAGAAAAATCAAAAAAATAGAGTAGCGTGTGTATATTAAATTCAAAATACAAAAATAGGCACGTGTTACATATAACTAAACACATACTAAGTTGTTTGAGTAGTAGAGTTTAAAATTCAATATTTTTTTTTTCTTATAAACACTAAATTTGGCCCGAATCTTCATTCATTAACTTATTCGTCTTCAAAGTTTAGGCCCAATCTTCATAATCTCCATCACCGTCCATGGTAGATTCTTTTGGTGTTTTGTTTCCGGTCATAACATCTTAAAAAACACGTAGAAAACATAGGTTCGATTAATCGATTCGATTCGGTTTTTTTTTGGTTTTTTAAAATGGATAACCGAACCTAAACCCAAAAATCGATTTTTCAAAAAACTAAAAAAATAACCGTCTCTTAATGCGTCGGTTCGGTTTTTTTCTGTTTCGGTTCGGTTAGTTCGGTTTTTTTCTGTTTGGTTTCGGTTCGGTTAGTTCGGTTTTCTGCTCACCCCAATCAAACTGGAGATCACAAAGTTTTCCTTCATTGAGCCACTCACACCTCTCCAAAGTGTGGTTTATGAGAATTAAATATGGGTCTCTACTGAAAAACCTAGGCTTCCTACTACTATATTATATTGATTTGTCATATATTGTGTTACTAGAAAGTTGCTTATAAGTATATAATATGTTATTTTTAAATAAAAGCTGTTATAGAAATTTCATAGTCAAATTAAGGAGGATGAATGAAATGGTTGTTTCTATTATGTAACTTTTGACAAAAATGACATGAAAAAGTCATAGTAGTTTAAAACTTGTGGCAGAAAGTTGGTTTAAGTAATTAAAACCAAAATAAATAATTAATTGAGTAAAGTTGAAGATGATAGGACAAAATTTTTAATATTGTTTTAAATAACCATATATTATAATTATGTTTAAAAGACAAATTTGGCTAGCATCGGTGAATTATCATAATAGTTGTATTACTTGAAAATTTAATGCATTATGATATTGTATAGATTATTCATAAAACATGTTCATGTCATAACTAATATTTTGTTGAGAAACGAGCTATATAGTATATATGATGGTTTGATTAGAGGGAGGAAGATTGTGAGTAGATGGTAATGTAACCGATTTACGTATTATGTTTAAATAACTCGCAATTTAAAGATAATTGTTCTAAAAAAACAATTGTCAGTATCATTTTTAATATATAAATGGACAAAAAGTTGATTAAAACGAAAATGGGGCCAATGAAGTTTTGTTGTTACAATATTAAATTCTAAGATATATATTTGAAGAGGTAGGTCCCAGCAGAGCCCAGTTGGACCCGCAAGACTCACCTTGAATAGGGACGTCTGCGCAATAACCAACTGCTCCAGCAGGGCCCACCATGCTCAGAGAACCTTACGGGCAGTACGCCAGCTGTACCCGCAGGGAAAGCCTCCCAATGGCGAAGTACCCCGCCTGTTCCCGCAGCTGCGGATACAAGCCATCAGGGAAGGCTACCCGCACTAACAGCAAGGCTACACGCACAAGGCATTCGCTACTTCAGTAGTCACATGAAGGAATGAGCAAGGCGGGAATACTCCCGCCTAAATGAGCCAGTCCGTATGCTTCTGGAAGGTCTTTCGTACTATACCTACTAAGGTATGGGCGGAACAGACAATTTGACCAGAGCAGCCCATGAACCAATCACAGGGTGACAGCTCACCGACAACAATACGAGGAGGAGCACCCTCTAGTACTGTTTGTCACTATTAGCCGCTGCCTACTCACCAACCCTTACGATGGGACGTGCGCAGCCTACAGTTGGTGGAACAGTGCGTAGCCGGCAGTAAAGGAACAGTATACAGCCGACCTTTACTGTTGGCCGTAGCCTATCCACCAACCAGCATGGCCTGTGCGTAGTCCACTGTTGGTAGAACAGGAATACTATTCAGCCGGCTGTACCTTCTAGGAAACCTACCTTCGGCTATAAATACTCCAACACCTTGGAATGGTAAGGACATCATCTGATATCTCAATCTTATCTAGCAATCTCTTAATATACACTTATATTCAGAGCAATCTAGTCTGATTCTCACGCCGGAGGGTGGTCACAAGGAGGAACCCCCCCCCTTCTCAGTGACGAGCTTACGGTGTCTGTTTTGCAGGTCCCCTGAAGAACAACCTTCTCTGCTGGACCTCATCCTCGTGGGAAACATTACTTAACCCCCAGATTATCTATAATCTGCCCGTGGGTTCACTTAGTGTTTCTTCATTGGCGCCATCCGTGCATAAAAGCTAGAACTAATTTAGTTTTTTCAAAATTTCTGAAGAAATGGTTAACGTTACTCCGGTCCCAAGGCCAGTAACCGACCAAGAAACCCCGGTAACCACAACCCCAGCAACTGGGGGGAACACCGGCGGATATACAAATCTTGCGAACACTACCCCGACTACCCAAGCCGGGGCAAGTGCAGTAAATATTCCACTGGGGTTCACCGATGCCCAGTTGGAAAAACGAACGAGGGTCCCTCGCCAAACACTAGATCAAGTGAAGGCGTGGGCCGAAGCACGTCAGAGAGAGTTCCAAGCTGAATTGGATGAACGCTTGCGTTCAGTTCAACAGGCTGACGAATTCGGCAGTACTCGCCAACATCTCAATATGAACAGCGAGGGCGAGTACTCAGACGACGACAGGGAAGAATCCGATACCGACGCAAACCCTCGCCATAAGGCGAAAGGGAAGCGTAAGGAAACGGACTTCCAGCCGAAAATGAATTTTGGGGAAGCTTTTAAACCAACGAATGCGGAGAGAAACCCGCGTGACTTCTCCAAAACCTTTAGGCCAACTGCTACAAATGCAGGAAAGTCAAAGTTCGCAAGGGACATTGCGGAAGCAATCGCCCCGAGAAGTGCCAAACAAATGTCCAACATTGGCACTTATGATGGTCTATCCGACCCATACGACCACTTGAACAGATTCATTGCGGGGGCAACCGTCAGTAACTGGACGGAACCCACGTGGTGTTATATGTTCCAGATGACTCTGGTTGGAGCGGCCAGGGCATGGTTCGATCGTTTACCGGTCCACCACATATATGACTGGGCGGACTTTCAGAACAAGTTCAGCCAGCACTTCAGCCAACAGAGGAAATATACCGAAGAACAGTGGACGATCCTCAACCGCGTTAGAGAGGAGGATGAATCTTTACTAGACTTCATCACCCGCTTCAACTCCAAAAAGCTAAGTCTCGGCAACATAAGTGAAGATCTGGTTCGCGCCGCTTTCATCCAAGGCGCCGAATACCCAGAGCTTATCCGCACATTGACGGGTAAGGATGTCATGCCGTCAACATGGGATGCCATCATGACGGCGGCCAAGCGCTTTGCCGAGACGGAGAAGCAACTGGGAAGGGATCTTCCTCAGAGTACACACCTCTATACGCAGAGGACAAGAGAGAACAATGTTCGGATCGCCCGGCAGAACAAAAAGAGGAAGCTAGGTATCTGGCAGTCAAGGGTAAACTTTGACACCTCATCCAGCTCTCACCCTCTTGTTGGCGGAAGAAATCACACACACCCTTCAAGCCAAAAGCACCGGTGGACGCCACTCACCAAAAGCGTCACGGAGATATTTGCCACGGAAAAGCTACCATGGCCAAAACCTCCAATGATCCGACAGCGACCTAATGCGGATCAGAGCAAATCCTGTGACTTCCACGGGACAAAAGGTCATGGTACAGAAGAGTGTACATCCTTGAAGGACATTGTTGAAGCATTCGTCAAGGATGGAAGACTGGCACACCTGGTGGCATCAATCAAGAAGGGAGGAAGGAACGACAACCGGTACCGAGGCAACGGACGAAAGCCCGTGGACATCAGCATCAACATGGTTCATGGCAACATCAGAGGAAGAAAAAGGCGAACGCCAGAACCATTGCGTGGAAGGAAGCTGAGGTGCGCTTCCCGCGAGTGCCAGGAGGACCCAGCAAAGAAGGCCCTATCGTCATCAAAAGCCAGCTGGGGCACTACATCACTTCTCGCACTCTTGCTGACAATGGCGCCTCGTCAACGGTGATGTACAGGCAGTTCTTCAACAAGCTAGATGACGAAGACAAGGAACGCCTGGAAACGATCTGCGCCTCGATGGAAGGGTTTGATGGCAGCACAAACACCCCCCTGGGTATCCTATCTTTCCCCGTCACTCTTACAGATGGGAAACACTCCCGCACAGAAGATGTGGACTTTGTCGTGATGAGGAAGCCACACCACACATACGACATTCTCTTCGGGAGAGACGGGATGGCAAGATTCAACGCCGTGGTATCCTCAGTCCACGGCATGATGGGATGGCCAACAGCTGAGGGTGTAGCGATGATCACCGGCATTCCCCAGGTATGCATCGCATCTGTCTCATCTAAACCCAAACCAAAGATGGCTAAACCAACCATCACCGAACCAGAAAGATGGGCCTTCAACGGCAAGTACCCGGACCAGGCCGTCTCCATTGGCCCAACAATTGTTGATCCCACACGCACCTTACTCAAGCGTTTATTACAAAAGAACGCTGACATCTTCGCGTGGACACCAGCTGACATGACTGGTGTACCCCGAAGTAAGGCAGAGCATAAGCTCAAATGCGATCCGGCTGTTACGCCGATCGTTCAAAAGCACAGAGTAATGGGGCCAGAACAAACTAACGCGTGTAGAACCCAAATCAATGAGCTCCTTGACGCAGGCATCGTCTCTTAATGCGTCGGTTCGGTTTTTTTCTGTTTCGGTTCGGTTAGTTCGGTTTTTTTCTGTTTGGTTTCGGTTCGGTTAGTTCGGTTTTCTGCTCACCCCAATCAAACTGGAGATCACAAAGTTTTCCTTCATTGAGCCACTCACACCTCTCCAAAGTGTGGTTTATGAGAATTAAATATGGGTCTCTATTGAAAAACCTAGGCTTCCTACTACTATATTATATTGATTTGTCATATATTGTGTTACTAGAAAGTTGCTTATAAGTATATAATATGTTATTTTTAAATAAAAGCTGTTATAGAAATTTCATAGTCAAATTAAGGAGGATGAATGAAATGGTTGTTTCTATTATGTAACTTTTGACAAAAATGACATGAAAAAGTCATAGTAGTTTAAAACTTGTGGCAGAAAGTTGGTTTAAGTAATTAAAACCAAAATAAATAATTAATTGAGTAAAGTTGAAGATGATAGGACAAAATTTTTAATATTGTTTTAAATAACCATATATTATAATTATGTTTAAAAGACAAATTTGGCTAGCATCGGTGAATTATCATAATAGTTGTATTACTTGAAAATTTAATGCATTATGATATTGTATAGATTATTCATAAAACATGTTCATGTCATAACTAATATTTTGTTGAGAAACGAGCTATATAGTATATATGATGGTTTGATTAGAGGGAGGAAGATTGTGAGTAGATGGTAATGTAACCGATTTACGTATTATGTTTAAATAACTCGCAATTTAAAGATAATTGTTCTAAAAAAACAATTGTCAGTATCATTTCTAATATATAAATGGACAAAAAGTTGATTAAAACGAAAATGGGGCCAATGAAGTTTTGTTGTTACAATATTAAATTCTAAGATATATATTTGAAGAGGTAGGTCCCAGCAGAGCCCAGTTGGACCCGCAAGACTCACCTTGAATAGGGACGTCTGCGCAATAACCAACTGCTCCAGCAGGGCCCACCATGCTCAGAGAACCTTACGGGCAGTACGCCAGCTGTACCCGCAGGGAAAGCCTCCCAATGGCGAAGTACCCCGCCTGTTCCCGCAGCTGCGGATACAAGCCATCAGGGAAGGCTACCCGCACTAACAGCAAGGCTACACGCACAAGGCATTCGCTACTTCAGTAGTCACATGAAGGAATGAGCAAGGCGGGAATACTCCCGCCTAAATGAGCCAGTCCGTATGCTTCTGGAAGGTCTTTCGTACTATACCTACTAAGGTATGGGCGGAACAGACAATTTGACCAGAGCAGCCCATGAACCAATCACAGGGTGACAGCTCACCGACAACAATACGAGGAGGAGCACCCTCTAGTACTGTTTGTCACTATTAGCCGCTGCCTACTCACCAACCCTTACGATGGGACGTGCGCAGCCTACAGTTGGTGGAACAGTGCGTAGCCGGCAGTAAAGGAACAGTATACAGCCGACCTTTACTGTTGGCCGTAGCCTATCCACCAACCAGCATGGCCTGTGCGTAGTCCACTGTTGGTAGAACATGAATACTATTCAGCCGGCTGTACCTTCTAGGAAACCTACCTTCGGCTATAAATACTCCAACACCTTGGAATGGTAAGGACATCATCTGATATCTCAATCTTATCTAGCAATCTCTTAATATACACTTATATTCAGAGCAATCTAGTCTGATTCTCACGCCGGAGGGTGGTCACAAGGAGGAACCCCCCCCCCCCTTCTCAGTGACGAGCTTACGGTGTCTGTTTTGCAGGTCCCCTGAAGAACAACCTTCTCTGCTGGACCTCATCCTCGTGGGAAACATTACTTAACCGCCAGATTATCTATAATCTGCCCGTTGGTTCACTTAGTGTTTCTTCAATATTATAACAATCTTATTCATATAAAAAGAACCGAACAATTTTTAACTTATTATTGACTATGAAAGAGAAATGACAAACTCAAGTTATATGTTGAGTTAAATAAATAAGTTAGTAATATTGAATTTGTACAAAATGCTTCACATTCAGGGTATGGCTTGACTATCACCTGATTTCCCAATCAGACTTTATCTTGGACCATGATTCTTCCCAATACGGTCACCTCTTGACGATCTATCAACGATCGACTGTTTATCGGCCGTGAATAGAGGTGCACAAATCGGGTTCACCTTGAAAACCCGAACCGGTTCGGAACCGGTTTTTTTCACACCGGGTAGAAAATGAAACCGGTTCCAGTCAAGAACCGGTTCGGTTCCCGACCCGATGCCCAGAAATGCAAACTTTTAGGAACCGGGTAGGGTTTGAACCGGACCGGTTATTACGTAAAAACCGGTTCCACCGGTTTTTTTTGAAATTCAAACAATATAGCCGTTAGAAACCGGTTCCAACGACTATATAGCCGTTTTTGACCGTTGGAACCGGTTTTATTACTATATTTAGCCATTTTTCATTCTATAAATACCAATGTATGAGTGTGTACTTGTTAAACCACTTCCAAAACTATAAAACACACTCCAAAACACAATTAAGCTTAAACCGACAACAAATGGCAAGTAATGACGACGTTGTTATGGTGATCGAAACAACAAGATGCCCCGATGTTTGGGTTCATTACGATTTGTGTCTAATGACCGACTCACATGAGATGGCACGTTGCAAATATTGCTCGAAGTTTCTTAAAGCAGCATCCAACTCGACATTACGAAAACATACGAATAAGTATTGTCGAGAGAAAAGAAGTTTGGATGCTAAAAAAGCGGAAGTGGGAGAATCGTCTGGCTCTACAACCCAAAAATACTCTTCTTAGCCTTCTTGTAAGTTTTTTTGATGGGTGCCATAATAATATTTAGTTGGATGGTCGGGTAACGGAACGGGTTTGCTAAAGGAGTAGTATTTTAGTTTGTTTTTGAGTTTGGTGGTGAAACAAGTGGTGGAAAACAAGTTATATATAGGTTTCGGGCATCAAAAACGGTTCCAACGGCTATATTACCGTTGGAACCGGTTACAACGGCTCTATTCTCTCTCAATAACCGGTTCCAACGGCTATATTACCGTTGGAACCGGTTCCAACGGCTATTTTGTGTCTCAAAAACCGGTTCCAACGGCTATATTACCGTTGGAAGGTTCCAACGGCTAATTTGACCAATGTTTGACTAATCAAAAAAAACCCGCCGGAACCGGTTTTTTCGGGTAGGAACCGAACCGGTTACAATTAAGAACCGGGTTGGAACTGATGGGGACATACAAATAGGAGAACCGGGTACGATTTTCGGGTACAAAAATACCCAAACCGGGTATGGGCCAACCGGGTAGGAACTGGAACCGGTTCCTGTTCGGTTCCACTAGTTAGGTTCCGGAACCGGTTTTTTTGTGCACCTCTAGCCGTGAATCATACCAGACACATGCATCAATGTCTTTGTCATCTTAAAATATGCAAACATAGGAGTACTAGATTTGTCATAGTGTTGTTCCTAAATCATTGAAATCAATAGAAAACCGTGTTTTTAACAATCTAGAACTTAAAACCAGTCATGTAAACCAAACCAAATTACCTTTTATTGTTGATTTGTTTTTATTTTATAATATATAGTTATGCATAATGCATAATAGTTGTGAACTGCTTTAGCCATTTTAAAAAACTAATATAATCTAAAGTTATTTATTTATTATGAATAGCATAATCTGAAGTTATTGAAAATAAAAATTTAAAAACTGATTCAAACCCTCCAAAGTAAACCAAACGTTTTGACGGCCAAATATCAATCACCATACAAAATATTCAAAAACAGAAAGCAAGTACTCGTTATCCAAAACATTAATAAAAAAACTATATTCCAAAATCTATTTGCAACCGTTACAAGTGTAATTGGATCCCTCAGATTTCTAAACTACTACTGTAAACATGTATGCCCAAAAAATTTAAAGACTGATGAATGTTGTCACCAACTGGTATGGGCCATGCTTCGAGTCATCGACTAAGTTTGACTCGAGTCATCGACTAAGTTTGACTCGAGTCTTTGACTAAGTTGACTGTCGAAGCATCTGTTGAAGCTGAATGACTTGCTGCTGTTGTTCTGGAGACAATGAACTTAACTGCTCCGGTGTCAGACTCAACACTTGTTGCAGTAAAGCCGATTCAGCATCAGGAGGAAGCTGCAGCCAGTTAAAAAAACAATACATGTTAAGAACACGAATCACAGACGTATAGGGGTGTAAACGAGGCAAGCCGAGCTTGAACAAGCTCTAGCCCAAGCAGGCTCCAGCCTAAAACTAAGTTCGTTTAATAAACAAGCCCGAGCTTCGCTTATCGAGCTCGAGTAGGCTCGCGAGCTTAAAAAAGCCCATTGTTAAACAATTTTTGTTTAATGTATTAAACGTATATTTACATAATACTAATTATTGCACATAAATTTATGATAAAATAGTTAAAACTTATAACAATATATATTATGTCACTCGGGCTTAAACAACTCGGCTACAACCCCTACAGTCGTAAAAATTCAGGAAGTAATAAAAAGGTCAAATACCTCAAGGTTTGGTTTTTGAGAATCTGCAGGGCCCGCTTTTAAAGTACCAGAGGCAGGAAGATTAACATCTGCAGGTGAGAAAGATGCACCCCTTCCATCCTCCAATTTCAACAATTTTGAAGGATGAACAATTTGATCTTTGTCTTTATCAAAGCTTGCAGTTTCATGTAACCTTGAAGCCATAGTTGGATGATGATCAACTTTAATCCCCCAAGCAGGATTATTAAATAAATGTACAGGCTTTTCATGATCTTTATTTCCGTTATTTGGTATAGAAGGCCTGATTGAGGAGCTAGGCTATAAAGAAAACGAATACGTTCAAAAGAATAGCTAAGTTTGATTAAAAAATACGGTAAATACCATATAAAACCATCATTCTTTCATTTTTTTTATAACGAAAAAGTGTTTCAACTCAATTTTGGTGTATTAAGATCACTAAACTTGTAAAACAAAGTCCAACAACTCAATCTTGGTATATTAAAGTCCTCAAACTTGTCTGGAATGCACGTATTTGTAAAAAAAAAAAAGAATAATGTAAAGTGACTTGTTACCTCTAAAACCAGTCAAAATTGGATAAGTGACATGAAACATTTTTGCCTATACCATCTTATTTTGATCGTTTTAAGAAATAACAGGTCGTTATCTTAAACTTTTCTCACACGTGCGTGCATTCCAAAAAAGTTGAAGAACTTTAATATACCAAGACTGAGTTGAGGGACTTTAGTGCCACAAATTTGTGTTCAGGGATTTTTTCATGTAACATAAGAAAGTATGTAGGTATTTTATGGTATTATTAACCTTTAAAAATATTACAACGCAATTTCAGAAATATTATCTTCCATTCAAAAAGCAAAACAAGAATTTAACTGAAATGAAAAAAGGTGTCAATTTCAACACATCACTTATGAATGGGCTAGATTATGTTTTAAACCCAACAGCACAAATGAGTGCATTCAAAAATTTTAACTGAAAAAAGAAACCAGATTATTGTTGTAGTAAACAGCTAAACATAGTTCCAGTGATCATACTAACCATATAAAAATGTCCAAAAAAGGTGAAGGTTGCTCGACCCGACCTTAACCCAACCTGTCTCAACATGTACTATAAACTTGCACATTTTGACCCAGTGCACCCACAACCCACCCATTTTGCCAATCTACAAAATAATCATATACTGTATGATGCAAGTATTTATTGATACCTTAATAGAAGGCTGAATAGGAACAACTAACTGAGAACTATGCTGTGGATGTAACTGAATATTTGCAGCGGTTGATGGTCCAGACAATGTAGAATAATGTAAAACCGAATGCTGAGCTGGCAGTGGAGTCTGAAACCGAGGCTGTGCATACTGGCTGGAAAGTAATGTAGAGGACGGTTGACTTTGAGATTGTTGGATGAATCCAAGTGGCAATTTGCTCTGAGCAAGAGGGGGCAACCCGGAAAGTGACTGAATTGAAGATTGTTGACTTAGTTGACCTGGTTGACCGCTGTGGACTGAAGGATGTGTGTGTTGACCAGGAAGCAGTTGAGCATTTGGCATCTGTAGCTACAATATAGATAAACAAAGAATAACACATAAAGCTTCTTTGTTTTGAAAAATTAGTTTTTTGTAGATGATTAGCATGTTAAATAAATATGATTACAAACGCCATATTGTTTTCTTTTAAAAGAATGCAATACTTTAATAAAATTTATTTCAATAAATATGTTCGTTCTTTTAGTTTACCTTTAACTGAACATATCATCAAACAGGAACAGTTAAACGAACAGGGTTCTTGTTCGATTTAGTTTGTTGATAAAATGAGCATGTTTGTGTTCGTTTATGTTCGTTAAAACGAGCTAAAAGCCTAAAACTAGTTAAAAGTAATGTGATGAACAATTTGATGATCCTAAAATGTTATTAAAACTATACAAAGTTGTAATGGGTTATGAGCCAATAACTTAAAAGAATATATTAATGAACGTAAACGAATGAACTTAAACAAGTGGAAACTAACGTACATAAATTAAGGTAAAGAAACAAACATAAACAAATTTAGATAAACAAACGTTCACAAACATAAATGGACGAATGAGGCATGTGTTCATGTTCGTTCGTTTGATTAAATGAACAAACTTCTTTGTTCATGTTTGTCCATTTATTAACTAAATGATCATAAACAAACTTCTTGCCGAACAGTTCACGAATTGTTCACTAAAGTTAAGTTCTTTTAAAGGCCTAAACACAATAATCTAGGAGATTTTATAAATTATAAACACACTTTGAAGAAAGAAATTTAGTGAAGTAAAATGCATACCATGTGAGGAGGAACTGCCTTCAGCATAATATGAGCCTGCAACCAATTGACCAAAAGATTATTAACTTCTAAAATTAAAAAAAAAAAAAAACAGTTGTTCTATAAAGTAGCTTAACATGCTCAACGACAATTCTTAAAAAAAAAAAAAGCTTAATAAAATAACCTGTAAAACCGCCTTTGACAGTTGTGGGTGAGCAAGTAACAGCTGGCGTGCTTGTTCCTTATTTTGAGTAGCTAACACCTGTTAATTTACAATATGAAATTAATCACATTCTTTTAAAAACTTTATAAACTCTGCATGCAAAAATAATATAGTTACCTTGAATTCAGTCAAAACCTCGGTCAACTGGCCTTTGGGTATTTTAGCAAGATGAAGAGTCAACGGATCAGTTCCCAATGTTGGTTGACTTTGGATACCATTTTGACTTAAATTATTCATAGTTTGACCATTTCCAAGGGTTCCAGCCATCACAATAGCAGCAGCCATAGCCACTTGTAGACCAACAGCCTGGTTTAAACTAGGATCACTAGGTACTGCCGGACCCCCAATTTGTTTTTGAGGAGCTATGGTTACAAATATTAATATAATATTATGTTAATTTACACGTATATTATTAAATCATGCTATTTAAATAAGTTGAACTTAAGCATTACCAGTATTTGTAGGGAGTCCAGGCCCACCACGACCCTGAAAAAAGGGACAAGAAAATTGAACTAACGATACATAAATAGTAGAGATAGCCGTTTACGTTCGTTTATTTAATAAACGAAAAAACACAAACACAATTTTTTGTTCATTTAGTTAAATGACCAAACATGAGCGCATGTGTCGTTCATTCACTTATGTTTGTGAACTTTGTTTGTTTAAATTATTGTATGTTCGTTCGTTTAAATTCGTTTATGTTCGTTACTTTATGCTAGTTCGCTTACGTTCGTTAATATAAACTTAAATTTTCTAGGGCCATTACAATTTAGTCTAGTTTTAGTAACTTTTTAGGCTCAACACATTGTTGTTCACTCGTACTTTTAATTGGTTTTAGCACAGTTATGTTAGTTCATCTATGTTCACTTATGTCCGTGAACCGTTCCTTTATACCGTTAAGGAACGAACACAAAAAAACACAGTCATGTTTATTTTCTTAAGAAATGAACGCAAACGGGAAAACCCTGTTCGTTTAGCTGTTCGTGTCCGATCGCTTGTTCAGTTAAAGTTAAACGGACAAACACAAACATGCTCCATTCATGTTTGTTCAGTTCGTTTACAAGCCTAGAATCGTGTAACAGGTCAAAGGGCTCAAGGTCAAAACGAGCAGCTCTTAAATGGGTTGGATTAAGTCGGCTTGAACCGTTAATATTATTTTTCAATTTTCATACACAACCAACATCATAAACTTAACTAAAACCTATCATTAATCAAAATGAACTAGCACGTAATTCTAACAAATAGCAACATAGAACATTAAAATTATTTACCTGAGTTCTATCAGGATTTTTGTCATTTTCAGCAAAATCAACTCTCAACTGTCTACCATTGATATCATAACCATGAAGATTGCGTCTAGCACTTAAAGCGGTCTCTTCATCTTTATACTCACAAAAGCCGTAGCCTTTAGGCTTACCAGTTTCTCTATCAATAACTAATCTGAAACATATAATATAAGTTACAACTAAACGGTTCGATACCTATTCATCTAAATCAAATAATTCAATTGATTTGAATAAGTTAGAGACCTGAAGGAGACAACAGGGCCAACCTCCTCACATATTTGTATAAGCTGTTCTTCGGTTGCATCGTACGGTATATTTCCAACTGCAAACAAACAAACAAATCATAAATTGAGCTGTTTTCAAACAGTGTTAGGGTTTCAGTTTCAATTGAACGAATCGAAAGCGAAAACGAACCAAAAACGCAGCGATGTTGAGAATTAGCCATCAAAAGTACTAACAAATGGAGTTGAATTCAATGTTAATGTTATTATTGCTCAGCATCGTAAATACTCTAACGTCAACCGAGAAACTGATAATATCTAGGGTTTGTGGTTTTACAATTAGGATTGACTGACTGACTGACAGATGTTAATTGAACATAATAATAATAATAATAATAGTTCCAGTAATACTAATAGAATAAGGTGAAATAAAACAATGATTAATTAAAGAATTCATACATACAACAAAAATAATATCCCAACCAATCAATAATTAGAATAGAGGTGAAAATCTGTGAAGGATCTATTCTGGGGAAGATCGAATTAGGGGAAGGAAGCCTATGCGCATAAGTATCTATATGAGGTGAGAGGATTACGCGCCCGTCACCCCACCCAGGCCAATTATGTTGACATGAATGGGATTCAAGCTGGCATTCGAGTTTGGCTTGGCGATCCCGGTAAAACCCAGTTTACTCACCCCTCCCGAAGGCACGACAGGTTTTAATGCCCTGGTAAAATCCGGTTGGAATCAGGATTCGAATCCGAAACATCAGGGTCATCCATCATGTTCTTGACCATTGGGGCAAGCCCCGCTGGTTAGAAGATCTATTTGATTGATTGGGGTCCTTTATATATTTGCGTTTTCATATATATTAAAATACAAAACAAAAAAACACAATTAGGTGAAAATTTAACTAGTCGAGTCAAGGTAAAATGAACTCGGGTTGGGACTCATTATAACACAAGTTGAGCAGGCTTGATTCGTAATCTTTAATCTGAGCTAGAAACTCGAGTTGTATAAGGCTTGTATACAAATTTCGTTAGCATGTGACTTGATGAACAAACTCATTTATTGTGTGCAACAATTCACACTGAACGTATGATGCATATTCAAATAGACGTGTACAAACTGGGTTCGTGCCTAAAGTGATTCAGGTCAACAAAAGTCAAAATTGTTCTACGTTGGAACCGATTTGAAAAGTCAAAGGATTGGGTTTGATAAGTTTGAGTTGTATTTGACCGAGGGTTACAACCCAATTTCAACGTTACTAATAGCCCACTTTAAGTTTAATGTTCAACCAAATAACGCAACCTCTAACCCAACTAACACAAAGTCAAGCCGTCTTTTGTTGTAACCACATTTGAAAAGTCAAAAGGATCGGGCTTGATCATTTTGAGTTGGGTTTAACCTGGTTACAACCCGATTTCAATCCTACGATTCGAATCAGTTCCTACTCGATTTCGGGTTAGGTTATTAGACCTAGTTTTAGTAGCCCATTTCAAATTTGGTGTCCGGCCCTATTAAACCATCCTTGATTCTTTCTCTACAACTTGTCAGTTGAATCTCTGCAAGGACCAACCAAGATTGGAGTCTGATCTTTACAATTCACACACAAATATGCATCCAAGAACCCATCTTTCCATCTGCAAATTCCTCACCAGATACCCTTTTATCTCATCTCCAAACCCCAAAACCCTAATCCCTTCAAAACCCATCTCAACCAATTCATTTCACCCCTTTTTCATAAACCCCACAACTCTTAATAATAATAATAAACCCTCGTACACCCAGTTCAAGATCTGTCGAGCATACAATGTGGAAACTGACAAGGTTGTCGATGAAATAAACCTTAAATTTGCAGAGGCGAGAGAAGAGATCGAAATGGCGATGGAGTCAAAGGAAACTGTGTACTTCAATGAAGAAGCTGAGTGTGCTCGTGCTGTGGTAAAACAAGTACTTGATTTGTATGATGGGTTGCTTTCGAAACTGCCCGAAAAGGAGAGAGGTGGGATTCAGAGGTCAATGGGGTTGAAGATTGAACAGTTGAAGGCGGAACTCGAACAATTGAATGAGTGAATGATGAGGTTTCCTTGTTTCGGTATTATGATTTAAATTTTTATTTTTAATGAATTTGTTGATGTTATTTGTTATGTTGAAGATGAAATAACATAGGAGGGTTAAGGGTACTTGTTTAGATGATGAATTTTGTATCTGTTTGTAACGCGTATTTTTAGAAAATGCCCTGTCTCGAATGTCGCTTACTCCTTTTAGGCGTATTGTATTGTTTTTCGATATGAGAACTCTAGATTCGAGAGTACCGAGTACTTATACTGATATACGTTTCTTATGTACCCGATATCTCTTTTGTTTGTTTATGTGATACACAAATAATGGTTGATAATTCATAGTTTGAACTAGTTTTTATGCCTTAGCTTTAGTTTAATGATGATTTTTTATTTTTATGTTTGTTGGGACTGATTTCTTAATGATTGTGATTTGTGAGTTGTGACAAATTATGATGTTTTAAGTTTATAACAAGTTTTTGAATGAGAATAAAGAGTAGGCATGTTGCTCTCGAGTTCGTTTATGTATATGCCAAAATGGCTGCATTCTGGTAGTTTTTTCTAATTGTAACACGTCTGTTTTCTACTAGTTTATGCCAAAATGGAACTCTGAGTGATACTTATAAATCAAATGTAGATTACCGTTTGCTGTAGATGACATTAGCATGTTCAAACCCCGCTTGATCCCAAACCAAAGAGGTTGATACAAATGTAGATGTGTATTTGATTGTTCTTTACACATCAAAAAAGCATGAGCTGCTTGGCACACGTGGGCAAGGCGATGCTCTATGCACAACCAAAAAAACTTTACTTACAACTAGAAGCCGCCCCTCAGTCCTCACTAATATGTTGTGTTTCAAATATTTTTACTTACAACTTTGGCTGTGTATTACATAATAGTCTTCTAGAGACACTAATATTATTCAGTTTTGACCCAAAAAATACATGAGGTGCCACCTCAAGCCCCTGAGACGTTTTATAGCTCGCCCTGCCCACAAGACACACCTTTAAAACCAAGCTTTTAAGATGGCTTTGTTTGATTTTATTGGTGTTGTAACAAGTTTTGTGAGGTTTGAACATTTTTTCAGTCAACTTATGACGGAATTTGTTTGTGTTCATCTGGGCATGATTTGATAAGTTAATGATTTTAAAGAATTTGTTGATGTTATATGTTGAAAATTATATAAGTTTGTAACATGTTCATAGAGAATGCATTTTGAAGAATACTTATAGAGAATTATAAGTATCACATAAGCGTTGACATTTATTATGAAATCAACATTTCTTCTGTTTGTCATTAATATACGTTTGTTATATATATAATTCTAAGCATACAACACAAAATATCCTAAACCCTTAAATAACAAATGAAAGTACATAACTCTTGAAATCAAAATAAACTCGTTCATACCCACATGTAAACAACCATGAGAATCACTTATTCCCGACTCCAACATTATACGGAATGGGAATGATACCCGTTCTCCGTCGGGCACGCGGTTTTGTTAACGTTTAAACTAAAAGACGAATCCAGCCACCCTACCGTTTTAGCCCGTTCAACAAGCGACCCGAACTGCTTTTTCGCATCAGGTACATCCAGACACAAGTCATCCAGCGATTCCGACACTCTCCCGAACCCTTTCGACATCTGAATTTGCGTTATGATTCCCGTGTTAAAACACTCTTCAAGCAACCTCCAAATCCTATCTTGTTTCTTCTCGATAATAATCACTAGCGACTTCTTAACGACCTCGTGATGAAAAAATGGCATCCCGAGTTCAGTTATGCACCGACACGCTTCACGAGTGTCACCACCCGACTCGAACTCCTCCAAAAGTTTACCGATTTGATCTTTAACATCTTCGATCGCCCATCCGTTTGTGTAACTCCCCCCACCGCCCCAACACCTCAAAATCCGCTCGCCTGATAACCGGGCGTTAAGAAGAGATTTAGCCATTTTCAGAACTTGGTTCCCGACTGAATCTGGTTTTAAACAACCGCCCCCGATTTCCTCCAAATGCAAAGGCGCCAAAACATCATCGACAACCGCTCGGGCTAAAAACATTGCGAGATCTTCCACAACAATGGGATTGTCCAATGCCGTGTCGTCTGCCGATTCTATCAACATCGTGAACCCGTTAACCACATCGTCGACCGGGAAATATAATGACGATAACAAAACCGAAGCCATTTCTTTCTCTCGTTTCTTCCGGTCCATCGCTAACGTAATCAACCGCTTAACAAAAACTGCTTTTAACTCCGGGATCAAAGAAAGATTCTCCGACTCTAAACAACTATTTACCTCCAAAACATCACCCGTTAAAAAGTACTCTTGGATAATCGATTGTGCTTTCGCTTTAAACGCTCTCACAATCGATTCTCCCACTAATTTCTTATCCGAAAACGACACTTGTTTTAAAGAAGAAGCGCATAACCATCCTTCTGATGCAGCTTTCGATATCAACGACTGTAAAGACTCCTTTGCATTCGGTATGTCCAGCGATAAATCATCGATCATGTCAATAATCCGAGTGAAGCCTTTTGAAATTTGACTTGAGTTTATCAAACACTCTTCTGAAGCAGTTTTTAACAAGTCAAGAAGCTTACTCTCGGCTTTCTTTCGTTCCATTGCCATTATTATCGCGCGTTTCACTATCTCGTGGTGAAAAAACGGGACTTTTAAATCGTTTATGCATCGTATCGCTTCCTTCTTATCACCACTCACTGCATATTCCACCAACAAATTATCAATCTTCGCTTTAACATCTTCAACAGTTTTGTTACGACTACCACCCCACCTTCGTTCTATAATCTCCGCGTGAAGCGGGGCCGACAAATAACCCTTCTCGGCTCGTTTAATCACATCAATACCCTTGGCGCCTTTGGGCAAAGCATCAACTTCTTTTTTCAAAAAAGCAGGTGGGAGTATGTCATCTACAACCGCTCGGGCTATGAACAATGCAAGAACATCAACAGTGTCGGGAATGTCTACAATCAAATCGTCAACCGATTCAACAAGCTTGCGAAAACCCATGTAAACTTGTCGGGGGTCGATAACATCAGCGTAAATCGAGGATAAAAGAACAGCAGCCATTTCTTTTTCCTTGTCGTGCCGGTCCATAGCCATGGAGATGAGTTTCTTCACAAAATAGTAACTGTAAGTTGACATTTCGAGGTCTTTTAACTCGTTTGCGGTTGAGATGACATCATCAGTGGCGAAATATTCTTCGACTATAATCGAAGCTTTCTTCTTGTACTCCTCAAACCGCGGGTTAATGTCTTTAACCGAGGTTTTGTCAAGCTCCTGAAGAAATGTAAACGATTACAACAAACTGAACCATCTGAAAGTTGATCAAATTAGTCAAAAACATACCTCACTACTACTATAACTAGAGTCATTAGCATCAATAGAGTGATTATTATCATCCATATCAACTAGTCCTCCATTTGTACCTACAAAAAGTGATCATTGTAATAACTAACAGGTAGTTTGACCATGTGAGTAGTAGTTAACAAACACCTACATTTCGAGATAACTATATTTCATGGTAATCAAAATTACTAGTTGTGTTGTCTTTGATCGATCTAGATTAGATCATAAGAGTGACAAGTGTCCACTCATAGGCTAATTTAGCTCACGCTGTCACATAGATCAGCAGGCTAAATTAGCCTACGCCTTTCACATGCATAGACCAGATCAGCCTTCCATGTCCGAAAGGTAGGCTAAGTCGATGGGTTTCTTGGTGGGCTCATTTAGCCTACTGATCTATGTGATAGTGTAGGCTGATGACATGAATTGGTAGGCTAAAATAGCCTAAGTGGACACATGTTACTCTCCAAATTATCATAAGGTGGCACTCGTTATACTTTTCATGGTTCCCAGTGCCAAAAATCGGAGGCTAGGCTTGAGTTTAACATTCTTTAAGGATTACGAAACGATAGATTAATTTTGTAATACTGTTTTCGAAAAATCTGAGATCAAAATGGCTATTTTGGTCATTTTCAATAATATGTCCTAGGACCTAGAGTTAAACATTCTTTAGGTTTCCTGGTATGTTACTTTTTACACCTAATTGTACATTTGTACCTTACTGACACGTAGAAACATTATGTACTGACGTCCTAGAATGTGAACGTGTATAATGAATGTTTCATCGTACTAACAATATACCTCTGATTGGGCAATCTTTGCCATTAAGAATCTTTGATGACACGTCAGCATTTTCTGAACCACCATCAGGGGCGGACCCACATAGTGTGGATCGGGGTCCCGGGACACCAATGTTTTTTAAAAATTTATTAGAAGCGGTATATTAAATTTTTTGAGGACCCCATAAGATTTAATACTTGGAACCATACTATTAATGTTGATGTGGTCTGGTGGAAAGTCCCTTGTTTTATCTTTGAAAGGTCATGGGTTCAAGTCTTACAAGTCTCAGTTTTTGGTTTTTTGTGTTAATTTTTAGTGTTAATCAATCATTTGACTGCTAATGTTGCAATGATAACTTTGGAAACATTCAAACACCTCTAAAATACATATCATTGTTTTCAACTTTATGCATGGTTTTCTTTAGAAACATTCAAACACTTTAAAATATCAGTTTTATTTTTCACTAGTTTAAGTTAATGGTTTTCAACACATGCTTATGAAAGGGTGGATCTAGGTTCTATCTCAAAAATGTTTAAGAAAGGGAAAACAAAGTGTTTATGTGTCAACCCGACCCATTTTGACCCGTTCAGGTAGTGATGATTGAAAAGAAAGTTTTATTATGATATTGTTTTTTATTATGTTCTTCGCCTCGACCCGACCAGAACAACGACCGACCCGAAAAATTTGAACACCGAAAATATGGGACCCCATTGGCAAAAAATCCTGGGTCCGCCACTGACCACCATGAAGCTGTTGTTTTTGGTCGTTTGAATTCATTTCTATACCTCCAAAAAGAGAGGATGCCACAAGTATTATTTTTTTCTTTTTTAAACTGAAGCCTCCTCTCAATCTTCACCTATTTTTATATTATCACCCCCAAATCAATTTCCTGAAAATAATCACACTTCAAAAACAAAAAAATCAAATTCAATTATGGTAGCGGTTTTTTCAGTATCGGTATCATTCATATACGATATATCTAAAATGCCGAAACAGAATGGTACCGATACTAAAAACATGAAAAAATGAATATGGGGACCGAAACACATGATATTGAAGTAAGAGAATGATGGCATACGTTGAGACATGATGTTGAAACTGAAAAGGGTGTAGCGGATTAATGGTTGGTTAATCGATTTGTTTGTCGATTAACCCCAAATCAACGAACCCAAATGAAAAAAAAATTAAATAGAATCAATGTGTCTTGTTCTTGTTCTTCATATGAGAGAAGATAGAAAATGAAGATGAAAATGGAGCTTAAATTACATTTGGAGAGAAAATATGGGCATTGAAGAGTTTCAGACACCAGTTTCTCCGTGAGATACGGAAGGCAAATTTGTGGCATATAGGCGGTGGCTCCTACAAACAAGAATAATATTTATTTATATAAAAAAAAAGAAATGGGAAATTTTAGATATTTTTGTTTATTTATTTTGTTTATGTAAGAGGCTAAGACCGTCCAGAGTGGAGCATTGTGGCCGGCATTTTATGGTATAATGCCGGGGGTACACCGCCGCCGCCGCCCCCCCTGGCGTTTTGGCTATTTTTTTTTTGAACGTTGTATGTAAAACGCGATAAATGGCACAAATATAAAAAAAAGAGCCGTTGCATTTGAACGTTGGAAAGGAATTAAAAAAAATCCTATATATTAAAACAACTAATTCTCAATCAAAACTCATCAAATTTATAAAAATTCTCTTTCAACTCTATAATTCCTCACACAAAATTCACAATATAAATGGATCCTCCATCTATATATAAACAGTTTCTCGAGCCCGACCAACAAGCCGAGGACGTGGAGGAGGAACAGGTGGTTACGAGTGCGATTATGCTCGCGACAAAGTATATGAGTTCCGTTACGATGGAGATTAGCTCTCCACCACCCCCGTTTCAAAAAGAGCATATATCGAACGAGATCGTACCGAAGCCAACAACCGATTGATGGCGGATTACTTCTGCGACTCGCCGAGATACAAGAACCCGAAGACCTTTAGGCGTCGTTTTCGGATGTCTAAAAATTTATTTATGCGCATCACCAATGATTTGGAGCGTGAGTTTGATTACTTTAAGCAAAAGTCTGACGGTCGAGGGTCGCTAGGATTCACGGCTATTCAGAAGGTTAGGTCAGCCATACGCGTGCTCGCCTACGGAAACACGGCCGACATCAACGACGAGTATTTAAAGATGGCCGACAAAACAACTCGGGACACCTTGGAGTATTTTTGTTACGGTACGTTTTGTTTTGTTTTTTTTTTAAATAGTTTTATCACTTGTTTACTTTAATAATTTATTTTATACAAATTTTGGAAAATATAGGAATATTGAAACTATATTGACCACATTATCTGAGATAGCCCAACTATAACGATCTACAACATTTTTACGAGGCACATACAAGGGTGCATGGTTTCCCCGACATGATAGGGAGTGTAAATTGCATGCATTGGGAATGAGCTAATTGTCCAACTGCATGGCGAGGTCAATTCACATGAGGTGACCAAAAGGGACCAACGGTCAGCCTTCAAGCGATCGCTTCATACGACCTTTGGATTTGGTCGGCATTCTTTGGTGTTCCAGGTTCCAACAATGACATAGCCGTCTTAGAGCAGTCTCCTGTGATGGAGAGTTACATATCTTGGACCGTTCCCGTCGCTTCGTTTTGGGCTAACGATAACTTCTACCATCATGGGTACTATCTGGGTGATGGAATATATCCAGAGTACGCGATAATCGTTAAAACATTCAGAGACCCGATGGATGAAAAAAGTTTAAGAAGGTGCAAGAGATTGCGAGAAAGGATATCGAGAGGTGTTTTGGTGTTCTTCAACAACGATGGCATTTTGTTAAAAATCCTTGCCGTCTATGGTCTTTAGAAAGAATGAAATGTGCTATGTATGCGTGTATCATAATGCATAACATGATCATCGAGGATGAGGGAAGAGCAATATGTCCAACTTTCATACCAGACCCGGATCCACCACGGACTCCGGCAAGTATGGAGCAAAGACTCGAAAACTCGGATTCCGCGCGATCAAGAGAGATACATAACTCACTAAAGGAGGATTTGGTCCAACATCTTTGGATGTATCGGCCTTTGCCTGGTGAAAACGAGGGCAACAATGAAGACGATGATGAAGACGACGACGACGACGATGGCGAAGAAGATGAAGACGAAGAGGACGACGACGACGAGGACGAAGACGACGAAGACGACGACGACGAGGGCGAAGACGAGGACGACGACGACGACGAAGAGGGCGAAGACGACGAGGACGACAACGACGACGGATAGTTCTTTTTTTTCATGTAACATTTATTTAATAAAATATTATTGTTATTTGATTATTCTTATTAAAATTAAAAAAAAAACAAAAAATGTAAAAGTGACTGGACGCCACGTGGCGCATCATGCCTGGGGGTGGAGAGTTATGACTACAGCCTGTTTTTGTAAAAAACCATAACTCTGACTGGGCGTCATGTGACGCATAATGACTGGGAGTGGAGAGTTACGACTACTCATGGTCTAAGCTAAATTTATGAGTTAATTGAGATTGGTTTTTTTAAATGATCTCAAGCATGCAGTTGACCTGTCTAATTAATGCGGTTTAGTCGAAGTTTCCCTTATCGAGTTTTATAAACTATCATATTATTCATATTATTTTATTAAATATATGTTTATATTTTTTTTTAGTCATACATACACTTATGATGAAAATAACTAAAAGTATGAAGTATTTTATCAACAAATTTATAATTTAAAAAAGTTCACATGAATAAGATAATAATATAGTTTTATCCGTAAGTCTTGCTTGAGTTTTAAAGTTGTAGCTCATGAAAAAGTCAAATTTAGTAGAGACTATTAACATTCCAAAATTCATGTGAACAGTTGATAAATTGGTAATAGGTAAAAATATAATTTGTGATTTAATTTTGTTAATTAGTATAATTATGGAACTTGATATAACTTTAGTAATTACAAATGAATTAAAGTTAAAATATAAAAATAAATAAATAAATAAAATGATTCAAAAATTTGTAACTAAAAGGAAAAATAGCTTAAGTAAATATCCAAAATTATGAGAAAACTTTTATAACAGGTTAAAAAATATGAGTAAACTTTTATAACAGGTTAATATACTAGAAACGACTTCGGATCCAATTTAAGATGATATGAAAATCTCATGTTGTAAAAAATTAAGATTGATAAAACAGTAATCTAATTATTATGAGGGTTAAGATACTGTACAATAATGCCTTAACGTAAGATAGGTACATGAGAAGTTCAAAGATAAAAACACTAAAACGCTAAAAAATGCTCAACCAAAACCTCAGCCAAAAACTAAAACGCTCAAAAACGGTTTTCATGAAAAAAAGTGAAAATTTATCGATTAACCATCCAAAACTGTTTTTTCGGTAAACCAATGATTAATTGGATATGTATTGACGATTCCAAGATGTTGGGATGTGATTTCATGAAAAAAGAGATTCGCGTACCTATTGTACGTTAAGGTATTATTGTATTGGATTTTTCCCATTATTACGATAACTCAAAGAAAGAAATTGATCATGAGGAAGTTGTACAAAAATTATTCAAATAAGATATAAAAAGATAAGTTGCAGAAGAAAACAAGTGAGTAATTATAGCTTTCACTTCAAAAAATCAAAACATTTATTCATGGACGCTTGATTCGATACATAAACAACAGCGTAT
Organism: Bidens hawaiensis; assembly: GCF_021521415.1. Lineage (NCBI taxonomy): Eukaryota > Viridiplantae > Streptophyta > Magnoliopsida > Asterales > Asteraceae > Bidens > Bidens hawaiensis. The sequence goes on from NW_027504889.1 coordinate 210,275, forward strand.
CATCGTCCTCGTCTTTTTAATCAAACACCTCGAGAAATCCTCAAAACGAGCAGATTAATTATTGAAGCAAACTCTTAAGCTCAGAGCATGTTTCTAATATCAAGAGACTTGACGTCCGGCATTTCCTCGTCATTGAACTCCTCCCTGCAAATATTATTGAAAGAAATAAGAAAAAAACTCTTATCTGAACGTTTGATTAAATACTGTAATTTTCATAGAAGTAATAAAAGCACACCTTTTCTTTTGTGTTTCCATTGCTTCAAGAGCATCTTTCTTCAACTCTTCCAGTTGTGCTTTAGCAATCTTCTTCTCCAAAGCTTCTTCGTATTTAGGCAAGTCTTCCTTTCTTATGCCAAGCCTAAAGATAAAATTGTGAATACGCGTTAAACAACTATAATGTTGACTGGTCAACACAGAATGATCAAACCAACTATAAAGTCAACTTCCTGATATGATCCCAGCCTGGATAAGTATATAGCTCTCAAATTCAGTTTTCTTCCTGATATATATAAAAACTCTAATCTGAATTACTTAAAGCAAATTACGGTTTTCTTCCTTTATGTTTGGGTTACTTGCAGATCGTGTTCTTTAAACTTCATAAAAGTACAAAAAATGTCCCCGAAGTTCATATGTTGTCACACTTTTTATCCTTTCCACTAACAGGCGTGTAGTAACTTTTTCAGCTAGCTTTTTAAAACTGATCCGTTTACCCTTGTATAAAAAGACAAAAGGACGCTTTTTTATATATATTGTTAAGTTTTAAATGATAAAAGTTAAATCTAACATCTGTTAGAGCAAAGAACGAAAAGTGTGACAACATATTAACAAAAATGATGATTTCTTAAATGAAGCTTACTTTTGGTTGATCTTGTTGAATTCTTCGTTGAGGAGAGCCATCCCCTTCTTGTCATTCCTCAAAAGCGGCTTCTTAATCTCTTTCTCGACTTTCTCAAGTGCATCCATCATCATAGCCTCAGCACCTAATTCGTCTGTAAGCCCTCTCCTGCAAATATTGTAATTTATATTACAAACAAATAGCATGTACGTGACACTCAAAGTCTCAAAATCAAAATGCTTTGAGAATTACACCGTGAACATATGAACAATCATAACTAGTAGCACTCGTCTTTCAAAAAGTAATAATTATAGAAAAGAATAATACTTGAGACGGATATCCTTCAAAGCCAACAGATAAGATCTAGCATCTTGGATTCCATCAGTTCGTTGCTTGATGGTGAATTGAATCCTCTGAGATTCTGAGAACAAATCTGCCCTGTAAAAATAAAAAGGAGACATTTAAATAACAATTAAAAGCAACAATGAATCAATCAGAAAATAAAAAAAAACATAATGTTACCCGATTAACATGCATACATTCATAAACATTATGTATGTGTATGTATGTATGTATGTATGCATATGTATATATATTATATAGGGACACATTCTTTTCAGAACCAGTTTTATGTTGGGAACTGTGAGAACCGCATAAGGCAGGTGTATGTTGTGCATTAATAATTTATAAAGATAGCGGCTACGCAGTTATGTAACCGTCTTTTGCATAACACTTAGAGGAAGAGGTACAAGTATATTATGCGGTCTTGCAATTCTCAGCGTATTTTTGGTTCAGAATTGAATGTTCCCCCATGTGTGATATATACCCACACGGCCACACACACATCATCACTCTTGAGAACTTACTTTTCCCTTACAGTCTTCATCACTTTAGCATACTGTTCAACTGCTGCAGGATCTTCAGGAGCAATAGTAATTTTCTCTTTGCGAAGAATACCGATTGCTGTCTCAAACTTGTTCTTCACCTCAAGAAAAATACCTTTCAACAGTTCTGCAAATGTGTGTGAAGGTTTAACCAATATTACTTTAGACATTTATATAATCTAAAGAATTTCAGCTAGCACATCAACTCACCATCACCCTTGAGAGCTTGAGGAGCGGCTTCTTTGGCAAAGAAACGAACTGGGACCGCATGCTGCTGTGGTTGCAGAATAGATTGACTTCCATATAACTGCATAATGACAAACAAATGTGTTAATATACATGTATACACCGAACATTCTTGGTGATACAATAATTCATTTTAAATTCCCTATTACTTTACGATATAGAGTGGTATTATTGGGAAAAGATTTTAGAGGAAGATGTTTCTGGCATATGAATATGTTGTTTAATACTCATGGTTAATTTTTTGTATAAAAACCATTGAGTTCTCAGTAGGCAAGCTCAAATCATTGAATGCAGTAGTGTACTTAAAAACAGGACAATTTGTTAAAAGATTAGTTACTGATATTTACATAAACGTAAGTTGGTATATATGGTCTCGGATTATAAAACACCCTTCCTATCTAAGGCTAGCGTGAGCATCTAAAGAAAGAAACAGATAATTCATGATGAGTTGTAGAGCTTGACATTAAAACATTAAGTTACATCAAATAACAGCTACCAAGTCCAATAGACAAACAAAAATAAACCCAACAACTCAAGTTGAAATTTTTTATTTAAATAAACTGAAATTTTTGTATTGGATAATCATGATCTTATGTAGAATCAATCATCCACCACTTTAGATTATTTTTTGCAGAAAGTAGCGATGCATTCATTCTACGCTACGTTTCTACTTGTTTACTGTAAACTTAAAGTTGATGTAGATACATATTTTATAATATTTTAAGTTGGTCCAACATACAAATCTCTTTCTTTACCAGGAATAGTGTTTCGTTAGAGTTTAAACAACTATAATCTGGATGTACTGGTTCCAATCCATTATCCTCTTAAAATGTCTAGACTAGATACATGCTTCCAGTCATTTAAAAAACCAACCTTTTAACTCCCAATCAACTACATAAATATAAATATGAATTCTAAACCACTGTATATACATATTTAAAGCTTATAAATTGCCTTGAAGTTGAACCACAAGGTCCTATTTTAAAAGAAAAATGATCTCTAATAACACCAGGACCAAGAGTAGCATCGGCTTGATGTATTCTCTGGTGTTTGTTGTATACAAGCATCTAAATTCATTTCACCACCGTATACTTAAAAAACTCTTATCCCCAATCTTATCAATTAAAAAAACCTAATGAATCCAATCGGCAGTAAACATACGTGGAATAAGCAGGCTACATTTCTAATTGTTCATCAGAATCATTAGCAATACGATAAAATAAAAAGAATCGGTCAAGTACAAACGCAGAATGATGAAATTATAATAAAAATGATAAAAGGTAATGCCTGGCGAGTGGATCTCGATAGAAGTCGAGCCATCGGATTTGATTTCAAACAATGAATGGAATGTTACGCAGCGGCTCCGGTGACTAGGGCTCAAATGCCATCTGACGCACAATCAATCTCATAAAAGGTTGAATGTAAAGGGGGCTGCTTGGTACGACGTCGCATCGAAAATTTTACACCCTTTTACTATTTTGGTCAAAATAAATTACTCTACCTTTTTTATACTTTTTTTTCCGGTTTTATAAACAAAGGCCCAAGCCAACTATATTCAGGGGCATAGCTAGCCTATGGACAACGGGTTCGGTTAAACCCGTAATTTTTTTTAGTGTTATATATTCTTTTATTTCGACTTCGAACCCGTAGAAATTTTGGCATCGAACCCGTAGAAACATTTACACCGAACCCATAGAAACCTTGATAACGAACCTTAATCCACTTTAAATTAAAACCAGTTTGTTTGGCTATAACATTTATTCTATAAACATAAGCACATAACCATTTAAGATAACCAATAACCTTTTAACATAACCCATTACCTTAGAGACACGTTAGTTTCATGTAAACCATTTTCACATAACAAGTTTGACTCATTTGAAAACAAGTTTAAAAGTTCGGGGCGTATTCACCTTTTGATTGGGATCGGCTTCAAACACCGTCCGAGGGTCTTTCCCTTTTGCTATCTCGCACCTATAGTACGAGTATAACATTTTGTTAGTCGGATATACAATCCGGCTTAAGACCTTTACGCCCTGTTCTTGAGTTTTTTTAAAGGAGGGAAAGGAAAGGAAAACCAATGATAGTTAAAAAATGGGTGTTCTTGAGTTTTTTTAGGATGGAAAGGAAAAGAGTAGGAGGAGTTAGGAATGATTAAATTAATATATTTTTCTAATAAGTTATCCTCCCAAAAATGGGATGATTACTAAGGATAACTATTTTTTAACATAGTTGTCATTTCCTTTCCTCTAATTTTCTTCCAACTCAAGAACACAACTAATTAAAAAAAATTCCTTCCCTTCCCTTCCCTTCCCTTTCTTATCCTTCCCTCTCCTTTCCTTTTCTTTCCTTGGTTAAAAAACTCAAGAACAAGGCGTTAGTCTTATTTTATATTCTTTACCTCGATGAACCATTAGTTCAAAATCTCTTTTACTTTAAAATATTTAGTTAAAAAGTAATATTATAAACCTTTAGTGTATTTATATAAAATCCTACGTTTCTTTTTTTCCAAGAAATGTATTCTTTTCTTTTCTTTATTATTTAAGAATAGTTATTTATTGATTAATAATATTTCTATAACAAAGAATTACTCATGTATATATAATCATACATATATATAAATATTCTTAATTTCTTTCTTTACTTTTCTTTGTTATATTTTCTTTTATTTTATCGAGCTATCGAGTATAACCTCAACTTAGGGTATTAAGCCTTTTATAATATTTCATTATTATTTTATTTGGGTATTATACCTACCTTTGTCGGCTTATAAAACCCTACACTCGAACAACACTTCAACGTCTTTTACTCTTTTCAATTCTTTCTTAATCAACAATTTATTTTGGGCACGCAAAACGAGGTACTCCAATACTCCTCCCCACATCAGCACGTTTCACGAGGTAATCGTCGGGACGTCGGAATGGCACCACCTTTGTTGTTGGAACGTTGTCGGTACATGGCACGAATAACGAGGAGTCTAGGGTGTGATTATCGAGAATAATGGACATTTTTACGAGGTGGATCGAGGGTCGGGTTCTCGGGTTTTTAGAGAGATGCTAGTGAGAGAAAGGAAAGAGGATTTTGGTGTGAGTTCTGAAGAACCCGGATGTTGCTATTTATAGACAAAATTTGGAAGCCCGTCGCGATACGCGATGGCCTCTTGGCTAGCCCGTCGCGTATCGCGACGTAGGCTTGGCCAGTCACCACGTAGACCTGCCACGTGACAGGCGTTGTGCCACGTGTTGACATGTGGCGACACGTGGCGATCGTTCTGCCACGTGGCGGCACTTAGTGCCATCATTTGCCACATGGCACACGTGTCACAATCTGTCAGACAGGTCATCGCGATACGCGATGACCTTGATCTTAAGGCCGCCGCGTATCGCAATAGGCCAAAGAATCATAATTTTCATTTTAGACCTTGGAGTTTGGAATTTGGCAGAATTGGTCCCTTATCTTTGGAAAACTTGACATTGATGATTTGAAATTTTCGTGATGTTACAATATGGAACCATCGTAAGGGATCGGATGCTACTTGGGAAGTTGAGGAAGAAATGCACAAGTTTTAGCCAGCATTGTTTAAGTAAGAGTTAGGTTTCGGGGACAAAACCTCTTTAAGGAGGGAAGACTTGTAACATCTCAAATTTCAAATAATAATACGTAATATATTTGTTATGACGGAAGAATTTACTTGAGTTAGTAAATAAAATAATAATAAAGAGGGAAAGATAAGTAGGCTAAATAGATGGAATTAATTATGGGCTAAAAAGGAAAGATGAGCCTTAGTTCCATGGGCATAAGGGAGTATAAATACGCCCTTAAACCCTAATCCTTTCCATTTCCACCAATTCTACACATTTGCCTACACCATAAAACACACACACACTCTCCTATTTACGGCCGAGAGAGAGAGACAAAGAGATCCAAGACCAAATCCAAGCCGAATACCGATAGATATTGGTTACACGAGCTAAATACAAGATCAAGGTTCATAACCAAGTCTAGCCGTAACCTAGAAACATAAAAAATGTATGCTCTTTACATTTAAAGGTTACGTTTTTGTGAACGGTTTATCATGAAACTTAACCCTAGAGTAGATCGAGTCTAGATGTTTCATAAAAATACAAACTTGATGATTAAAATGGACTTAATGAACTCATGTTTAGATATGGTTCATAAATAAAACCCTAGATCTAGCTTAAAGAACGTTTTTATGATTAAAGGCTCAAGCTTTACGACTAAAACGAGTTAGACCTTGAAGCCGAGGGGCTAATGGGTGTAAAACGGTTAAGGAAAATAGGAAATAAGTGGTTAAAGGTTGTGATTATGGATCGTTAACTGTTGTTTGAGCCTAGAATGGATTTAAAGAATGAAAATATGGGCTGTAAGCATCAGACAAGGGTTCTCGGTGACCTGAACCTCCACCTTGAGTTCTCGGTCAATGCGAGAACCCGGTCAACGAGAGTTCTCGGTAACCTGAGTTCTCGGTCACCAAGAGTTCTCGGCCACCATGAGAGTTCTCAGTCGAAACAAGGTTCTCGGTCAAGGATATAGGTTCTCGGTCAAGAACATGGTTCTCGCCTCTCGGCCAACACAGGTTCTCTACCAAGAGTTCTCAGCCACATAGTTCTCTGTTGACCTTGGACCTCGCCCAGAGGTTATGATGAACAGTGGGCCTGATCTAACTAATTGGCCCATATGTAAGAATTAGACAAACAAGCCCAACTTAGAAAATGTGTTGGTCAACTAAAATACCAGCTTAATCAATTATACGGTTGATTAACATATATATATATATATATATATATATATATATATATATTAAAAAGTTAGCCGGGCTTAGTTAAAGATGGGAATAAAGATTAACGGCGAACGCAACAGGATCCAGGTGAGTTTCTAGCCCCATTCCTTGTTATGTTTTCGGGGCTATGTGTATACTCGATGTGACTAGTTAATACACTTACCTTCAGTGGTAAGTGTATGCCTATTATGATATATGTGAAAGATATGAATGAATGCTTGACGATACATGAACGATCTTCGGATATTACATGTACTGTTAGGAGATAGTTTAAAGATGTGATTGTTTATATATGTTGTATGTATGATTTATGTATGTTATAGATTAACGAGTATGTAAAAAAAAAGTATATAAAAGTTATAAAAAAGAAAGGAAAGTATGATATGAAGGAATTGACGGTAAAGGGTGGCATACCCTAATAATATCTGTGAAGGAGGGTGGCAGACCCTAATAATATCTGTGAAGGAGGGTGGCAGACCCTAATAATATCTGTGAGGTTATAGGGCGAGAGGCTTTTTAAGGATGGCAGACCCTAATAATATCTGTGAGGTTATAGGGCGAAAGGCTCTTTAAAATGTATAAGTATGTATGTAAAGAAAGATCAAGTATGAAGTATGAAAGTAAGAATGAAAGTATATGTACTTATGTGTGTATGAAAGAAAGTAAAGAAGGTTAAGTATATAATATAAGAACGTATTGTATGTTACCTGTATTAACTAGAACTCACTCAGCGTAGCAGACTTTTAGTATGCACGCAGGTGAATAGATTGAGGCAATTAGCTTGAGGGAGACACATGGCAGGATTGGACGAGGCTAGCATCTGAAGATTTTGCTATGATGTTTTATTACTACATTTTACGTTATGTTTTTAAAAAGACAGGATTTTGGATGTTTGTAACGAATGGTTTAAGTTTTATTATTTCCGCGTAATGTTTTAATTAACTTTGATACAAAGAACTGCGTTTATGAGTAAATCCAACGTCCAAATGTGAGGCACCAGTAGAGGGGCCTTACACGCACACCCAAGTAGAAAGTTTATTACGATTCCTATTTTTGTTACCTAAAACCAAAAGTTGGCATAGGATATTTATAAGTTCATAGAATTTACCCAAGAAAAGTATATGCCATGCCTATGTAGTGTTGTTATTCTTCTTGTAATGCAAAAGTTTGTATATATAGTAGGATTACCATGAAAATTCAAAACAATACATGCAAAAGTTTATATAGTAGGATTATATATCATGAAAAATTAGGGGTGGCAATCTTGACTCAAACCCTTTCAAATGAGTCAATTTGAGTTGTTTTAAAAGTTAAATGAGTTTATTTGGATAAAAGGTTATAACTAAATGGGTCAAAATGAGTTATTTGAAATTCCATCATTTTATTTTCGTGTCAAAATGGGTCAACAAGTTCAAAGAAATGGGTCGATGTGGGTTAGTGTCCTAAGGAAATGTGACAAGTTTCGGATCGAAACAGGTTATTCGTAGAAGACAGGTTTCGGCACGAAACGGGTTTCAGATTGGAATTGGTTCGGTTCAGGTTTCAAGCCAACACGAGTTTTCACCCGTGACGTGTTGGGTTTTGGTTTCTTTTGTTTCTTTCTGGTCGATTCCGGACTCGTTTTAGTTCGTTTTTCAGTTATGTTTTTGTTCGGTTTGAATTCTTTTAGTTTCGTTTTAATTGATTTTTTTGATTTTGATTGATGTGGTCCGGTTTTGGCTTTTTGTTTCTTTGTTTCATTTTCGTCGATTCTTTCGGTTTCGGTTCAATTCTAGGTGTAACATCGAGGAAATTTCGAGTTCAAAATGTCAACTTTCCAAAGTCAAGGGACCAAATTGCCAAAATCCCAAACCTGAGGGTTAAAAGTGAAAATTCTGATTTCTTGACCCATCGCGCTACTCGATGGATCAGAAGAGAGACCCATCGCGTTTCACGATGGGGTGTCTGACAGCGAGACGCGTGGCCACACGTGGCACACCGGTCGCCACGTGGCACGACGTCCGCCACGTGTCAACACGTGGCACACCGTCTGCCACGTGGCGACACGTGGCAGATCTACTGTATGACTCACCAGGGTTACGTCGCGGTACGCGACGGGTGCCCAGGAGGCGGGCGCGTACCACGATGGGATCCCAAATTTTGCCTATAAATAGCAAGTCCGGGATCTCATTCAAGGCACACCAAAATTTGTTATCCTTTCTCTCTCTAGCATCTCTCTAGCCATATTATCATACCTCGAAGTTCGTGCCTTATTCCCTCGATAAACGTGCCCCTATTCCTCGTTTGTGTATCAACGTTTCCTCGAAGTGCGTGCCACCCTCCACCCACATTCGACAAAGGGAAGGTGTTTGTTCTCGAAAGGTGTGTCATCAATTTTCGAAGATTGGTGTTATCGTTGATGTGCCAAAGTTGATTGAGAAAGTGAAGAGGCGTTGGAGTGCTGCTCAAGTTCCTAGAGTTTCTAAAAACGCCAACAAGGTTAGGCGAAATGACAAATGAATATAATATATTATTATATTAAAGGCTTAAGTCTTAAGTCGAGGTTATACTCGATACCTCGATAAAAGAAAATAAAAGAAAACATAACAAAGAAAAAGTAAAAGATATGTTGTGATAGATATATATATGTGTGTGTGTGTGTGTTTGTGCATGTATATATATTATTTGTTATGAAAATATTATTTTAAGTAATAATGAGTATTATTAAATAATAAAGAAAAGATTACGTTTCTTAGAGAAGAAGAAACGTAGGGTTTCTATAAACTAAAGGTTTATAATTTACTTTTAAACTAAATGTTTTCAAGTAAAAGAGATTTATGAACTAAAGGTTCATCGAGGTAGAGATATAAAATAAGACTGAAGGTCTTAAGCCTGATTGTATATCCGACTAACAAATGGTTATACTCGTACTATGGGTGAGAGATAGCAAGGGAAAGACCCTCGGACGGTGTTGAAGCTGATCCCAAAGCGATAAGGTGAATACGCCCCCAAACTTTTTAACTTGTTTTCAAATGAGTCAAACATGTTATATGAAAATGATTTACAAGGGACTATGTGTTCCTAAAACCATTATAAATGAGAGTATAAACCTAGCCCTCAGGCTATGGTATACGTGTGTCTGGATCCTTACATAGGTGGTACTACGCGATGGGCACATCGCACCACCCTGATCGTAGGAAGCTTTCCCGCGGGAAGTACGATCATTGTGTATATTTACGGGTACTTAACCAAGTCGAACGTTGCGGTGTTTGCTGAGGTGACCTAGAGTAGAGACTTGAATTTATAAATGTGTTATTTAACTTTGTTATTCCAAAGCCATGATGGGCCGAGGCTGGCATAGTCTCGAGGGGTAATAAAGTAAAAGAAACTATTTTAGCGTCAGCGTGTTCACCAGCATTCGTTGCTGACGTATTTTATTTACGTTTTGCAGGTGAACAAGATTAGCGCTTGGAACATCGAAGTGCTATTTTTATATATCCGATGGCTCGGATTTGTTTTGTATAAACTTAGAATATTAAATGGTGGTTTTGTAACATAAACAAATAATCTTTTGAACTTGATCGGGAATCTTTTAAAATCCCGACTTATATATATGTAAATATTTACAACTTTAAACCCACAAGTTTTACAAGACTTCCGGTAATATAACGTAACTCTGATTTATTTACACTTGTGGTACCAACATTAAGGGTCACACTCCTAGGCCGTGTTTTGGGGTGTGGCAAGCGTTGGTATCAGATCCATCGATCTTAGCGAATTGGGTATCATAATACAATACCCAAGCTTCGATCCAAGTATAGAAAATGATTGATTATTTGTTTTAAGGATAAGATAGGCTGGTAACCTTTTCTTTTCCTCCACATTCTAAATCACCCAAATGATTAGATGTCATTCAAAATTTGGATGGAGAACTATGTACGGAAAGAAAAAGTGGTTGGAGTTACCGAACCTTACCCCGAGGATAACATGAGTGATGGTTACTATGAAGCATACTTCGACCAAGATGTGGAACATGATTTGACTAAACCTGTGTACTACCCCGGAAGTAGACATTATCCAATAAACGTTCCCGATAGTCCACCAAGACAAGGAATTGAACCACCGAGGCACTCAAGTTACCATCCACCAACTATACCCATGTATCAACCCTCTGAAGTACCGACGTACCATCCAACAGAGATTCCCACTTACCAACCATCGGAGATACCGCAGTACTTTCCAACTGGATACCTACCAAATCCACACCCATCCTATGCCTTCCTCTCAAACCGACCAATAAAGGAAGAACCAAGATCCCAATCCTCCGATTGGATGCAGTGCCACTCTGATCAACGAAGGTGGCATACCGAAAGCTCCACTTTCAACGAAGTCAACTCACAACCCAACAATGGCGAAGGGCCGTCCCGCAAGCCCAAGATGAGGGTAATGATGCCCTACGAAAGCTTCAAAATGCCCCCAATGATCAACGAGACCACCCAACATATGGAGAAGGAAGAACCTGAAAAGGAAGAAGAACCTATGGAAGAAGAGGAACCAGAATAAGAGGAGGACCCCGAAGAAGAGGAAGATCCTGAGGAAGAGTATGAGGAAGAACCGGAAGAAGAGCATCCTAAAAATCCCAATGAGACATCAATGGATGGATCACTCACTTCTCAAAATCCGAGCTACAGTTCTGTGGATCCATATGTCCAATATCTTGAAGCTCTCAAGAACCAAGCTTCGTCAAGCTTCCCACCATTCCAAGGAGAAATTCCCTCGATTCAAGAGCAAGCTGATGATATCCGAGAACAGAACAAAGCCGCTCAAGCTTTCTTCTACCTTGCATCCGACATGACTAAGGTCCCATATCCTGAACCGAGGAATCACTACGAGATGGTGACATTGGGTTACCGTGACCCACCTCCGCAATATGGATACCCCAACAAGGTTCCACAATCATATGAAGAACACTTGGACCATGCTCTCCATGAGACAGATGATTGGAGAAAGAAGGTGGCTGATGAAGGAAAGAAAAAGAAGAAGATGGGAGAAAAGCCTCTTCACAGGTGTAACAAGCTAACAAAGGTGATGAAAAAGTTCATGAAGGACTGAGGATGGAGAAGGATGTGAAAAGGAAGTGTGTGTATATAATGTAATGTTGTATGTTATGTGTAACAAGAACGTTGAAACGTTCTTGAAATAAAGATAGGATGATCAATATATATATATATATATATATATATGAATGTATAATAAAATGTTTAATAGAAGAAAACGTTGTTTAAATTTCATATATAAATTGAAAAGAAAAGAAATATGTATGAACAAAGTAATAACAACGAGAATGCTCGAAAAGAGAAAGAAATAAGAAAAGAAAAGGGGAAAGACCCCGTGGGTAATCAGGAAGAAGAAATTCCCAAAAAATATATGAATAAAATACAAAAGATGATTAAGGATGCGGTTAGAGAAGAGTCAACGTCTAGGTCTCAATCGAAAAACTCGAAACATTCTCGTTCCGTTAATCCATCTCGAAAATCCATGAAATCCCGCCCGAAACCATCTCATATCGAAGAAAGTGTCCATGAGTCAAACGTCGATGGTGGAGTTAGGCAAGAATTCAAGAAACTCAAGATTAGTGGGTGTTCGTTTAAGGATTTTAAGTACTATGGACCAAAAGAATTCCATGGTGACAAAGGAGCCATCACAACCGTAAGATGGCTTGAGGAGATGGAGACGATCGTGATAACAAGCAAATGTGCCGATGGGGAGAAGATTTAATATTCTGCCCTTATGTTCAAGGGAAAAGCGCTCGAGTGGTGGAATACAATGTTGATGAGTAAAGGGAGAGAGGCGATGTATAATTTGAGCTGGGATGAGTTCAACACTTTATTGATGGGAAAGTTTTGTCCCATGCATGAGACCGACCAAATCCAAACTAAATTTCTCAATCTTAAGGTCGTGGGGACGAACCTTCGTGAATACAACACAAAGTTTCACGAATATTGTCGTCTGGTTCCCCAGCTGGTGAATCCGGAATCCAGCAAGGTTACAAGGTATATTTGGGGACTGCCGCGGGAAATACGTGACATGGTAAGGTCACACTTACCACAAACCGCCGACTCCACGATGGAGTTAGCTGGTTATTTGATGGGCGACATGGTCCGCAACAAGGAAGAGGATAAGAAGGTTGTGTCAACCAATGACCAAAGAAGGACTGGAGGAAGCAATCGATTCAAAGGCAAAGGCGTAAACCAAAGCCAATTCAATTCAAACGCCACGCCATGCAAGACATGTAGAAGATATCACAAGGGTCGATGCAATTTCACTCTGTCCTCAAAAGTGTGTGAAAATTGTCAACGACCGGGTCATGATGCTACCAACTGCTGGAAGAAGAAGATGACGTGCTACAACTATAAGGAGATGGGGCACTTGAGTTTTGAATGCCCGAAGAACAAACCCACGACTGGTGGTGCGGGTGGAAGTGGCAAAGACAAGAAAGGAAATTCTCGAGTCTTTGTACTCGACACAAAGAGAGCCACTGACATGCCGGAAACCATTTCCGGTACGTTTCTAGTCAACGACACCTATGCTTGAGTTTTATTTGTTTCGGGTGCCAATTTAAGTTTTATATATTATAGCTTTTGTAGTCTATTAAACGAACCATTAACAAAATTAGATAAAACTCTAAACGTCAAGACTGCTAGTGGCGAAATCGTTAAAATCTCCGAAGCCCTTGAAAACGAAAAAATTCTTTTAGCTGGTTATATTCTGCCTATCTGTTTGTTGCCCATGAGTCTGGCTGGTTTTGATATTGTACTTGGTATGGATTGGTTATCCGATAACCATGCCTGCATCATCTGCAATAGCAAAACCGTTGAACTTCAAGCCCCCGATAAACGAACGATTCAAATTGAAGGGGACAAAGACGCTGGCCAAGTTAGCATAATTTCCATGATTAGGGCTAACAAATGTTTAAATCAAGGATGCTTAGCATTCATGGCCTACGTCACTGAAGAGTCAAAGCCAAAAGAGATAAAGGACGTACCTATAGTCTCCGACTTTTCCGATGTCTTTCCTGATGAACTTCCCGGAATTCCTCCCGATCGCGAAGTAGAGTTTAGGATCGATCTTATTCCCGGTACCGCTCCGATCGCCAAAGCTCCGTATCGCTTAGCGCCAACTGAGATGAAGGAGTTAAAGAAACAACTCGATGAGCTACTGGAGAAAGGTTTTATTCGACCGAGTTCGTCACCTTGGGGAGCGCCAATCCTGTTTGTCAAAAAGAAGGATGGTTCCATGCGTATGTGTATCGATTATCGTGCGTTGAACAAAGTCACAATAAAAAACCGATATCCACTCCCTCGAATCGATGATCTTTTTGACCAACTTCAAGGTGCTAGCTTCTTTTCTAAAATCGATCTTCATTCCGGCTATCACCAACTTAAAGTCCAATCCGAGGATATCCTGAAAACCGCTTTTCGAACAAGGTATGGACATTATGAGTTCACGGTCATGCCGTTTGGACTTACTAATGCTCCAGCCGCGTTCATGGACATGATGAATCGAATTTGCAAACCTTACTTGGATAAATTTATGATCATATTCATCGACGACATATTAATTTATTCTAAGTATAAGGCCGATCATGAAGTCCATCTTCGAACTTTGCTCGAAATTCTTAGAACCAAGAAGTTGTATGCTAAATTTTCCAAATGCGAATTTTGGTTACATGAGGTACAATTTCTTAGTCACATCATTAACGTCAACGATATTCAAGTCGATCCCGCTAAGATTGAAGCTATCTCTAAGTGGGAGATCCCAAAATCGCCAACCGAGATCCGAAGTTTCTTAGGTTTGGCTGGCTATTACCGTAGGTTCATTGAAACTTTTCCCGAATCGTTGTTCCCTTAACCTCCTTAACTCGTAAGAACATCAAATATGAATGGGGAACAAAGCAACAAGAGGCGTTCGATATACTTAAACAAAAACTCACCCAAGCACCTATCTTGGCTTTGCCAGAAGGTACTGAGGATTTTGTGGTCTTTAGTGACGCGTCCCATTCTGGTTTGGGATGTGTACTAATGCAACGCAAGAAAGTAATCGCTTACGCCTCTCGTCAACTCAAAGTACACGAAAAGAACTACACGACTCACGATCTAGAGTTAGGCGCCATAATCTTTGCACTTAAGATATGGAGGCACTATCTCTATGGAGTGAGATTTACCGTGTACACCGATCATAAGAGCTTAAAGCATATCTTTGATCAAAAAGAGCTCAATATGCGCCAAAGACGTTGGATGGAAACTCTCAATGACTATGACTGTGAGATCGTTTATCACGAAGGTGAAGCCAACGTTGTGGCTGACGCCTTAAGTCGTAAAGAGCATGAGAAGCCCAAAAGAGTTTGAGCGTTGCGCCTAGAACTTCAAATTGATCTCTATGAACAAATCAAATCCGCGCAAACTCAAGCGATCAATGAAAACCAAATCTCCGATGAAAAACATAACGGCACCATTGACTCGCTAGTCAAAGGTGACGATGGTATCCTTAGACTCGGAAACAGGATTTGGGTACCACTCGTTGGAAATTTGCGTGAGAAAATTTTGAGCGAAGCACACAAATCTAAATACATGATGCATCCCGGGAGCAATAAAATGTACCATAATCTCAAAGCCAATTATTGGTGGAATGGGATGAAAAGGGATGTCGCTTCGCGTGTGGCGAAATGTTTAACATGTTTGAAAGTCAAGGCTGAACATCAAAAGCCTTCGGGATTGCTTCAGCAACCCGAACTTCCCATATGGAAGTGGGAGTTAATCACTATGGATTTCATTACCAAACTCCCTAAAACGACTCGACAACATAATGCAGTTTGGGTTATTGTGGATCGATTGACGAAATCTGCACACTTCATACCTATCAATGAGTCATATTCAATGGATAGACTAGCGCGTATTTATGTGAACAACATCGTTGCTTTACATGGAGTACCGCTGTCTATAATCTCTGATCGAGACAGTCGTTTTACGTCTCATTTCTGGAAGAGCTTCCAACAAGCACTCGGCACAAAGCTTAACCTTAGCACTGCCTATCATCCGCAAACCGATGGGCAAAGCAAAAGAACAATCAAACGTTGGAAGACATGCTTCGGGCTTGTGTGATTGATTTAGGTGGAAGTTGGGATGACCAATTACCCCTAATGGAATTTTCGTACAATAATAGTTATCACACAAGTATTCAAGCCGCACCATTCGAGGCGTTATATGGACGTAAATGTAGAACGCCCGTGTGTTGGTCTGAAACCGGAGACAATCAATTATCTGGACCCGAGATAGTCCAAGAAACCACTGACAAAATTCTTCAAATCCGAGAATGACATAAGACGGCATGTGATCGCCAAAAGAGTTACGCCGATGTTTGTCGTAAGCCGTTAGAGTTTAATATTGGTGACAAAGTATTATTGAAAGTCTCGCCTTGGAGAGGCGTTGTTCGCTTCGGTAAGAAAGGAAAGTTAAGTCCTCGATTCGTTAGACCTTTTGAGGTACTTGAACGAATCGGCACTGTTTCATACCGTTTGCAACTGCCCGAGGAAATGCAAGGGATACACGATGTATTCCACGTTTCGAATCTGCGTAAATGTCTAACCGATGAATCGTTAGCTATGCCATTAAAAGACGTTGAAATAAATGAAAACTTAAAATTCGTAGAACGTCCAATCCAAATTGAAGATTCGAAAACAAAGAAATTAAAAAGAACAACGTTGAATATTGTGAAAGTAAAATGGGACTCGCGTAGAGGGCCCGAATATACATGGAAACTCGAATCGAAAATGAGAAAGAAATACCCACACTTGTTCTTGTAAAGCAATCTCGAGGATGAGATTTGTTTCAAGGTGGGGAGGATGTAACATCGAGGAAATTTCGAGTTCAAAATGTCAAGTTTCCAAAGTCAAGGGACCAAATTGCCAAAATTCTAAACCTGAGGGTTAAAAGTGAAAATTCTGATTTCCTGACCCATCGTGCTACGCGATGGATCAGAAGATAGACCCATCGCGTATCGCGATGGGGTGTCTGACAGCGAGACGCGTGGCATGCCACGTGGCCACACGTGGCACACTGGTCGCCACGTGTCCCGCCACGTGGCCACACGTGGCACGACGTCCGCCACGTTTCAACACGTGACACACCGTCTGCCACGTGGCGACATGTGGCAGATCTACTGTATGACTCACTAGGGCTACGTCGCGGTACGCGACGGGTGCCCAGGAGGCGGGCGCATACCGCGATGGGATCCTAGATTTTGCCTATAAATAGCAAGTCCGGGATCTCATTCAAGGCACACCAAAATTTGTTATCCTTTCCCTATCTAGCTTCTATCTAGCCATATTATAATACCTCGAATTTCGTGCCTTATTCCCTCGATAAATGTGCCCCGATTCCCTCGTTTGTGTATCAACGTTTCCTCGAAGTGCGTGCCACCCTCCACCCACATTCGACCAAGGGAAAGTGTTTGTTCTCGAAAGGCGTGTCATCAATTTTCAAAGATTGGTGTTATCGTTGATGTGCCAAAGTTGATCGAGAAAGTGAAGCGGCGTTGGAGTGCTGCTTAAGTTCCTAGGGTTTTTAAAAACGCAAACAAGGTTAGGCGAAATGACAAATGTATATAATATAATGTTATATTAAAGGCTTAAGCCTTAAGTCGAAGTTATACTCGATACCTCGATAAAAGAAAATAAAAGAAAACATAACAAAGAAAAAGTTAAAGATATGTTGTGATAGATAAATATATATATATATATATATATATATATATATATGTGTGTGTGTGTGTGTGTGTGTGTGCAAGTATATATATTCTTTGTTATGAAAATATTATTTAAGTAATAATGAGTATTCTTAAATAATAAAGAAAAGATTACGTTTCTTATAGAAGAAGAAACGTCGGGTTTCTATAAACTAAAGGTTTATAATTTACTTTTAAACTAAAGGTTTTCAAGTAAAAGAGATTTATGAACTAAAGGTTCATCGAGGTAGAGATATAAAATAAGACTAAAGTGTTGGAATTACGTATGCCCGAGACACATACTTATACTAATGTGGCTAACTGTGTTTGATCCAAGTCGGGTCATACCCAATAACAAGCTAGACAACACCAAATGTATTCTTTAATGATTTGATCATTTAAACGAATACCGAACACTACGTGTTTAGAAAATTGGTTTTCTAAACAAACACACTTGATAATTTAAATAAATTATCTGGATAATTTATTTATATAAATTAATTATTTAATTGGTTAAATAATTAAGATAGCATGCATGATTTATAAAATTATTTTATAAAGTATAAGATGGAGATGGAGATGTTTTAATTGTTAAAACAAAAACAAAAAAAAAAAAAAAAAAAAAACAAAACCGGCCACCCATGTGGGGTGGTGGTTTTACCCAATCAAATGCCTTGTCTCCATGTGATGACAAGTTGATTTATCTCCACATCCAAGACATGCAATTGTATCTTTAAATTTTGAATTTTTCAAGTGTTGAATTAAGTTCATACTCTCTCTCTCCCTCTCAAAACTCACGGCCCCTTTTGGGCAGAAAATTGGGAGTCTTTGGGAGCTCATATAGTGTTCATAAAATCCTAGCAATTACTTGGTGTTGTCACAAATAGCTTGGGGTATCACACTCTTGAGGTCTTCTTCTTTGGAGGCTTGTCATTCATCCACCATCTCCTTCAACAAATCACTTGTTCTTCTAAAGGTAGAAGAAGGTACAATTTACATTTGTGAGCATCTTGTTCTTGTAATTTTGATCCTTGTTCTTTGGGTTTTAGTTTTAACATAATGGTATGTTCATAACAAGTTTTAAAATCTAAGCTTCCGTTGCGTTTTCATGTTAAATATGGTTAACTTGAACTTTGATAATCTTGTATAAAACCCAACAATGGCATCAAGAGCCGGTTACAAGGACTTATGCTTCTTACATGTTCATAGATTTCGGGTTTTTCATGGGTGAAAAAGGGGTCCGAAATTTTGGTGGATTTTACCCCTCATGGATTTGTAAGATCTTGACATGCATGGAAAGATCTTAGGAAACCATTATTAACATTTGGATGTTGAAAATAAAAAAAAAATAATAAAAAAAATTTGGGCCGTAGCCTCTTGGGGGGGGGGGGGGGCGATTTTATTTGGTGATTTTGGGCATTGGTTGCTTAGGTTGCATGCTTAGAACATTTGGTATGTTTGGATGTGTCATAACCGAAACCTAGACCTTGGATGTGTTGATTATGTTTATTATTCAATATGGTTGTAATAATTCATAATCTTAGGCTTGTGTAATTTATTTATTCATAAGTTGGTTTGTAATAAATAGATTAGTTGCATTTTCTTTTTTTTTAGAAAAATATGTATTAGGATACATTTTGTAAAAATTGAAGATGCAAGAATTGGTGGATTTGGGCCTTGGACCGAAATTTTGGGCTTGTTGGGCCTCACCGGCCCATCATGGGATTCAAGCCCATTAGGCCCATAAATTTCACTCTTGGGCCCAAGAAGACTTTTGGAAGTTTGGAGCCCATTAACAAGCCCAACAAGAACACAACAACTTGGAAAGGATACTTGAAGCATTTGGATGCAAGGTCAAGTGGGAGTCAACATTCCATCCTTGTGTCATGTTTTGTCCCTTAGGTGTGACTTATGACCTATACTTGTTTCGGCTAACAAGTATGGTCAAACTTAGCGGTTCTCGGTTATGACTATATTTTGCATATGTATGCTTGGTTGTTTGTTTTACTTTATGTAATGTGTGGTTGATAGATATTAGGATATCCAAACCGTCACATAGGAACGACAACAAGCATGAAACGGGTTCTAATATATATTTGGTAATATCGCGTCAATTAGTTTAATTAAATGGGTTTATTAAAACTAAGCGATTACTCACATATAATAAAATTGGTTTTATTATAACTTGAACCTTGAAAATTGGTTTTCAAAATCGCCATATTACTAAATGCATGTTAGGATATGGCATAATGTTTTTCAAACTAGAATATTGGAAAACTTAAAAATCCCTTTTTCATAATTACCAAGGAAACAAGTCTAACACCATCCTTTTGTATGACACTTAACGTATTAGGGAACTTTAAATGGGATAAAGGTCACCTAACCATTTTGAGCAAACTAATATACTTAGGGTAATATTAACATATTTGTGGGATAAAGGTCACCTAACCACTTGTATGTTAATCTTACATGTTTATACAAGTAGGACGACTTGAATTGGAAACCATGTGATAAAGGTCACCTAAGCATGGGGTCCAATGGTGTTGATGGGATAAACATGCCAACACGAAATAAGGATTTCGAATGGTCCCATACCTCTAGAAGTTGCAAAGGGTTGCAATTGTCAAGATTGACTACCTTGTTAAATCAAATAACGGGATAAAGGTCACCTAACCGAAATTTGATTTATCGTTGGATTCTAGAATTTAATTATTATTTTAAAATTTGGAATAAAAGGGTATTAATAATTAAATTGTTTATAATACCAAAATAAAACTTTGTTAATTTTTGTAGATGGCCGCTAACAATGCTAACACCTCTACCCATAACACCCGTAACCTATCCTTAAGAACCATCCTTGAAAAGGATCGTCTAAACCATAATAACTTTATGGATTGGTATCGCAACTTGAGAATAGTTCTCAAACAAGAAGAGATATCATATGTCTTAGACGATCCCATTCCTGACGAGCCTAACGTGGAAGATGAGGAGGCTTATAACGATTGGGTCAACTACACCAAAGATTCGGTGCAAGCCTCTTGCCTCATGTTAGCGACTATGATTCCCGAAATCCAAAAGGATTTCGAGCATCATGGGGCATACGACATGATAACTCAATTGAAGGAAATGTTCCTTCAACAAGCTAGAGCCGAACGTTTCGAAACGGTTCGAGCGTTTCATGCATGTCGTATGGAGGAAACCCAAAGCGTCTCATCTTATGTCCTAAAGATGAAAAGCTACATCGAAAAGCTTCGTAGGTTGAATTGTCCCGTGTCTAATGAGTTGGCTACGGATTTGATCCTCAACTCTTTGACCAAAAGGTTTGAAACCTTTGTCATGAATTATAACATGAATGGATGGGACAAAAGCATTGGTGAGCTTCACGCAATGCTAAGAACGGCCGAAGCGGGAATGGGTAAAAAGGTTTTACCCGTTCTAACAATCGATGAAGGGAAAAGGGGACATAACTCCAAACCCAAAGCAAGTGTTGCTAAGGGCAAGGGCCACGTCCAAGGAAAGGGAAAGAGGAAAGCCATCACGCCCTACAAACCGAAGGAAAAGAAGCAAAAGGTTGCGACGCAAGATCCATGCTTTGAGTGTGGAGAGATAGGTCATTGGAAAAGGAATTGTCCGACCTATCTCAATGCATTAAAAGATAAGAGGGATGCGGGGCATACCTCAGGTATTATCTTTACTATATATGTTGAACTGAATGTTATTTCTTCAAATACATGGGTACTTGATACCGGATGTGGAACTCACATTTGCAATTTGTTGCAGGGGTTCAAAAGAAGTAAACAACTCAACAAAGGGGACATTAGTCTCTTTATGGGCAATGGAGCAAAAGTTGAAGTCCAAGCTCAAGGAGACTACATGTTAAAGCTTCCAAGTGGTTTGGAAGTAATTTTGAAGAATGTTTTGTATGCTCCTAAGTTAAGGAGAAACATTATTTCCGTGTCCCTTTTAAAACAATGTGGCTTTGATTTTAAATTTATGGATTATGATATTCATGTTTTGATGAATGGCATATTTTATTTTAAAGCTATACCCATGAATGGTATATATGAAATAGATCAAAGTGGTATGTCACATAGTAGTTCAATGTACAATGTCAACACCAAGAAACTCAAGAAGGACTTGGGTGATCCCTATCTTTGGCATTGTCGCCTTGGACATATAAGCAAGAATCGCATGCAAACTCTTCGCAAGAGTGGTATTCTAGAAACAAATGAGTATGATTCATTTGATGTATGTGAATCTTGTTTACAAGGCAAAATGACAAAGCAACCCTTTAATAAAACTTTTGAAAGGTCAAAAGAATTATTGGGTATCATACATTCGGATGTATGTGGTCCTTTTAGACCAATGACTAGGAATGGTGAAAGATACTTCATTACCTTTATTGACGATTATAGTCGATATGGTTATGTGTACTTAATGAAACACAAAGATGAAGCTTTTGAAATGTTCAAAGACTTCAAAGCTGAAGTAGAAAGACAACTCAAGACCACAATCAAAGTACTTCGTAGTGACAGAGGAGGTGAATACCTAAGTGATGTTTTTCAAGATCATCTTAAGAGTTGTGGAATTATTTCACAACTTACTCCACCTGGAACACCACAACATAATGGTGTGTCTGAAAGGAGAAATCGTACCCTATTAGATATGGTTCGATCGATGATGGCTAGAAGCAGTTTACCTCTATCATTTTGGGGCTATGCTTTACTTTCCGCTGTTCGCATATTGAATATGGCTCCAACCAAGAAAGTGGAGAAGACACCTTTTGAAATATGGCATGGAAAGGCTCCATCGCTATCATTCTTAAGAGTTTGGGGTTGTGAAACTTATGTAAAGCAATACACCCCAAACAAATTAGAAGTCCGATCCACTAAATGTATCTTTATAGGTTATCCTAAAGATGATATAGGATATTACTTTTACGACCCTAGTGAGCAAAATGTTATTATTGCTCGAAAGGGTAAGTTCTTGGAAACTAAGTTCCTTGAGGAAGGAACTAATAGTAGAACAGTGAAATTTGATGAGGATCAAGAATCACAAGATGATACACAATTGGTTGATACTAGCACTCAACAAGAGGTTGTTGAAAGTGATCAAGTGGTTGATCAAAACACACAAAACGTTCGCAGATCTGGTAGAGTTAGCAATCCACCTGAAAGATATGGATTTTTTGTAGAAGGTTGCTACGTGGTAGATTCTGATGAACCAACCACATACCGTGATGCAATGTCCAAGAATGATTGTGACAAATGGCTTGAAGCCATGAACGTTGAGATGCAATCCATGTATGACAACCAAGTTTGGGAATTGGTTGAACTACCACTCAACTCCAAAGCTGTTGGAAGTAAGTGGGTTTTCAAAAGAAAAACTGATATGCATGGAAACTTGGATACTTATAAAGCAAGACTTGTAGCTAAAGGTTTCACTCAAACTCAAGGGGTTGATTATGATGAAACTTTTTCGCCTGTGGCAATGCTAAAGTCTATTAGGATATTATTTGCCATAGCTGCATATTATGATTATGAAATTTGGCAAATGGATGTCAAGACCGCTTTCCTAAATGGATATCTTGAGGAAGATGTCTATATGGTTCAGCCTGAAGGTTTTGTCGATCCGAAACATCCTAATAAAGTATGCAAGTTAAAGAAATCAATCTATGGATTGAAACAAGCATCTAGAACTTGGAATCATCGTTTTGATGAAGAAATCAAAAATTTTGGATTCATCAAGAACGCTGATGAGGCTTGTGTGTATAAAAAGGCTAGTGGGAGTATAATTACCTTCTTAGTATTGTATGTCGATGACATTCTACTATTTGGAAATGACATTCCAACCATGGAAAGCGTTAAGGCTTGGCTTGGAAGTAGATTTTCCATCAAGGATCTTGGTGAAGCTGCCTATATTTTGGGAATAAAGATCTATAGGGATAGGTCAAGGCGCTTGATAGGTTTGAACCAAAGTACATACATTGATAAAATCTTGAAAAGGTTCAAGATGGAAAACTCCAAGAAAGGTTTTGTACCTATTCAAAGAGGGACTATATTGAGTTCAGCTCAATGTCCAAGCTCAAAGGGTGAGCAAGAAACAATGAAACAAATCCCATATGCTTCTGCTATAGGATCCATCATGTATGCGATGATATGTACTAGACCGGATGTGTCATGCGCTTTGAGCATGACAAGCAGATACCAACAAAATCCAGGAAACAGTCATTGGATGGCTGTTAAGAACATATTGAAATACCTTAGGAGAACTAAGGATATGTTTCTGATATATGGATCTGGTGAGGAGGAACTCGCTATAAAAGGTTACACGGATGCGAGCTTCCAAACTGATCGAGATGATTCTCGATCACAATCTGGGTATGTGTTCACTCTTAATGGAGGAGCTGTCTCTTGGAAGAGCTCAAAACAGGAAGTGGTAGCATTGTCCACTACAGAATCAGAATACATCGCCGCTTCATTGGCAGCTCAGGAAGCTGCATGGTTGAAGAAATTCATTACTGATCTAGGGGTGGTCTCTTCCATTCAAGACCCCCTAGAAATCTTTTGTGACAACGAGGGTGCGATTGCACAAATCAAGGAACCTCGTTCGCACCAAAAGACAAGGCACATAGAGCGGAGATTCAACTACATAAGGGATGAAGTTGAAAAGGGAAAGATATGTATTCGCAAAGTTGGAACTGATCAAAATCTTGCGGATCCATTCACGAAGCTCCTAGAAAGACCGAAACATGAGCGTCATGCGAGTGGCTTAGGACTTCGATATTCTAGTAATTGGATTTGATCTATTTTGTATTAAAGTTTAAAAGACTTTTGTAATTTAACTCTTTTATATGATTATGGAATCTTGAGTTAAATTCTAATTTTGCATGTTTAATCCATGAATAAGTTATCTTATTCTAAAAGTCCGTAGTCGATCACATTTGTGGGAACAAATATGAAGCAAGACTATTATGAACTAGGATTGGTGGATATTCATAAGGAATGAATATAGAACATAGGTATGCTGCCAAGGTTCATAGATATTTGTGGGATACAAATATTGGACTGACCCGCTCTCAATATTACTACATGGAGTCGATTGACCTGATCATTAGTAATTTTGAGTAAAGGAGAATTTCATATTATCCTTAGACCTGAGATGTATACTGGGTCTTGATTTTCACCAAGTATTACACTTTGACTCTCCCCTTCGCTATTCGTAAAAGATGGTACATAAGGATGAGCTCGGGTGGAGTATAAAGTGATAGTGAGAGGCGTATACAGTCAAGAAGGAATTTGTTCCTCTTATGTGTTGAGAGTTTAGATGTCTAAGGCCTGATAAAGTTGAATTGTAAAGAGAATGATCACCTATGTCTCTTAGATCCAACATGACATCTAGTAACAAAGGGATATAATGATAGATTCACCTAAATCATATCAAGTAAGGGACTTGAAGGGATGATGTTATTGAATGGCACTTCGTCAAACACATTAGGGGTGGTGAACTGTTGTTAGGCAGTATTCACCACTTGCATTAATTTTCTATGTATCTCGTGCAAGTGGGAGATTGTTGGAATTACGTATGCCCGAGACACATACTTATACTAATGTGGCTAACTGTGTTTGATCCAAGTCGGGTCATACCCAATAACAAGCTAGACAACACCAAATGTATTCTTTAATGATTTGATCATTTAAACGAATACCGAACACTACGTGTTTAGAAAATTGGTTTTCTAAACAAACACACTTGATAATTTAAATAAATTATCTGGATAATTTATTTATATAAATTAATTATTTAATTAGTTAAATAATTAAGATAGCATGCATGATTTATAAAATTATTTTATAAAGTATAAGATGGAGATGGAGATGTTTTAATTGTTAAAACAAAAAACAAAAAAAAAAAAAAAAAAAAAAACAAAACCGGCCACCCATGTGGGGTGGTGGTTTTACCCAATCAAATGCCTTGTCTCCATGTGATGACAAGTTGATTTATCTCCACATCCAAGACATGCAATTGTATCTTTAAATTTTGAATTTTTCAAGTGTTGAATTAAGTTCATACTCTCTCTCTCCCTCTCAAAACTCACGGCCCCTTTTGGGCAGAAAATTGGGAGTCTTTGGGAGCTCATATAGTGTTCATAAAATCCTAGCAATTACTTGGTGTTGTCACAAATAGCTTGGGGTATCACACTCTTGAGGTCTTCTTCTTTGGAGGCTTGTCATTCATCCACCATCTCCTTCAACAAATCACTTGTTCTTCTAAAGGTAGAAGAAGGTACAATTTACATTTGTGAGCATCTTGTTCTTGTAATTTTGATCCTTGTTCTTTGGGTTTTAGTTTTAACATAATGGTATGTTCATAACAAGTTTTAAAATCTAAGCTTCCGTTGCGTTTTCATGTTAAATATGGTTAACTTGAACTTTGATAATCTTGTATAAAACCCAACATAAAGGTCTTAAGCCGGATTGTATATCCGACTAACAAATGGTCATACTCGTACTATAGGTGCGAGATAGCAAGGGAAAGACCCTCGGACGGTGTTGAAGCCGATCCCAAAGCGATAAGGTGAATACGCCCCCAAACTTTTTAACTTGTTTTCAAATGAGTCAAACATGTTATATGAAAATGATTTACAAGGGACTATGTGTTCCTAAAACCATTATAAATGAGAGTATAAACCTAGCCCTCAGGCTGTGGTATACGTGTGTCTGGATCCTTACATAGGTGGTACTACGCGATGGGCACATCGCACCACCCTGATCGTAGGACGCTTTCCCGCGGGAAGTACGATCATTGTGTATATTTACGGGTACTTAACCAAGTCGAGCGTTGCGGTGTTTGCTGAGGTGACCTAGAGTAGAGACTTGAATTTATAAATGTGTTATTTAACTTTGTTATACCTAAGCCACGATGGGCCGAGGCAGGCATAGTCTCGAGGGGTAATAAAGTAAAAGAAAATATTTTAGCGTCAGCGTGTTCACCAGCATTCGTTGCTGACGTATTTTATTTACGTTTTGCAGGTGAACAAGATTAGCGCTTGGAACGTCGAAGTGCTATTTATATATATCCGATGGCTCGGATTTGTTTTGTATAAACTTAGAATATTAAATGGTGGTTTTGTAAATATAAACAAATAATCTTTTGAACTTGATCAGGAATCTTTTAAAATCCCGACTTATATATATGTAAATTTTT
Organism: Bidens hawaiensis; assembly: GCF_021521415.1. Classification (NCBI taxonomy): domain Eukaryota; kingdom Viridiplantae; phylum Streptophyta; class Magnoliopsida; order Asterales; family Asteraceae; genus Bidens; species Bidens hawaiensis. The sequence goes on from NW_027504889.1 coordinate 237,009, forward strand.
ACAAATTTAAACTCACAAGTTTTACAAGACTTCCGGTAATATAACGTAACTCTGATTTATTTATATTTGTGGTACCAACATTAAGGGTGACACTCCTAGGTCGTGTTTTGGGGTGTGACACTAGGTGGGTTCTTTTTCTTTCCTTTTTTTTGGAACGAGGACAAGTTATGAAACATTTTAGTGTTTTTACTTTTTTGTTTATGATATATATTTTGAGTTATAATTTATTATTATTATTTTTGAATATTTTTTTGAGGGATTTTGATCTTAATAGAAAACCCTTAGAAAAAAATTCAAGAAAAATTATAAAAAAATCATAACTTAAAATATAAATAAAAAACGAAAAATGTAAAAAAACCAAAATGTTTCCGCCATTATTCTCGTTCATAAAAAAAAATCAAAACCCGGTTCGATAACCTATTCTGACCCAAACCAAAACAACCTTCTTTCTAATTGACCCGTTCTGACCCAAACTCATTCTAGCCCAAACTCGTTTTGACCCATGACTCATTTCAACCCATGACTCGTTCGACCCAACCCAACCCATTTGCCACCTCTATGAAAAATCAAAAAATACGTTGAAGAAAATATGATATTCGGAATAACTGGGTTCATACACACTGTAATTACACCCTCTCGAAGGTGAAGGGCAACTCAAAATCCCACAAGCTAGAAGTGAAAGATATGATAAAGTGAATTATAAAATAAAAAAATATATATATATAGACATGAATTTCTTAGTGTTTTTGAAAAATCTACTCCAACCAAAGCTCACAGGGTTGATTATAGTGTCAGGCTTACAAGTTATGGTGATTCTTTAAAAAGAATCCACAAAACGTCAACGTTATAGTATGAGTAATATACATCAACAAACTTGTACCTATAATATATGTACTAGCAGCAAGCCTTAATAACTAGATATGTATATCGTTTTTTTGATAAAAGACATTATTTATGCATAATCACAAATAAAAGTTAGATCGGTATAAGAGAAATATTGACTACAATAAGAAGTAACACTTGGATGAGATGGGTATGTGGACGGGTAGAGTCTAATGCCCGCTACTTATCATTTTATTAAATATTTGTTACACATATAGTAGCCAAATGCATTATCATCACATATTGCAGACACTACTATTGTCGAGCTCGTTTGAAAAAAAAAATGTCATCCATCATCATCACTCATCTTCGATCTACTACCAATCTATACTCTCTAATAAAAGACTACAAGTTTTGTCACTAGTCACTCTTACATTAAACCTCACTCTTTTAACAAATTTTTAATAGTTAACATTCTTAAAATTTATGCTTCAAATTTTGTTAATTTAATATTTACTTCATATTTTTTTTTCAAACATTTGATATTTATAATTATTTTATACTTTGAAATTGTTTTAAATACTATTGTACAATGACTGTATTAATAGTGTTTAACGAGTTTATTGTTTATTGTATACCGATTATATATGATTATATATTAAATATTGTATTTCAAGAACTACCCGTGAAATACACGGGCCTCAAACTAGTTTATGATATACACATCCACATATTAGCAAAAAACCTAGTTCTAGAATTCGATATAATTACTTTTTTTTATTTATAACTGTAACATCCCGAAATTTCAAGATAATATTAATTATATTACTTAATAATAGAGGGAAAGTTTACTCGGGTTATCAGGAAATAAATAAATAGAGTAGGAGTTGGTATGGATCGGGCTAGTGTTGGGTAATGGATGCGGGTTGTGGACTTGGATTATTTGAGATGGGTTAAATGAGAATGGGATTTAAGGGATATAAATATCCCCTAAACCCAAAATATCTTCATTCTCACCCTACACCCTAAAACTCCTAACACACACATAAACACACATTCTAACCGATCAAGATTCGAAGCCGAGACCCGAGATTTTGTTGATAGATCTGAGTTGGTAAGGTAAGAACTAATCCAACAAAGCTAATATTACTGAAAATGGTTAGGATTGGATGGGTTAACCGGACCCGAAACCCAAACTGCCCAAATCGGACCCCTAAAACGTCGATTTTAGGCCGATTTGATGGTTGAGATTTGTAGGCGCCGATCATACAATTCCGTGGGTACCAAAATCGAGTTATTTGGCTAAGAAACGAAGGAGTTATGGGCAAACAGATCTGCAGCGCGATAACTTCGCCTGCAAGATTAAGTTCGCCTGATGAACTTCGCCTTCAAGCGTAACTTCGCCTTCAAGCGTAACTTCGCCTAAGGATAACTTCGCCTACGGCCAAGTTCGCCTAAGGATAACTTCGCCTGAAGCCAAGTTCGCCTAAGGATAACTTCGCCTGAAGCCAAGTTCGCCTAAGGATAACTTCGCCTGAAGCCAAGTTCGCCTAAGGTTTAACTTCGCCTGAAGCCAAGTTCGCCTAAGGTTTAACTTCGCCTGAAGCCAAGTTCGCCTAAGGTTTAACTTCGCCTAAGCCAAGTTTGATTAGAAAATAAATTATAAAGCGATAAGTTAAAGTAAGCTAATACTAGGCCACCAGATTAGATCAGACGAGTATTGATACGTGTAACTTGTACAGTTAGCCGAGCTCAGTTAAAGAAGGGATTTACAGCTACCAGAGGAAGAAGCAGAGTCCAGGTGAGTTTCTAGCCCCATTCCTTGTTATGTTTTCGGGGCTGTGTGCATACTCGATGTGTTGTTAATACATTTATCCTAAGTGATAAGTGTATGCCATATGTGATTTGTGTGATAGATATGAATGATTGCTTGTCGGTACGCGAACGATCTTCGGATATTGCTCGTACTGTCAGGTTTAAAATAAAGGTACGAATATTATATATCGAAGATGTATAAATATTTCAAATGAATACTTGTCGGGGCGTGAACGATCTTCGGATATTGCACGTAACGACAAGGGGTATGGTTGTTAAATGAATGATGTAAAGAACGCCTGGAGTGTTCTTATGTTCTAATGTAATTATCGTATATGTGAAGTATGTGTATATAGGTACACGATTGGCATGTGAGTTCTATGTTCGACATGGTAAGTTAGGATGGCAAATCCCTCTAGCTTCTGTCGGACATAGACTCGGCAGGTGATGGCGTAGTTAAGGACTGCGAGCCTTATACGTGATGTAGATGATAGATGTAAATGTAGATAGGTGTCAGCATAGGAAAGGGCTGTGAACCTTATACGTGCTGGTTTTGTAGCATAGGGGAGGACTGCGAACCTCGTACGTGCTATGAGTTAGGTTGCAACATAGGGAAGGTCTGCGAACCTTGTACGTGTTGTGGATGTGTGTCAGCATAGGAAAGGGCTGTGAACCTTATACGTGCTGGTTTTGTAGCATAGGGGAGGACTGCGAACCTCGTACGTGCTATGAGTTAGGTTGCAACATAGGGAAGGTCTGCGAACCTTGTACGTGTTGTGGATGTGTGTCAGCATAGGAAAGGGCTGTGAACCTTATACGTGCTGGTTTTGTAGCATAGGGGAGGACTGCGAACCTCGTACGTGCTATGAGTTAGGTTGCAACATAGGGAAGGTCTGCGAACCTTGTACGTGTTGTGGATGTGTGTCAGCATAGGAAAGGGCTGTGAACCTTATACGTGCTGGTTTGGTAGCATAGGGGAGGACTGCGAACCTCGTACGTGCTATGAGTTAGGTTGCAACATAGGGAAGGTCTGCGAACCTTGTACGTGTTGTGGATGTGTGTCAGCATAGGAAAGGGCTGTGAACCTTATACGTGCTGGTTTTGTAGCATAGGGGAGGACTGCGAACCTCGTACGTGCTATGAATTAGGTTGCAACATAGGGAAGGACTGCGAACCTTGTACGTGTTGTGGATGTATTATGGTATAGGGAAGGACTGCGAACCTTGTACGTACCATAAATGGTGAACATAGGTAAGGACTGCGAACCTTGTACGTGTTCACGACCTTGAGTACAGGTATAGACGGTGAACTATGAACGTACTCTCGGTAGACTGAGGTTAGTGATTGTAGATATGTATGTATGTATGGTAGCAAGTATGTATGTAGAACAGAAGGGTAACTAGTGAAGTATGGATACGTATCTACGGATATGTATGTATGTGTATGTATTGTATGGCGTTCGATTAACTAGAACTCACTCAGCGTAGCTGACTTTTAGTATGTACGCAGGTGAGCTGATTATAGAGTTAGCATGAGGATGACACACGGCATGGATTGAACGGCTGGCATCTGAAGAAAGAAGTAAAGATGTTTTAAATATAAAGTTTTGTGTTATGGTATCAAAGAAAAGATTTAATGCTTTGTAACAAATGATTGATGTTTTATATTCCGCGAAAAATTTTAATAAACTCTGATTTGAAGGACTGTGTTTATGAGTAAATCCGACGCTAAAGTAGGGCTACCGGGTTCGGGGCCTTACAATAACTATGTTATAAACCCGTGTATTACACGGGTTTGAATATAGTGTTTGAAAAATTAAATCTTATCCGTTATCTTATGATATGATTCTGGTTCTTCAAGTTGCAATAATCATGTACAAAAAACACATCAAAACTCTTAAAAATTCAAAAGAGCTGAAAAATGTAAAACAAATGTTTCTAAGTATATTGTTGTTTTAGTTTTAAACACATCTTTTCACTGAACTAACAGTTGTAAAAGTTTCTACTGGTAAAAAGAATTACCAAATGATTCAAATTGAGGGTTTAATGATATTAAATTATTAATCATCCATAACCAACACAAATTAAATTTGTGTGGCATACTTCATGCCTTTTTTTTTTCTAATTCATGCATTAGGTTATAAAATTAGAAGAAAGAGCAACTGCATATTTTATAATATCGTCAAAGAAAGTATAAAACTTAGGGGTGTCAGTTCTTGACACGACCCGAAACCTAACCCGAAAAAAAACAGGTTTTGGGTCGGCTAGCACGACCCGTTTAAAAAACGGGTCGGGTTCGGGTTGACCTGTTTTCTAAACAGGTCGTGTTTGGTTTGACCTGTATAAAAATGGGTTGACCCGTTAACCCGTTTAATATTAGATATTTTAAAATTAATTTTATATTCCCTTTTAGTTTTAAAATGTGAAGGAGAATTTAATTATTTTTCATTCCCCATGTTACCTTTTTAGGTCTTCTTAAATTCTATTTTTCATGAACGACACTTTTATATTCTCAACAAGAATTTCATTACCCAAGAATCCAAGATGCATTTCTTCTTTCCGTTCACCAATATGCATGAACGTACCGTCAAATCCATCTACATCTAAATCGACTCATGCTTAAATTTCATTTGAATTTTGCAATATATGGTTTTGATTTTACTATAATTTGTATGTCTGATTATATAAATTAACTTGTTTAACAAATATGGGTTATATGGGTCGTGTTCGGGTCGACCCGAATTTATGTGTGTGCGGGTTAGGGTTGACATATTTGACACGAATAATAATATGGGTTGGGTTCGGGTTGCACATTTCAACACGTTAACCTGCCAACCCGTAACCTGTTAACCCGCCAATCCGACACGTTTGACACCCCTAAATTAATACTAATAAAGTTATAGACAATTTATTACAATTTTTTTAGGTTTCAAACATGTCATCTTATTGAACTTGTAATTTTAGATGATCTTGACACATTTTATTCAACTCCAACAACAACATACAAGAAACTAAACAGTTATAGTGAGTTTTATATTTGTGTGTAAATGTAAAAAAAAGTGTAAAGAAAATATGTTCGGAACCAAAAGTAATATTTTTTTTAAAATAACCAGTTTTGACCCTAACTTGTACCAACCAAACCGGTTCTTATGCGTTGCGCCTAATGACACGACCCGTCCTTTTTGCCAGCTGTAAGAGAATACAAGTAGAAAATTTGATCCATTTACTTGAAGGGTTGAATACAAGCAGGGCCGGCCATGGCCTATGGCAGGGTGGTCGACGGCCATAGGCCCGACTACCCATTAGACCCGAATTTTTTTTTTTTAAAAAAAAAATTATGTATTTTTATGAAAAACGATGTGTATATTTAATGTTTAAACTTAATTAGATAACAACTAACTTGGTCTAGTGGCAAAGGGGTATGACTTCCAACCCTTATGGGTTCAAGTCTCATTTGAGGCATTTTTAAGCCTATTTTATACAATAGCTTTTTATACAACCCAAATTATAAATCATAACTAAGGAAGACAAATTAAAAATTAAATTGTTTAAACCCAACAAAATCCTCTTTTTTACTTAAGACCCAAAATATTTTTCGCCTTCGGCCCATTTTTTTTCAATTCTCGGAGCCTGGCCTGAATACAAGTTGAACTTGCCCGAAATGTTCCAAATCACAATAAAAGTAGGCATGTTTCAAGTGAAACTTGTTATGACCCATTAAGTAAATCAAACTAAAAAAACTGTTGCAAAGATTTTATTCACAACAAATAAGTATCTCACTGAAAACCAAACCATCATTCCTCCCACATATTAAACAATTTTGATTCTTGTATAGAAGATAGAACACAAAGAAATCATAATAATAAACAACCAACTTAAAAGAAACAGACTATTATTTCGAACACCCTACTTATGATCTTACTCTTTACAATGATTTTGTATAAAATCGGTTTGCAACACACATAAACAACCACTTTCCTGTCATTTATAATAGTCAAGTCTACTTTACAGTCTTAACTTATAAGATTTTTTTAAAAAATGAGTGTTGTGCTTATAACAGACAACACAGTGTCATCACTACCAGGATACTATTCCAAAAATATATGAATCTTGCTTCATGAATATAAAAACGAAAGTCACCATGATACCACTGTATTTTAGAGATCAAAACAACTCATTTTCTAAATCAACTTGGCCCTAAACTCTAGTTGATGCAAGTTTGTGACAATGAATAAGCACAATGAATTTCACTATCTAGTTAACATGTGACAAAAGAAATGCACGTATTAGATCTAAAAGAAAGAGTACTGGTATGCACCATTATCAATCTACCATTCTTCTTGACAACTAAATTATGTCACTTTAGCAAAAGTTATCAATACATATAAAAAAGTTTATTATATAGAATTAATATTAAAAAGTAATCAAAATGAGATGAACATTTTCGTATTGCTCAGATTATAGACGAATCGTGACACTTTCTGAATCGGTCACCAATAAACTAAAAACATACAACAAAAATTCACACACACTAAAATGAGTTTCAAAAGTTCTACATACATTCTTTTATTTCTATTTTTTTACTTTATTTACTACTATAAAGTTATAGATAAAACATTAATATGGATTGTTTACAATATTTATTAATTGTTTTAATTAGATAGTTATGACTTTCAATATTTAACTATAATGATGCCACTTGATAAAAAATAGGACAATTAAGTGTCATGTGACACCAGAATGATTTTTATTTATTATAATAGTAGATTGGCATTTGACTACTATATTTGTAACATATGTGATTGGCATTATCATCCGGCAACCCTATTCCCGTTTTGGTTTTATTCTTTCGATTTTCTTACCGCAATAGCGTGTTTCCTTATAATTGGCATCATCGTGCTGGAAATAAAAAGAAGGAAAGTTATAAATCGTTTGTAACATGTTGATTGTTTCTATAATAAATAGTTTGCAATTTGACTTCACAGTGTAATGTTAACAGTTTACTATTACGAGGTTTAATATATTTTTCTATTAGATATGTTGCATGTGTCAATTTTACCTTATGTTTATTGCGAACAATCATGGATATTCTATAGAGTTAAAGATTACGATAATGAGTTTTCAATTCAATTTATACTCCCAATAAAATATTTTGTTAAAACAATTATCTTTAAAGTTCCTTAAAGTTTACAATTGAGAGTTTTCAACCCCATTGAGACTCTAAAAAATTTTCAACCCCATTGAGACTAAAAAAATCTATTTCAACCACCATCTAATAATTTTATTTTCTGAAATGCCCATATTAAGTTCATCTTGTTTTGATCATATTAAGTTTATGATTTAAGAGTTTTCAAACCCACTTATTATTCTCTGCCGTCTTATTTTGTTGTTATTAAATTAGTAGAAGTGTTTGTTCTTAAACCTACATTTGCATTGGCACAAAATATTTTATCAATATAATTTAGTTATATAAAAATGAAAATCTTAACGAGTAAAAGAAATAAATCAACTTAAAACCCTAGCTAGACATGCTCACATGTCTTTTCTGCGTGTAGAACCTTGCGCAATGAACTATGGACAAATAGTGCATAGCTTAGTGATTTTGATGGAGCTCGGTATTTTGAAATAATGAGTTCATGTTATTTAGGATTTAGATGTATGAGCATGCTACAAAAATTGGATCAAATAACAATTGGTTTATTTAGTTTTCGGGTAACGGGTTTATTTAGGTAAGGGTTCTTTAGGTACATGTGAAATCAAGTCGGGTGTGTTATTCAACTATGGGTAAAATCAACGAGTCGGAATGGGCCAATTTAAAACATATCCAATTTGGCCTGGTCAACTTTTTAGCAAAAGGTCGCATCATATCATCTAATTCAACGTTTATGTTGAACTTGATTTACGATCAGATGCATCATATTCTTTTAGGTTGTTTTTCAAAGGTCGCATTAGGCTATTTGTAGTAGTGATGGAAGCCTTTGAATGGAGCCACATATGGTGCTTTTGATGAGCTGGTCTTCACCAGTCCACCTCTAGTTGCCGATCGTTGTTAGAGGTGCACAAAAAACCCGAACCCAGAACCGGACAAAAAAAAAACCGGAACCAGTTTATTTAGACTCGGGTTTTTGAATACCCGTACCCGTACCCGACCCTATCCATAGGGTATGGATAGGGTATGCATTTTAGTACCAAAACCCGTACCCAAATTGGATTGGATTTGTATCCAGTCATACCCGAAAACCGGAACCAGTTCCGTACCCGGAACCGGGTTTTCTAATACACGAAACCAGGTTTTTCAAATACCTGATCTATACCCGAAAAATTCCTGAAAAATATCCGAAAAATACACTTAAAAAGTGCAACTCTTTAAAAATTCAATCTATACCCGGAAAAAAAGCCCGAAAAAACCCAAACATAGGGTTTTTTCAATACCCGGAAATATAGTATTCAAATAACCGGTTTTAGAATACCCGGTTCTATACCCGATCCGAACCCGATACATAGGGTATTGTTTTTAGAGACAATTCGCGGACCCGAACCCGACCCGGTTATTGGCAATACCACATTTTCCAGTATCCGGTCATACCCGAACCCGATTTCATACCCGAACCCAGGTATTTGAAAAACCCAATTTGTGCACCTCTAATCGTCGGCCTTCCATAAACTCGAGTAAATGTTCATATGTTGATTGAAAATGTATCTTTAGTTGATTTAGGAAGTCTCACGCCTCTTAAGTTAGGTGGACAACAAACTTTTTTTACCAAGCAACCACAAAAGCTTGAGAAATGAAAAGCTGCTCCGTCAATAGACATAAATAGAGAGATTACATTAATACGTAGTAATGAGCAAAAGGTTATCTTAAATCAGAGTTTTGAGTATGCATGTTTATTTTTATTGTGTGTATTAGTAACACATTAATGAAAACATATCTACTACATTAGTGTACTGCTAATCCATGTAATGTTGGTTATTCTTCGATGGTTATTAATAGAGCTTAATTTATCCAATAATAACTTATGAATCACACTATATTCTTTGGTAGTAGATAATGAAACACATAATATACAATTATAAATCCTGACTAAGCAATGTTCCATAGCATTTGAATTTTCTCTACATGTGTTGCCACTTACTAGGCATAAAACAAATAGGTGGAGTTACTCATAGTTAATCATCCCATAATCGGATTATGCCAAGCAAATCTAGCGTGGCAAGTTAACCCTCACTGGATATATTGAATGTTTACCTTCATTTAGATTCGCTGTTCCATAGATTCTCTTCTAAATACGAGTATCTATCATATAAACCTAAATACGTACTTGCTTTACTAGATTTTTCAATACGTCAGATTATACAACGTTAACCAACTTGGATTTTCGAGTTCTAAGTAAAATAAGTTATTTTATTTAGATGCTTGTGGTACTATAAAGTTGACAGATGTTGACTTGGTAAACCCAAATTGATATAATCCAATTTCATATTTGTCTTGTTTTATTTTCAAACAGATAATGTCTATATATATATCCAAAAATAGTTTTCTATATGATCAAGCATACAATTCCATGGGTTAAATTGAAACTTTTGGATTATTTGGACTAACCCAGCTTCTCTACTACATATATGAAGCCCATACGCATGTTTATCTTCGTCCATCTCTAATCCTTTCTTCCATTACCACTGTGCCCAAATCTCCACTCTAATCTCTTTATGTCCCTCAAAGATCGACCAATGATAAATCTGATTGATGTAAGCTGTTTCCATTTTCAATTCGTTCTATACATACATACATACATACACCAATGGAAAGGGGGGAAGAGCCCTTTCACAGCCGCTCCTCTACAACTTTCGCCCAACATGATCACAAACGAAGACAGAGAATTGCGTAGATAGGAGGACGAAACGAACCAACCCACTTGTCCTGATCGGAACGATTGAAGAAAGAAAGAGAATGGTGTCCCCTTTCGCCCAGGGGACATCGTCGGAGAACAATGTCGGGGACAGGGTGAGGGCCTAGCAAGAAGCATAATTCTGTTCCAAAGCTTCGTTTCATTCCAGCAACAAGGGCTATAGCTAGTAAAGCAGGTAACAAAGTCCCAGGAATACCCGCAAGAACCAGTAAAGAGACCTCCTACTCCAGCATACATACATATACATACATATATATATATCATGTAACTGTTGCTTTGATGGTTTTGTGTTCTGATCATCACCTTGTTTGTGTTGACAGTCTATTCGGATCATATCGAATCATAACATGTTGATTGTTTATAGAGCGGCTGCAGATCGAGGTATTGTTGTTGTAAAATCAAGTTGTTCTTGTTAACTGTATTTGTTTTAAGATTTAATGATGAATTAACATTTTTCAATGAAATTAATGTAGTTGGTGGTTTCCATCGATTGGCCGGAGATTACCAACTGTTGGATTGGTTTCTACCCAGAATCCATTGTCTACTAGAAGTACTTTCCCCCAATCGTGGATCAAGTATGCTCTACTTACTCTCTGCGCGATCTCGAATATTTTTTTACAATGGTTAATATGTTAAATGTGATGTATTAATTATCACAACTCTGCTATTCAATAGTTAACATGTTTTTGATTACATTGATCACCATTTTGAAAGATTTAATGTGCCTTTAATCACATTGACCATTGTGTATTAAATTTCCAATCTTCACTCCATCATGTATCGGAAAACTTTATTTCTTTATGTTTAAAAGCCAATTTTTAGAAATTTAATTATCGTGTTTTTGATTGTTTATGCATGCAGTCGGTGATTAATTGTGTGTCGTTGAGGTCTGAAGAGCCTAATACGGATGCTTATGTTGCTCGCGTGGTTCAAGTAAACGAGGAAATGGTTGAAATCCGATGGTATTACTGGCCAGAAGAGACAAAAGGAAGGGAGGAAAATATTTCGTGGTAAGAAGGAGGTCCTCTTGTCCAATCATATCGATACGCAGGGCACACGAACCATCCAAGGGAAGTGTATTGTTCATTCATGGGAGGACTATACTAACCTAAGTGTAATTAGTGTGAAGAATGATTTAGACTCTTTTTATGTAGTTTATTAGTAGCATAAGAGTTAGTGTGTAAAATGTTGTAAATTATAAACATTGTGCAAGTCTGTAAACATTTATCTTGATGAATATATTCTTGATCCATCAATAAAAAATTGTTTTCATTGTTTCATTCCTGGTTTGTTTTATTCTTGACGTTTTATTGAATGATAAATTTTCCATCTCGGCCTAGTTGACCACCCACACGTTTTTGTCTTTTTGTAATAAGTTATGTTACAATTAATATTTATTTTAAATTTGAAAAATAAAAATCTACTACCTGTTATATAATTATTTTGGTGTTCAATGGCTCTAAATGGACATGTTTAAAAGTAAAGATGTAAAGACGACAATTATAGTTTTGGAAATATATATTAAAATGTTTTTAAAATATACATTTAATTTAGTTTTGTATTTATGTAAAATAAACTTTTAAAAAAGGAAAAAGAAATTTTAACAAGAGAGTGGATTTAACGTCCGAGTTATTGTGTAAAATAAATGGGACGTGAGTTAAAAAATGTAAAATTGATTGATTTGATATCATACGGTGGCACCATACATAAAAGTAGCCTTATAATTATGGTGTAGGACCATGTGCTTGCAAGGTATTGGTGTAGCCATGTAGGACCAAGTGATGGCATGATATTTGACCTTATTTAGGCTATGCGTAATAAAATGGCTATAAATTGGGGCGAATTGCGACACTTGGCGCCCAGTCAGCAATGGGTGGGAATTTGTTTTTGTAGTGTAATGGTGTAGGGCTACAAATTGGGCCACAATATCTTTTTTTTATTATTTTCTTTTTATAATTAAACTAAACAAATAAAAACCAATTTATTTAAATAATTAAATAAAAATGCATTAAAATTAAAAAGAAATACATAAATCTAAAAAAAACACACCAATAATAAAAATAAATTATAATAAAAAAACACACCTCAACAAAATACATATAAAGATACAAATAAAAAAACTAATATATTCGTCTTTGTCATCGTCCTCGTCTTCGTCCTCGTCCTCGCCTTTCGTCCTCCTCCTCGTCTTCAACCTCATCTTCGACCTCAACGGGACGATTATCCCACACGTGTTGAACGAAATCCGCCTTCAGTTGGTTATGTATATCACTTGATGTGAGCTGGTGAATGTTATACATTCGTTGGTCTTGGGTTGGTGCAGGAAACTGTTATGGAACGCTTCCTGGTATATAGTGTTGACATATTGCGTTTCCCTCGTCTTCTAAAATCATATTATGCAATATGATACACGTATACATGGCATCGCTCATTTTTGCAAACGACCATACACGACATGGGTTTTTCACATAATCCCAACGTTTTTTAGAACCCCAAAACACCTCTCGATATCCTTTCTCGCGGACTCTTACTTCTTCTTAAAATATTCTTTTTTTCTTCGATCAGGTCTTGAAACGTTTTGACGATGATCGAGTACTCTGGATATATCACATCTCCCAATAGTATCGTGACGATAGAAGGTATCGTTGGCATAAAACGATAAGACCGGTATGCTACGGCTGATGTAATACTCTAGCACGTGTGACGCGTTGAGAACGTTTATGTCGTTGGACCGGACTGAGCCGAAGTAGGCTGACCAAATCCAAAGGTCGTGTGAACAAATGGTTTGAAGACTAACCGTTGGCACTCCATGGTCACCACGAGTGTATTGACCTCGGCATGCGGTTGGACAGTTGGCCCACTCCAAATGCATGCAATCTATACTCCGGATCATGCCTGGAAAAGAATATTTGCTTTCGTGTACGTCATATATGCGAGTCTAGCTTTCCATGTCTCTGCCTTTCTTTCCTAGTCCTGAGTTTTTCTTCTTGACTATTGCTTGGGATTGGGTTTGACACTATTCAATGGTCGTTTGAGGTTGGAATCCTCATATAACAACGAGAGTATAATTGTATTATTCCTATACAAATAAATTATTAAAAAAATATTTATATTAAAAACATTAATTATACAAACAATTTAAATTTTACCGATGCAAAAATTCTCCAACGCATCTCTCGTTGTTTTCTCAGCCATCTTTAAATACTCGTCATTGATGTCAGTCGTGTTGTCGTATGCGAGGATGCGTAGAGCCGAAGTACACTTTTGGATGGCGGAGAATCCAAAATATCCTCATGCATAGGGTTTCTGTTGAAAATACTCATACTTACGCTCTATATCTCCAACGATGCGCAAAAATAAACGCTTGGACATCCGAAAATGACGTCGAAACATAACGTCATTAAATATAGGTCTGTCGGAAGTAGTCCTTCATCAAACGATCGTTCGCTTGCTTACGATCCCGAAGGATATATGACCGTCTACGTGGTGGCGAATAGCTAGTAGAGCCGGACACTATGTTATTGGCGACGGCCCGAACCGCGTTCGTGACATCTAAATGCTCTTCCGCCACTCGTCGATGAATCTGATGAATTCTTTGACTCTCGTTGACTAATTGATCCCAAATCTCGCCAGAATTCGTGGAATTCGGGGAACCCATTGATTTTGAAGAAGTATGAAATGATGAAAATGATTGGTATTTTTATGTTTGAGTTTGTGTATGATATGGTGAAAATAATTTAATTGGTTTGATATTTATATTAAGTTTTTAATTTGACCGTTATCCAAGGGTCATAATAATATTATATAATTATTTTCTTCTTTATTCCGGCGACAATAACTCACTGCCCCTGCCCTTTTTCGCCCCAATATCGCCCGGGGGGGGGGGGGTGTTCCTCCAATTTGTCGCCCCTCTTTGCCCCTTTAATCGCCCCATTACACGTTGCCTTAGTGTCCATCTTGATAGTTGTCTGAATTTTGCAAAAAATAAATAAATAAGAAGAAAAAGAAGTCAAAGTCACCATTATTTATTGTAATTTTTGTTCTCTAAATTTGTAAAATGTCGTCCCTTTTACCCAATTATCTTTTTTTTTATATATCTTTTAATCACTTTAGGATTCATTGTAAGTTTATATGTAGCCATTACCTAGTTAGCATGTTGCATCACAATAGCTTGATCATATTTATAATTCATTAAAAGAAACGCAAAATTACCATATCATGACTTTAATCCAATTTTGATTAAAAAAAGCTCATGAATGCAAAAACTGAATCATATATAATCATCATCTACTTAATTATTTGCCTAAAATCTGACACCAAATTACTTGTACGTCATTTGAGTCAAAATGGATACAATACTTAGGGTGTGTTTGGTACCTCTTAATGTTCTCATTAAAAGGTTACCTCTTTCAGAGTTAAGAGTGTTTGGTTCATAGAAATAAAACATCTGAATGACTCATTGGGCCTCTTAACCATTCAGCTTCAAAAGCACGCTGAATGAAAATAAGACCTTGTATACCCTCCTACCCTTTACCTTTCCCATCTTCACTCACGTTCATAGCAGCTCCATCGCACAAGGTTGAGATCGATTTCATCCTCTTCGAACGTACATACGAGAAGGTCAACAATCTATTTCAGGCATACGGCTGTCTCCACTTTGATTTTTGTCCGATTCCAATCACAAACCAGGTACGATTTCTGCTCGATTCTAACCCCTATCCTATCCACGTTGATTTATGTATACGGCTGCTCGATTCTATCCAGGTACGCACAGAGGTTGGTTTGAATGCATATATGTTTCTTTTTCAAACCTTTAGGGTTTAGGTATGAATGCATACTAAATGAAAGTGACCTGATTCATATTACGACCAATTTAAAAATATAAAAATTATTTAAATGATATTTAGTATGTGATATCTGAGAGCAACATGAACCAAAGATATATTCAAATTATGTTCACCATGGATTTAATTATTCAACAAAATAGCTATGTAGATGATGGGTGTTAATGAATTTCATTTGCTTTCAGTTCTTGAATAGGTAACATCACACAGGCTCGAAGTTTTGTATAAATAACCTGTAAGGCCCCGTTACCGGTAGCCCTACTTTCGTGTTGGATTTACTCATAAACGCAGTTCTAAATATCAGAGTTAATTAAAACATTCGCGAAATATAAAAGCTTTCATAAAACATTTCATAACAAAACACGTCTTGTCTTAAAACATCATTTTGTCTTTCAAAATAAACGAAACATTAAACTTAAACGTCTTGAGTCTTCCGATGCCAGCCTCTTATTCAGTGCCACGTGTCTCCTCAAGCGAGCTGCCTCATCCTATTCACCTGCGTGCATACTAAAAGTCAGCTACGCTGAGTGAGTTCTAGTTAATCATACATTATACAATACACATAAACTTATATTCCTTCATTCATAATTTCATACTTTCTTACTTTCTTACTTTCCTTTTTTGTATTAACTTGCTTTCATATCTTACGTTATAAAGAGCATTACGCCCTACATCCCTCGAGTATTATTAGGGCTCGGTACCCTCCTTCCTCGAGAATTATTAGGGCTCGGTACCCTCCTTCCCCGAGTATTATTAGGGCTCGGTACCCTCTTTCCTCGAGTATTATTAGGGCTCGGGTTCCTCTTTCCTCGAATATTAGTAGGGTTCGGTTCCCTAGTTCTCGAATATTAGTAGGGTTCGATTCCCTCTTCGTTACCATACAACCATACATCATACCTCGAGTATTATTAGGGCTCGGTACCCTTTTCGTAACCATACAACTATACAACCATCATTTCCTTCTTTTATTAACTTTATCACGTTCATACACATAAGCATACATATCATACTTACCTTATACATAGCGTTACAACCTGACAGTACGTGCAATATCCGAAGATCGTTCACGTACCATCAAGCAATCATTCATACATTTCACATTATCCACATAAGGCATACACTTATCTCTTAGGATAAGCGTATTAACAAACATATTGAGTATGCACACAGCCCCGAAAACATAACACATAAATGGGGCTAGAAACTCACCTGAATCTTGTTAAGCTCTCCGTTAATAGTTATTCCCTTCTTAAGCTGTGCACGTCTAACTGTATAATATTTACACGTATCAATTAACTACTACTACTCATGTTGTATTTCTATCTTTATATGACCCACAACGAACGGGGGTCCGGGGGCAGCCCCTCTGGCAGCGGGGTCTATGGGCGGCAGCCCCTAGCAGGGTCCAAGGGGCAGAGCCCCTGGCTGGGGTCGAGCTGCCAGGTCAGCTTGGAAAAATTTTATTTCCATTAACTGTCTTAACACATTTTTCATTAGGTTTTTAATTTATTTTCTAATCGAACTTAACTTTAGGCGAAGTTAAACCTTAGGCGAACTTAGCTTTAGGCGAAGTTAAACCTTAAGCGAACTTAGCTTTAGGCGAAGTTAAACCTTAAGCGAACTTAGCTTTAGGCGAAGTTAAACCTTAAGCGAACTTAACTCAGGCGAAGTTAATTAGTTAGGCGAACTTGCTTGCAAGCGAAGTTAAGCTTGCAGGCGAAGTTAAGCTTTGCAGGCGAAGTTATGGTTTTGCAGGCGAAGTTGCCCAGTTCAGCTACGGGTTTGGTTTTTATCAAGCATTTTGGCGATTTTAATACCCTTGTTATGGTTCGACATCACCCACTACGTTCCCTAACCGTTTTCGGTCGTATATATATCCCGTATATACTATAAAGCTTGGACCTTTAAGTAAAAACGTTCAATACTACGTAAACTTTAAAGGTCAAGAACATACCTTTAGCGCTCGTTCGATCTTGGTTAGCTTGTTTATGCACTCTAGATCTCGTGTAATAAGATCTAATACCAACTAACGTTTACTCTCTCTCGGGTCTTGCTCGTTTATGGTGTGTGTGTGTGTGTGTGTGTTTGGAGTGTGTAGAGATTATGATGGAAATGAAATGAGGGTTTAGGGTTTTAGGTTGGTTTAGGGGATATTTATATCCCTTAAAGCCCATGGACCTAAGACCCATTCTCATTTAACCCATCTCAATTAATCTAAGTCCATGATCCGTTCTTTACTCGATATTAATTAATTAATAACGCGAAATCACTAAACGTAACTTTCTTTATTCAACATTATAAATTTTAGGATGTTACATAACCTTGGTATGATATCAATAATTTAGGCTTCAAATTTGATAGTTTTCAACTGTTTATATACAAAATCTATTGTATGTGTGTGTGCTACCAACCTTATTAGGGATGAGCTCGGTACTGTACCGGGATAGTATTGGTACCGAACGTACAAATTCGGGAAATATCGGTACCGGTATCGTTCCGATAACGAAACTCAAAATTTTGGTACCGATTTGATAGTGACGGTACCAAATCGGTACTGATTTCGGTACCGATATCGAATTTACTCATTCATAAGCCTTATATTCATAATGTGTTTAGTAGTATAAAATAATATTATGGTATATTATAAAGGAAACATAGATGACATAATTTTCTCAATGCACCATTTATGAAGATATAAGAAAGTACAAAAATACAACTATTTATGAACTTGTGATATATATATATATATGTACTTTTGACTTGTGCTTTATTTATTTCTTCAAAGAAATGGCGCAAAAAAGGGGTAGGATTTGTTGGAAGCAGGATTGTCTTGAGAAAACATTTCTTGAAGCATGCATTGAGCAAATAACACTCCATGGACATGAAGGAAGTAGCCTTAAACTAATATCATGGAGGAATGTGGCGGAAAAGTTGAAAACAGAATACAATCTTATAATTGATCAAAAGCAAATGAAGAACCGTTGTGATTTTTCAAAAGCAAAATTTCTATTTGAATTTTAGTATGTTTCCATGGATTTTGAACAATTTATGTGTAATTTGGATTTACATGATGTTTTGTAGCTTCCCTTTAAATTATTCATCAGTATAATGGCTTCATCTTCTCCATACTTCCTTTCTCTTTCACATACTTCACTATCACCACGAGAAGACCAAATTTGAGGCTTCTGACTTGTGAGTCACATGCCCTTCACATATACAATAACAAAAGACCAAAAGGCCCTTTTGACCAACTTTCCACCTTTGACTTAACAAAGTTAGAATTCGTATATTTTATATACAACTAGGTTGTTGATCCCCGGCGTTGCGGGGAGAGGGCATTACCAGTTTACCAGGACATCATATGTTGATTAACATTCATTTATAGCATTCAAGACTTTTATGTACAAAAACGAAAGCATCTTTTACGTTTCATCACCATCAACAAACCCTATCATTTGCTATCACGACACCACCTCTACCACCATAGCCCATGATATTAACTTCTGAATTTTTCTTTGTGATTATGATTGGCATCAAGATATTCTTTGATTTCCTGCAAAGAAAAATCTATCAATTTACTTGTAAATAGTGCAGAAAATACTATTAAAAGAATCCAAACTTGACTCACGGGAAGTATTAAATGCTTCTTTCAATTTGCAAAACTGCAAAGCCTTTTAAGCATTCTTCAACATCATAGTGGCCCTGCACAATAGTTACTAATATTTTGACAGCTATTTAATAATGAAGGTAAGCAAGCAGGTTGCTTTAATTAGATATGCAGAATAATTCACCAATCTTAATTGCATTACCAATGTGAAAATTCATTCAATAACAAAGATCTATACTCCACAATATGAAACTCAGATCACAGTTCCATCAGCAACCTAGCTATTATTAATCTTGATTATTTTCCACCAAAAGACTCACCTCCATTTGACAACTAAGATCGATAAATTGCATTCGTCATGTGAAAGAAAAAAAGAAGAGTTTTACTTCATTTAAATGTTCTCCAAGGATGCGGATATGATATACCATGTTCTAGATACAAACATAATTTGTAATTTAGGCTTGAAAACCATGCCATCATAGCGCTTATTCAGAAACAACTGGTTTGTTGGCACACTAGGAGCCACAACTGCCATCGCCACTTAGGGTTCAAAATATGAACCCGCGAACAACAATCGCACACCACAACAGACAACTGCCACCATGAAGGTTCCAAATCAGAACCAGGCAACGATTGAGTACCGACGATCTTGTCAACACAAATCAAATGCCCAGTTCCTATATAAAAGTTCGATAACAAAGGGCTCAGGCGAGCATCATAGCCCTCAAGCTAACAGTACCACCCAATGCTGCACAATACACATGTTAAGTATCAGCTGCAAACACGATATCAAAGGGTTTAGGCCGTCGGCCATAACAGTGTGAGGATGAATCGGTGAGCAATTAAGGGTAGAAGATGTAACCCTACCGTACAGAACCCGGCAACAACACACGCCACCACCATAATCATTCACCATGGCCGCCTTCCGGCATGAAACCACCACCGTGGTAACCAACTCCGCCGTCCGCCAAGACCATACAATGTCGCCAAAAGTCCCAAAATCGAACCGACAACAGTGACAATATGAACTGGAGATGGATTGAGGAATTAAAGTGAATGAGTGACGGCGGCGACAGTACTTTTGTTACATTAAAGAGAGTGAGATAGAATCCAGTGTGTGAAATAGTGAAGTGACAAAAGATGAAGATACGTGGAGGTGAAGGACACGTGGGTCACAATATATAAGAGCATCTTCGTCAACAAGCCATTACGGACTGTCACATCAGCTTCACGTCATATTCCAAACTTTTCTCAAAAACCTCACATTTATTCCACAACAACAAACCGCCACATCATCACTTCATCCTCCAATTAATTTATATAAAATAAATTATCTTTTACGATATATATTAATTATCTATAGTTTTTATTTGGCATATAATGGTTAATAATAGAATGCATTATAAAGTTGAATAAATAATTAGTAATAAATTATCTTTTACAATATATATTAATTATTTATAGATTTTGTTGGACTCGGTCTGCCCAAGAGACATATTATAATTGATGTGGCTAGTACGTTATGATTCAAGTCGGGTCATACCCAATAATAAGCTAGACAAACACCGATAATATTCGTTTACATATGATGTGATCATAACAAATGAATATTAACACTTGAGTTATTTGGAAAGAGGTTTCTAAATAAAATGTACTTGTGTAATAAACAAATCATATGGATGATTTATGTTTTATGAGAGAACATTACATAGTGTTATTTAAGTTGGTTGAATAACAATATGTGAATAATAATAACCAAGCATGTATCTTAACATATAATAAGTTTTATAAGTTATAAGTTATAAACTTATAAATATATATATATATATATATATATAAAACTTTAAAAAAAAGGAAAAGGAATAATACTCTTTCAAATGTAATATTATTATATGTTTGAGTGGAGACATGCAAGGTGAGTGGATACATGCAATGGTTATTATTGGTGGAGAGAAAGATGCCTTTGAATAAAACCAAGTCTTTCTCTTTCATTCTTTCATAACACACATAATTTCCAAGTAAACTTTTCTATCTTCCTCTCTTGGGTATTTTCATCCAACATAAGAAAAGAAGAAGAAAATTTCAAGTGCAAATCCTAGCTAGAAGTGGTGTGTTGTTGAAGCTTGGGGTATGCTAGCTTGAGGAGCTTCCATATTCAAGTTCTTACCTTTCAATCATCATCTTTTTCACCCGGTTTTGTCATATTGAAAGGTAGTAGTAACATGCATGGACTTATAGTGACATGTATGTATTTGATAGTGTGTAATTCGTATTTGGATCCGGGTTTGGGTTTTGCATGTTTAAAATTGGTTTTATACATATCATATTAATAAGATTTAAAACTTTTATATCCGCTGCGTTTTTGATAAAATAGGGATTTTATCACTTTGATAATCTTGTTAAAACCCAACAATGGCATCAAGAGCCGCTTATACGAATGCATGCTTCATTAGACCCAAAATTTTTCGGGTTTATGGTGGGTTTCACCATTTGGCCGAAACTTTTTGGGGTTTTGGTTACCCCATGGTTTTTCAAGGTTATACTTTACATGCATGTGGTAATCTTGAAAAACCAAGTCATTTGGATGATTGTTTAATTTGTTTGGACAAAACCCGAAACTTTCGGTTTGCTTAAGCTTTGGCCGAAAGTTTTGAGACAAAAAGGGGAACTATTTTGGTCTTGTATTATTGCATATTTGGATGTGTAATAGATGTTCATAACCTAGCCATGGCCTTGTGTTTGGTTGAATGATTGTGTTGGTTGTTTGTTCATTCGATTTGGTTGTAATATTTATTTGGGTTTGTAATCTATTTATTCATTCATTTGGTTTGTAATAATAAGTAGATTAGATGTATTTCTTTTACTAGAAAAATGTATTAGGATATATTTTGTAAAAGAAGATGCATGGATGGAAGCCCAAATAAAATGATGGAGACCACAACACCGGGGTAAACACTTGGAGCATATGGACGCGGAATCAAGTGGGAGTTCACCGACACAAGTGCATGTTCTTTTGGGTCCCTTAGGAGAGACTTTTTGGCACACTTGTCTTCGGTCAACAAGTGTGGTCAACATTAGGAGGCTATGGTTATGAACTTGTGGTTGTGTATATTTTATGCTTGCATGGTTGATTTACTTATGTTTGTATTATTTGCAATATGGTTTGCTTAAAATCAACTAGCATAAAATTGGTTCCTTAGAAATCGTTAGGTAATAAAAAATTGGTTTTATTAATAACTAATGATTTCATAATAAAATGGGTTTTATTAATAGGAACTTTGAAAATGGGGTTTTCAACTAAGTACCATACATTTGAATGCATGCAAATGAAAGGTACAATAAATAGTTTTCCAATCTAGAATTTAGAAAACTTAAATCCCTTTTAAAACAAGTTAAACATCATCTTTTTATACGACACTTAAGTCACTTGTAGACTTGAAAGTGAGTTAGGATCACCTAAGCACTTTTAAGAAAACTTGTGATCTTAAGGTGATTTTACAAGTACTTTTGGCATTAGGATCACCTAACCACTTGTATGAGTAAACTCACACGTGTGTATAAGTAGGACGACTTGATTTGAAACCATGACTATAGGATCACCTTAACATGGCGTTCAAAGGTGTTGATGGGATTAAACATACCAACTAAACATATGATGTTTAACCGATCCCATAAAACTAGAAGTTGCAAAGGGTTGCAATCGTCAAACGTTGACTACCTTGTTAATTTGAATAGTAGGATAAGGGTCACCTAACTATTATTTGAATGAAACGTTGGGTTCTAGATTTTAATCAATAATTGTCTTGGAGACATTAAAGGGTATTAAAGATTAAAATTTTATTAATATCGAAAATACTAATTTGAACTTTGTTAAAATTTCTTTTAGATGGCCGCAAACAACGCACCAAACGCTATTATCCCACCCGTGCATAACTTATCACTAAGATCCATTTTGGATAAGGATCGTCTAAACTATAACAACTTCATGGATTGGTATCGAAACTTGAGAATTGTTCTCAAGCAAGAAAAGAAGTCTTATATTTTAGATGATCCTATTCCCGATGAACCAAACGTTGACGATTTAGATGCCTACGCGAATTGGTTAAAATACACCGAGGATTCGGTGCAAGTTTCTTGCCTCATGTTGGGAACAATGATTCCCGAGATCCAAAAGGATTTCGAGAATCATGGGGCGTATGACATGATTACCCAGCTTAAGGAAATGTTCCTTACTCAAGCTCGGGTTGAGCGATTCGAAACGGTTCAAGCGCTTCATGCATGTCATATGGAAGAAACCCAATCTGTTTTATCTTATGTACTTAAGATGAAGAGCCACATTGATCGGCTTGAACGGCTTAACTGTCCCGTCTCAAAAGAGTTAGCCACGGATTTGATCCTAAATGGCTTAACTAAAAGGTTTGAGACATTCGTCATGAACTACAACATGAACGGATGGGACAAAAGCATTGGTGAGCTTCACGCAATGCTTAAGACAGCCGAAGCCGGCATGGGTAAAAAGGTTTTACCCGTTCTTGCGATCAATGAGGGTGGCTCAAAGAAAAGGCATCACCCGGAACCAAAGGCAAGGGGAAAGTCAAGAAGGGGTTCAAGGGAAATGCAAAGGCGGAACCAAAACCAAAGAAGCTAAAGGTTAGCGCTGAGGATCCGTGCTTTGGTTGTGGTGAGATAGGTCATTGGATGAGAAACTGTCCGACCTATCTCAAGGAGTTGAAAGCTAAGAGGGATGCGGGGCAAACCTCAGGTACAACTTTCATGATTCACATTGATCTTAATATTATTTCTTCTAACACATGGGTATTGGATACCGGATGTGGAACTCATATATGCAATTCATTGCAGGGGTTCAAAAGAAGAAATGAAGTGAAGAAAGGAGATATAAGTCTTTTCATGGGCAATGGAGCAAAGGTTGATGTCCAAGCCCGAGGAGATTATGTTTTAAAACTTCCAAATGGTTTGGAAATTATTTTGAAAAACATTTTATATTCCCCTAGTTTGACTAGGAATATTATCTCTGTTTCTGTATTAAGACAATCTGGTTATGACTTTAAGTTTGTTGATAATGGTATTTATGTTTTCATGGATAATGTTTTTTATTTTAAAGCGATGCCGTTTAATGGCATTTATGAATTAATTCATGATGACTCATACATTGATAACTTATTGTACCAAGCTAACACCAAAAGACTCAAAATGGATTTGAGTAATACTTTTCTTTGGCATTGTCGTCTTGGTCACATAAACAAGAATCGTATTCATACACTTCGAAAGAATGGTCTTTTGAAATCAAATGTTGATTCATTTGATGAATGTGAATCTTGTTTATTGGGAAAGATGACCAAAGATCCCTTTAATGGAACAAATGAGAGGGCGAAAAACTTATTTGGTATCATACATTCGGATGTATGTGGACCTTTTAGGACAATGACAAGAAATGGTGAAAGATACTTCATTACCTTTACCGATGATTATAGTCGCTATGGGTATGTGTTCTTGTTAAGACACAAAAATGAGGCCTTTGAAATGTTCAAAGTCTTCCAAAATGAAGTACAAAATCAACTCAACAAAACAATCAAAGTACTACGTTTTGATAGAGGAGGTGAATACCTCAATGATGCGCTTCTAGAACATCTTAGGAGTTGTGGGATTGTCTCACAACTTACACCACCTGGAACACCACAACATAATGGTGTGTTCGAGAGGAGGAATCGAACTTTATTGGACATGGTTCGATCCATGATGGCTAGAAGCTCATTACCTCTATCATTTTGGGGTTTCACTGTGATCTCCGCTGCCCGTATTTTAAATATGGCACCAACCAAGAAAGTGGATAGGACACCTTTTGAAATATGGCATGGAAAGGCTCCAAAATTTTCATATTTAAAGGTATGGGGTTGTGAGGCTTATGTTAAGATCTACACCCCTGACAAACTTGAATGTCGATCCACTAAGTGTATATTTGTAGGATATCCCACGGATTCGATGGGATATTATTTCTACAATCCAAGCGAGCATAAAGTGTTTATAGCTCGAAAGGCTAAGTTCTTGGAAAGAAGGTTCCTTATGGAAGGAACTGATAGAACTGTAGAACTCGAAGAGGATCGAGAACTACAAGCCGATACACGTTTGGTTGACGCTAGCAATCAACAAGAGGTTGTTGAGGATGATCAAATGGTTGATAAAAACACACAAAATATTCGCAAATCTGGTAGAGTTAGCACCCACCTGAGAGATATGGATTTTTCATGGTTGGATGCTACGTGGTAGATTCGGATGAACCCACCACATACCGAGATGCAATGTCGCAATCTGATTGTGACAAATGGCTAGAAGCCATGAATGTTGAGATGCAATCCATGCATGACAATCAAGTATGGGACTTGGTTGCTCCACCTCTAAATTCCAAACTCGTTGGAAGTAAGTGGGTTTTCAAGAAGAAAACTGATATGCATGGAAACTTGGATACTTATAAAGCTAGACTTGTAGCAAAGGGTTTCACTCAAACTCAAGGGGTTGATTATGATGAAACTTTCTCGCCCGTAGCGATGCTAAAGTCTATTAGGATATTGTTTGCCATAGCCGCATATTATGACTATGAGATATGGCAAATGGATGTCAAAACTGCTTTTCTAAATGGGCATCTTAATGAAGATGTTTATATGGTTCAGCCTGAAGGTTTTGTCGATCCACAACATCCTAACAAAGTATGCAACTTGAAGAAATCAATCTATGGATTGAAACAAGCATCTAGAAGTTGGAATCACCGTTTTGATGATGAAGTTAAGAAATTTGGATTCATCAAAAACGCTGATGAAGCTTGTGTGTATAAGAAAGCTAGTGGGAGCATCATAACCTTTCTGGTATTATATGTTGATGACATATTACTGTTTGGAAATGACATTCCAACCTTGGAAGGTGTAAAAGCCTGGCTTGGAAGCTGTTTTTCCATTAAGGATCTTGGTGAAGCCGCCTATATTCTGGGAATAAGGATCTATAGGGATAGATCAAGGCGGTTGATAGGTTTGAATCAAAGTGCATACATAGACAAGATCTTGAAAATGTTCAAGATGGAAAACTCTAAGAAAGGTTTGGTACCTATTCAAAGAGGAACGATGTTGAGTGCTTCTCAATGTCCAAGCTCAAAGGATGAGCAAGACAAAATGAGTGGTATCCCATATGCATCTGCTATAGGATCCATCATGTATGCCATGATTTGCACTAGACTGGATGTGTCATGCGCCTTGAGCATGACAAGTCGATACCAACAAAATCCGGGAACTAGCCATTGGATGGCTGTTAAGAGCATATTGAAATACCTTAGAAGAACTAAGGATATGTTTCTAATATATGGCTCTGGTGAGGAGGAACTCGTTGTAAAGGGTTACACTGATGCGAGTTTCCAAACTGATCGAGATGATTCTCGATCACAATCGGGATATGTTTTCGTTCTCAATGGTGGTGCTGTCTCATGGAAGAGTGCAAAACAAGATGTGGTAGCCTTATCCACCACTGAATCTGAATACATCGCCGCCTCCCTGGCAGCTCAAGAAGCTGCATGGATTAGAAAGTTAATTGCCGATCTAGGAGTGGTTCGTACCATTCAGGACCCTCTAGAGATCTTTTGTGACAACGAGGGTGCAATTGCTCAAATCAAAGAACCTCGTGCTCATCAAAAGACGAGGCACATTGAGCGGAGATTCAACTACATAAGGGATGAAGTTGAAAAATAAAAGATATGTATTCGCAAAGTTCACACTGATCAAAACATTGCGGACCCACTCACGAAACTCCTTGAAAGGCCGAAGCATGAGAGTCATACTTGCGCCTTAGGACTTCGATATTCTAGTGATTGGATTTGATCAAAATTTGTATTTGGATATTGGAACAATTTTATTTTAACTCAATCATATGGTCATGTTCTTAAGTTATGTTCCATTTTAGTATGTTTAAATCCGTGAATAATTTGTATTATTCTAAACGTCCGTAGTCGTTCATAGTTGTGGGAACAAATGTGAAAGTAAGACTATTATGAACTTGGATTGGTAGATATTCATGAGGTATGAATATAGCAAAGGGTTGCTGCCAAGGTTCATAAATATTTATAGGATAAATATTGGACTGACCCGCCCTCAATTTTACTGCATGGAATCCTTGAGATTTGTGATCATAAGTAAATTGAGGCGAACTTCATAGTATCCTCCGACCTGAGATACATATTGGGTCTTGATATTCATCGACTATTATGCTTTGACTTAGTTCTTCGCTGCTCTGAAATATGTCAGTACATAAGGCTAAGCTCAAGTATAGTACAAGGTGATAGTGAGAGACGTATGTAGTCAATATGGGATTTGCCCCTCTTATTCGTTGAGAGTTAAATGTCTAAGGCCTGACAAGTTAAATCAACAGAGAATGATTACTCTGTGTCTCTGGATTTAACATGACATTTGTGGCAAAAGGATAAATGATAGTTTCACCTAAATCATTTTCAAGTATGGGACTTGAAAGGGATGACGTTATTGAATGGCACTTCGTCATGCGTATTAGGGGTAGTAAACCGTAGTTAGGCGGTATTTGCTACTTGCATCAATCTTCTATGTATCTTGTGCAAGTGGGAGATTGTTGGACTCGGTCTGCCCAAGAAACATATTATAATTGATGTGGCTAGTACGTTATGATCCAAGTCGGGTCATACCCAATAACAAGCTAGACAAACACCGATAATATTCGTTTACATATGATGTGATCATAACAAATGAATATTAACACTTGAGTTATTTGGAAAGAGGTTTCTAAATAAAATGTACTTGTGTAATAAACAAATCATATGGATGATTTATGTTTTATGAGAGAACATTACATAGTGTTATTTAAGTTGGTTGAATAACAATATGTGAATAATAATAACCAAGCATGTATCTTAACATATAATAAGTTTTTATAAGTTATAAACTTATAAATATATATATATATAAAACTTTAAAAAAAAGGAAAAGGAATAATACTCTTTCAAATGTAATATTATTATATATTTGAGTGGAGACATGCAAGGTGAGTGGAGACATGCAATGGTTATTATTGGTGGAGAGAAAGATGCCTTTGAATAAAACCAAGTCTTTCTCTTTCATTCTTTCATAACACACATGATTTCCAAGTAAACTTTTCTCTCTTCCTCTCTTGGGTATTTTCATCCAACATAAGAAAAGAAGAAGAAAATTTCAAGTGCAAATCCTAGCCAGAAGTGGTGTGTTGTTGAAGCTTGGGGTATGCTAGCTTGAGGAGCTTCCATATTCAAGTTCTTACCTTTCAATCATCATCTCTTTCACCCGGTTTTGTCATATTGAAAGGTAGTAGTAACATGCATGGACTTATAGTGACATGTATGTATTTGATAGTGTGTAATTCGTATCTGGATCCGGGTTTGGGTTTTGCATGTTTAAAATTGGTTTTATACATATCATATTAACAAGATTTAAAACTTTTATATCCGCTGCGTTTTTTGGTAAAATAGGGATTTTATCACTTTGATAATCTTGTTAAAACCCAACAGATTTCGTTTAGCATATAATATTAAATAATAGAATGTATTGGAATCTTCCTTCATCAACGTTTCATTTTCTTTTTCTAGATCTCAACTCAGTTTTCTTCTTCATCTCAAATCATCAGTTCATCAACACCACTATTGATTTTGTCAACACATTCGTCCTTAATCGAATCAGGTTTGTTCTTCAAATATCATCCTCCAATTTTACCCTACAGATTTTGTTCTTTTCAATTGAAAAATTAGGGTTCGTTATTGGAAGGGAAAGTTTAACAATTCTGACCTGAAGCCGCTGCCATCAATCCATCCTTGGTCTTGTTATTTTTATCTATTATATTTAATGGGATATAGCAGATCCGGCCCCACATGTTCTCGTCCGCAGAGCTGGTTGCAGTCCCGGACTGTGTCGGCGGACTTAATGGCCACAACGGTGAAGTCCGTGTTTCCCATGTCCGCCGCTTAGCCACATCATCCAGACCTTGGAATTAGTAGCCCGTTGAGGATGCTCTAAGTAAAGTAGGATACAGACTGTCAAAGCAGAAGCTTGCAAAACAGTACAAAAACTTAAGCGTGATGCACAACTTAGAAAGCCACCTCCTCCCGATTTTGTAAGTATATAAATATACGAATTACTTAACTAATATTATATAACTATATATTTAGTTTTAACAAACTTTTGCATATTCTCAATGAAGCCAAATTCAAACTATCAAACTATAAACAAACAAATACATCTTCATAACAATTCAATAGCATATCAGTCACATCAAGTCTTGCCACACTTAAAACATAAGTCCAAGTCACATAAAGAATAATCCAAAAGAACAATCTCATAAAAATTTCAAGTGAACGTTGTTGGAAAATAACCTACATTAAGTATGGCATTCTAGATCATTCTATTAATGTAACCATAATGACAATAAATGTTTCTATTAAGTATTGTAATTATATGATGGTTGTAATTGCATAATATGAAAAGACTCATAACTCTTGCCCTTTGATGTCTTGTATATGTGTATAAATATAGATACAAATAACATCAATTGATAATCTCATACACACACTCTCCATCAAGAAAAAGACATCTAAAGGGAAGTAAGAAATATTAGTATAATGGCTTCATCATCTTCAAAGATGACTATCCCTACAAGTAAGTATGGTTAATAATTCGTTTATCTAAAATTCATGATTGAGTTTACATGTTAGTAGTTAATAATATTGCTCATGTTCTAATGATATAATCAACAGATGTTGATTATATCAGTTCAATCTTGAATCATTTACTAAAAAAACTGATTTATGACTTCGTGAAAACATGAAAACGCTTTCTTTTACTTTCAGTGAATTAACTTGATAAAAATTATCATTAATTTTAATATGTAAATATTTTGAGAAATTGTAAAAGGGCATTCATTGAATTTTCTACACATGACAACTTATAAATTCATTTTAATAATCAATTCCTTATTATAATGGATAATTACAAGTTCAATTCTCAATAAACAAACGAATTTTGTATACGAAGTCCAAATCTATTGTAAATTTAACTGGTCATTTAATTTTGTGGATGAAAGTTCAACCGGTTTTTTGTAACCGATTCAAACTTGAGATCAATCTCTCTTCATCTGTATTAGTAAACTATTATCATTGTGATTATTGCTATTATTATTAATTATTTTTTCTATATGGCATCTCATAAATGCACATAATGATATGGAATATGCAAAGTTGCAAATTACCATCTATGTTATGTGGCCCATAACTTAAAAACAAAATAATTTTGTGTTCTTAACTGAATTGGCTTATTAATTGGCAAGACTCATTTACACTTAATTATTGATTATTAAGATTGGCTCTCATTTTGTCATGAATGTACTTGTATGATGTTAATGAAAGGCACATGCTGCAATTTTTATATATTTATTTTTGTGGTAGTGTGAAATTGTTATCTTTCAAATTTGTTTGCATCATTAATGACACATGATTTGATGTGTTGAATAACTGAACCAACGGGACGTTATTCAAGTCATTTAAGCATAATACTATTTTAATGTGTATTGTCAAACAATGAACCCAACGGCTAGTTGTTTGATGATATATATGTTAACATATAGGCCTAACATGCATAAATTTACACTTCTGCCTAACGGTGATGTGTATATATATGCGTCAAAATTCTTTATTTTATATATGTATGTTCATAATACTTGAATGGTGGTCAAAGCCAACGCGAAGCCAACATTCAAGTAGAACCATACAATTATTTGTTCATAATACTTGAACGTCGGTCATAGCCAACGCAAAGCCAACTTTCAATTAGAACATTATTTTTCATTCATAATATTTGCATATTGGTCAAAGCCAACGCGTAGCCAATGTTCAAAATAATTTTAATTTTAACCTATTATTTTGGTGTTATAATGTGTTTTTATCTTCAACATATTAATTATGTCTGTTTTATTTTGATTACCTAATATTTAGCTCACTTCAACTCTGCCACTTCTGCTTGTATTAATCTAGCATCCACTGTTACTCCAAATTTTGGAGTTGAAGTTCTGACTGGGGCAAACTTTGCCTCATGGAGGGACTCAGTTAGACTTATTCTTGGCATGTTGGATATTGATTATGCATTGAGGCATGATGCTCCCGCTACTCTTACTAATAAAAACACAGCAAAACAGAAACAAAAGTATGAAAGGTGGGAAAGATCTAACCGAATGTGCCTGATGGTAATCAAGAATTTCATCTCAGTTGCTATTAGGGGAGCAATGTCTGACTTTGAAAATGCTAAAACTTATCTAGACTCAGTGGAGGAATAGTTCAAAGGATCTTCAAAATCGCATGCGAGCACCTTAATTCTGAAGATGCTTACTTTAAAGTATAATGGGGTAAATGGTGTGCGTGAACACATAATGATGATAAATGACATGGCTAATAAACTCAAGAGATTAGACATGAAAATCAGTGATGGTTTTCTAGTACACTTCATTATGACCTCTCTTCCAACACGCTTTGATGCTTTTAAAATTAACAATAACACTCAGAGAGATAAATGGTCAATGAGTGAGTTGATGGCAATGTGCCTGCAGGAGGAAGAACTTTTGAAGTTAGATAAACCAGACTTTGTTCACGTCACCACTACCAAACCATTAAAGAGGAAGGGAAACTTCAAAGGGAAAGCTCCAAAGTCCATAAAGCTAGTACAAGTGCAACCCTTAGCTCAAAAGCCACATCCAGAAAACTTAGCTGCAAATTCTGCCGTAACACGGGGCACAAGCAGCTAGATTGCCCTAAATTCAAGGAGTGGCTAGTTAAGAAGGGTAACAATCTATTTATGATATTTGATTCCTTTAATATTAATGTTCCAATTAACACATGGTGGGTTGATTCTGGTTCTATGGTTCATGTTACTAACTCTATACAGGGATTCCTTAAAATCCGGAGCCTGGAAAGAAACCAAAGGACAATTAGAGTGGGAGATGGTGACGAATTAAATGTTGAAGCTGTTGGTACCATGCAATTAATAATGAAAACTGGTCATTGTATTATACTTTTTGATACTTTGTATGTACCAAGAATAACTCAGAATTTAGTATCGGTACCAAAGTTGGATAATGACGGTTATAATGTTTTGCATGGAAATGACAAAGTCACTATTACTTTAAACTCTCATGTCATTGGTTGTGGTTCTCTAGAAGTAAGTCTCTATAAGTTAGAACTAGATGATCAATTTTCAAAATCATTGTTATCATATAATTTGAATGAAAACACTAATAAACGAAAACGAGATTTGGAAACATCATCCATATTGTGGCATCAACGTTTAGGCCACATTTCACGAGATCAAATGTTAAGACTCGTAAAGGATGAAGTACTACCAAATCTTGATTTATCTGATTTTGAAAAATGTGTTAAATATATTAAAGGTAAAAAGATGAAAAAGAATAAGAAAGGTGCCACCAGGAGTTCAGGACTCTTAGAACTCATACACACTGATATTTGTGGCCCTTTCTCTCCTGGCATAACTGGCCATACGACTTTCATAACTTTCATAGATGATTACTCTCGTTACATGTACTTGTATTTATTCAAAGAGAAATCTGAAGGACTTGACATGTTTTAAAATCTTTAAGGCTGAGGTTGAAAATCAGCTTAACCTTAAGATAAAGGTAGTCAGGTCAGATAGAGGAGGCGCGTATTATGGATGACATACTGACATTGGTCAAGCTCCCAGTCCTTTCTTTGACTTTTGTAAAGAAAATGGGATCGTGAATCAATTTACTATGTTGGTACTGCTCAGCAGAACGGTGTTGCTGAGAGAAGAAATAGAACCCTTGAGGATATGGTAAGAAGTATGTTAGCAAACTCAGATCTTCCTGATTTTTTATGGACTGAGGATTTAAAGACGACATTTCATATATTTAATAGGGTTCCTTATAAGTTTTTCCCTAAAACTCCTTACGAAATTTGGACAGGAAGGAAACCAAGCTTAAACTATTTGATAGTATGGGGTTGTCCTGCCGAAGCTAAGCTTTATAATCCTCATCAAAAGAAACTTGACACGAGGACTGTTAGTTGTTTCTTTATTGGATATGCCGAACATTCAAAGGGATTAGATTCTATTGCCCTTCCCATGTTACTCGCATCGTAGAAACTTGTAATGCTGAATTTCTAGAGAACTCTAAGGTTAGTGGGAGCGGTATAAATCGTGTCTTTGATTTCCAAGTAGTGCAATTGGATGGGGGATGGGCTCCTCTGCGAATTTACCTCCTATTATACCTCTTGTACATGACACTGCACCACTTAATACTCCACATATCCCTGTAAATGAAGGCACATCATACACACAAGAGCAAGTCCCTGAGACAACTACTGAAAGTGTTGAACCCGATAATCATCTAAGGAGGTCATCACGGTCTAAACGACCGACTAATTTTGACGATTATGTAACCTACCTTAATGAAGTTGATATGGATATAGGAAAATGTAATGATCCATCCTCCTATAAAGAAGCTATTAGTAGTGATCATTCTTCTGAATGGAATAAAGCTATGATTGATGAGCTTGATTCCATGAAACAGAATGACGTTTGGGAATTGGTTGAATTGCCCAATGGTGTAAAACCCGTAGGTTGTAAATGGGTTTACAAAACCAAATTAGACCCAAATGGAAATGCCGAACGCTATAAAGCAAGATTGGTTGCTAAAGGCTATACTCAAAAGGAGGGAATAGATTATCAAGAAACCTTCTCACCAGTATCACGGAAGGATTCCTTAAGGATTGTTATGGCATTAGTAGCTCATTTTGACTTAGAGCTAATCAAATGGATGTCAAAACCGCTTTCCTGAATGGAGATTTACATGAGGATGTGTTCATTAGTGTACCGTTAGTGAGTAGTTTGTCATTTGTTACTAATAGAAGTTTATCTAATAATAAATCACACTCTATCTTCTAGCAATATAGATAATCAAATACCTAATATAAATCATGACTAAACAATGTTCCGCAATGTTAAAAATTTCTCTATGTGTGTTGTCACTTTAGTAGTCAGAAAACAAAGTTAGGTGGAATTTCTCATAGTTAATCATCCCATAACAGGATCATGCCAAGAAAATTTAGCGTGACAAGCATACCCGCATTGGATATATAGAATGTTTACTTCATTCAGAATCAAATTCTCCTCGTTATCATAGATTATCTCCTAAATAGGAGTATGTGTTATATTAACCTAAACATGTACACACCGCTCTACTAGATTTTCCAATAATTTAAACAAATACAATGTTAACTGGATTTTTTAGATAGAAGTAAAATCAACTATCTTTAATTAGACGCACGTAGTACTATTTAGTTTTCATGTTGACTTGGTAAACCCAAATTGATATGATAACTCATATAACTAATGTCTTGTTTTATTATTCTATATCATATTAATAGTTGAGTTCTATAAGAAAAGATAAGAGAATTTTAGAATAATATTTAATGTTATACCTGCGTCGGGTGAATTATTTGAGTTAGTGAGATAATATGATAATATGATAATAAAGCTTAAGGGGTAGCGGGCTTGGTTAATAGAATTAAAGATGGACCAAAAAGGAAATATGGGCCTTAGGTCCATGGGCTTAAGGGAGTATAAATACCCCTTAAACCATAATCCTTTCCATTATTATCCAAATCTACACCATAGCCTACACCTTGATAAACACACACAAACACTATCCTAAAACCCGAGCCGAAATCCAAAGGTGAAAACCGGAGCTTGTTGGTGCTAGATCGTCGTGATGAACCAAGACAACATCAAGGCTTAACCGTGTTCGTTGTTCGACTCGTTTAAGGTATGTTTAGAACCGGAAATCATTCATCTAGAAGTCATAGATCTGTGTTAATATGGTAAAAAACGAATCATACGAAGCCAAACTTGCTGAAATTGATTACAGTTTGATAGATTAATTGTTTGTATGAAAAACACGTATATATATGCCTAATCGCACCCCTTAAACATCGATGTTTGGCCGATTTGATGGTTAGGGTTTGTAGGCGATGTAATTCCAAATCCATTGATACCTAAATCGTGATATTTGGTTAAGAAACGAGGGTTTAATTGCAGATCTGATGAATGTTGACTATTTTGTGTTCTTGGCAATTTTGACTTTGACCCTAAGTCAAAGTATGGATAAGAACAAGGATGATTCGTTAAAAATGGTGCAATTCGTTATGTCCAGGTAGCGAATCAACTCACCCAGTTCGTTACATCAAAATTATGCTAACGAACTAGGAGCGAACCAGGTAACGAATCAGGTGATTCGTTACTCACCAATTCGCCAAGTTCCAATAACGAATTGGATGGTGTTCAGGTAACGAATTGAAATAGCGAATCAGGTCATGATCAGATAACGAATCAGAATGACGAACCAGGTTAACGAATCAGCTAATCAGACCTTGAATGATAACGAATTAGGCCGTGTTTTGATAACGAATTAGGCTTAAATTGTTATGGAAAACAAGGTGGAGAATTAGATAATAATTTAATTTTCTAAATGGAAAATGTGTTAACCCCAGCCAGGGGCTCTGCCCCTTGGACCCCGCTAGGGGCTGCCGCCCCTAGAACTCCGCTGCCAGGGGCGCTGCCCCCGGACCCCCGTTCGTTGAGGGCTATTGTTATACTAGAAACATGATATGGGTAGTGAAAGTTAATCGTTACGTGTAATTGTTATACAGTTAGCCGTATACATCTCACGGAAGGAGTAACCGTCAACAGTGAACGTAACCGAGTTCAGGTGAGTTTTTAGCCCCATTCCTTGTTATGTTTTCGGGGTTGTGTGCATACTCGATGTGATAGTTAATACACTTACCCTAAATTGGTAAGTGTATGCCATGTATGATTTATATGTTATCTATATATGTCTTGAATGAGAATGAAAGCTTGTCAGTATGTGAATGATCTTCGGATATTACACGGACTGTCAAGGTTATAAATATAGATTTGAATATTGTATGTAATGTAAAGATGATTGCTTGTCGGTACGTGAACGATCTTCGGATATTGCACGTACTGTCATGTTATAAATATAGATCTGAATATTGTATGTAATGTAAAGATGATTGCTTGTCGGTACGTGAACGATCTTCGGATATTGCATGTATTGCCAAGTATAGTGATTGTCTCCTTATATGGATATTAAATAATAAATTATGTACATAGTTCCTTCTATGGATAATATATATTGAGTGTTCCTTCTATGGAAAACACAGTGTTCCTTTAATGGAAAGCATAGTGTTCCTTTAATGGAAAGTACAGTGTTCCTTTAATGGAAAGCATAGTGTTCCTTTAATGGACAGTGTTCCTTTAATGGAAAGCATAGTGTTCCTTCTATGGAAATATATAGGATGTTCCTTCTATGGAAGTATATAGAGCGTCCTTCTATGGAGAATTTATACAGAGCGTCCTCCTATGAAATATATATATAGCATGGGCAATAGCCATGGTTCTTTTAATAGATATTGTGTGACGTTCCTCTTATGGATATTTATACAAGGTTAAGATATGTAAGTATGTAAGATATGTGTATGTATTGTATGTCGCCTGATTAACTAGAACTCACTCAGCGTAGCTGACTTTTAGTATGCACGCAGGTGAATATGATTAAAGAGCTAGCATGAGGTTGGCACATGGCACGGATTGAGCGGCTGGTATCTGAAAATGAAAGTAATGGTGTTTTAAATATGATGTTTATTATCATGGTTTTAAAAAAATGATTTAATGTTTTGTAATGAATGACTTAAGTTAACGTTTCCGCGAAAGTTTTAATAAACTCTGATTTGTAGAACTGTGTTTATGAGTAAATCCAACGCTAAAGTAGGGCTACCGGGTTCGGGGCCTTACACCTAGTTTCTATGCTATATATACGGGGACGCATACTCTCATTATCTTCGTCCATCTCTAAATAATTTTATAGTCGCTGTGCATAAGCGCCTCTTAATCTATTTACCTTGATCTCCCCCCTAAGATCGATCGATGAGATATTCAATTCATGTAAGCATCGTCTTTAATCCGTTATATATATATATATATGTTTATATATGTCCGAATTTTATAAGTGTAATTGTTGTGTTATGATCATCTTAATTGTTTGTGTTTTGAAAGCAGTTGACAATCTATGAGGATTGGATCAGACCAGACTACAACTGTTGATTATTCATAGGAGTGGTTGCAGATCCAGATACATTCATTTGTTGTTGTAAAATTAATCAAGTATGATGTTGTTAAATGTATTTTAAGATGATTTAATGCTCATGAATTCATATCTTAATGACATATAGGATTGGGCAACAGATGGGAATATAACATGCTGATTGTTCCATGGTGGACATACGAGATGACTGGATCGTTGCTAGTGTCGCGGACAATAATATACTTCAAATATGGAAGATGGCTGACCATATTGAAGTTGGTATCCTTGCGGCTAATAAAAGGATTCCCGAGCCTTCTAGCTTAGTTAGATATGAACATATGTATTAGAACAGTTTTTTTTTTACTTCTTGTTTTCCTTTTGTCTAATGTATGATTTATATTGTGTTGTATATGATATATACGATTGGCTTTGTTGCAATAGCATTTTACATTGATAGTTTAATATTTTGTTTTTCCATGGGGATTATCCTCTATACTACAAAAGTACAAATGACATATTTTACCCTTCCAAATAAAAATGGGTTCTAATGGACTTAAAATTGGGTTCTGATGGCTCTAAGCGGCTGCTGACATGTTTCAAAGTAAATAATGAAATAACACGGTCATGCTAGGTGAATATATATTGCAACCAAACAGTATATCTAAGCAGCGGAAATGGTATACTTCAACAGCCTAAACATTTTTAGAATGGCCCGTTTTAACTTATGCCTATTTTGTCAAAACTGCAGCATCTGATCTAAACCAAAATCTTAACAGAAACAAGATCACCTTTTTTTTAAATAAAAATGGCTCATTCTAACATGCTACCTCACCTAACCCAGTCCGTTTGTTTTTCCTGGTCTAGCTAGTTAATACTATAAAAATAAGGTTTATTGGTTTATATTAATCTCAGTTATTATCTTTTGGTCACTATTAACGAATTGGCTGCTGACGGTTCCAACTTTTAACGTATTTGTTCCTAACGGTCTACGACTAACAGAATCCTAACGCTGTAAGTTAGTTACAGTTCGTCGGAAAAACGTTTTTTTTTCCAGAAAAGTCACATTTTTTGCTCGAATACACCACTTGAACACTGCCACCACCACCAATTGACTCACTGCCAACCAACCACCACCACTTAAGCACCATCAACCGAGTATGAAAAAGCATTAATTGTATGAAAAAGCATTAGTTGTAGTATAAATTCATCTTCATTCTATTTATCTAAAAAATATGTTAAACTGTTTTAAAAGCGTACATTCAGTTTTGTATTTATGTAAAATAAAGAAAAAATATTTTTTTTTAAACAAGAGAGTGACGAGTGATTGTGTAAAATAAAGGGCCGAAAACTCGAGTTAATGAATATAAATTGATTGATTTGATATCAAGAAAGTAAAGTCTGAAGGGTTAATTTTAGTAAAACAATTAAATATTTTCATAAGATACGATTTGATATTGTATAATATTAGTTTGACTAAAACCAAACTACTAATTTCACTTTCACATGTTAGTTTGTTTCCCATCGTATATTTTATTTAAGAAAAACAAATAACAAGTCCCTCTCCAACTCACAAAGTTGATAATTCTTTGTTTTTCCCGCCCTAAACGGGTTGAAACTACATTTATATGCTAGTGTGACGCAACATGCTATCTAGGTTTGTTACACGAAAAGTTAGGTACTATGATTCCTAATTTTCTTTAAAATTCTAAAGTTTGATACCTAATGTGTGTTACCGACCTCAGACTAAAAAATGGCACACGGTCTATATTTCTATAGAGTTTGATGGTTAGCAAAAAAAATGTATATTCCATGATTGTGTAGTGTTGTTCTTCTTGTAATGCAAAAGTTTATTTAGTAGGATTATTTACCATGAAAATCGAAAACTTTATTTAGTAAGATCTGCTAATGCAACATTTATGTTGAATTAAGTTGATTTATTATCAAATATTACGTATTCTAAAAGGTCGCATTAGGATTATATTCTACTAGTTATGTAAGCCTTTGCACAAATAGTTTTTTTTACCAATCAGTCTTCACCAATCCACCTATAAATGCCCAATCATCGATGCTCCATAAACTTAAGTGATTCTTCTTCGATCAGTTTCATCTGGGATTTAGAGTTGAACTATCATGTCTGCACACCTCGTAAGTTACATAGAAAGTGAACATTGTCTACCAACTTACCAAGCAACCACAATATCTTGAGAAATAAAAAGGCGGCCCTATACAACAAAAATATAAACATTGTGTAAACACATAAGCTAGTAGACACTTAGGGGGTGTTTGTTTTTTCTTCAAACATCTTCAAGGGAGCTAATGTCTGCAGGCGCGCAGACATTACCCTTGAAGACTGTTTGTTTTTTTTCTTAAAACAGATCTGAAGTTATCTTCTTTCATCTTAAAAGAAAAGCAAGGAAATCTTGCTTAAAACATCTTCACAAAAAAACCTTTGCAGCCACCCTCTCATCCACTGCTCCTACCACCGTCCGCCAACACCACCACCCACCGTACGCCGCCACCACCACCCCCGTACCCCGCCGCCACCGTCCACCACCATCCACCGCCACCACCACCGTCCACCACCCACCATCCATCACCACCACCGTCCACCACCCACCATCCATCACCACCACCGTCCGCCACCACCACCACCATCCATCACCGCCACCACCACCATCCATCACCCACCACCACCACCATCCATCACCGCCACCACCACCACCATCCATCACCGCCACCACCACCGTCCACCACCCACCATCCATCACCACCACCGTCCACCACCCACCATCCATCACCACCACCGTCCGCCACCACCACCACCATCCATCACCACCACCGTCCACCACCCACCATCCATCACCACCACCATCCATCACCACCACCACCATCCATCACCGCCACCACCACCATCCATCACCCACCACCACCACCATCCATCACCACCACCGTCCACCACCAACCAAAACCATCCATCACCACCACCCATTGTCCACCACCACCATCCACCGCCACTACCCACCGTCCGCCGCCACTACCACCATCCACCACCACCACCTTCCACCACCCACCAAAACCAAATCGGCATGGCAAGCAAAGACTAAAAACTAGATGTAACTTGAATAAATGACTTCTATCTTGTGAGATAAGTTTGACAGTTATGCAGACAGTATCAGCTTATAAAAACAAACAGTCTTATATTTTCAGCTTGCAGATCTTCAGACCACATCTTCAGTTGCAGACATGAAAACAGATGAAATCAGCTTGCAGACAGTTTATGTCTGCAAAAACAAACAGCACCTTAGGCATGAAACAAAATATATATTATATATGAGTCAGACTTACATATGTTTATCTTCTTCTTATTCTCTCTATCTCTCTCTCTTTCTTTGTGTGTGTATTAGTAGCGGATTAATGAGAACATATCTAATGTAATTAGTGTGCTGTTAATATATGTAACGCGAGCAATCTGTCAGTTGTTATTAATAGAACTCGATCCAATAATACTTTCACAAATCACACTGTATCTTATAGTACTAGATAATCAAACAAAAAATATAAATCCTAACTAATGAATGTTACACCACGTTCAAGTTTTATATATCTACGTGCGTTGCCATACTAGCCTGAAAACAAAGGGTGAAATTTCTCGTAGCTAGCCATTCCATAACGAGATTATGCCACCCAAATTTTGCGCGGCAAGCTGACCTGTGCTGGATGAATAGATCGATCGAAGGTTTACTTTATATAGATCGAATCGTTGTTCCCGTTATTTTAGATTCTATTTCAAACGCATAGTATGTGTAATATAAACCTAAATAGTTGAGTTTTATATGAAAAATACATACAATTTTAGGGGCTATAATATAAATTTTTAGGATTTAACCTAGTTGTGCACTATATATTGGGAGGCACACATACGCATATTTATCTTCATCGATCTCTAACTCATTTCATCGCCGCTGTACCATACGCCGTATGCGCTGCTCTGACCTGAAGATCCATCGATGAGATTATATCTGATTCATGTAAGAAATTTCAGTCTTCAATTGGTCCTTTATTTATTTATTATCTTGTACTTGTTGCTTTGAGTGTTTTGTGCTCTGAGTTCTGACCTAACTTAATATTGTTTGTATTTTGAACATGTACAGTCTATTCGGATCGGATTGGATGATGACATGTTGACTGTTCATAGAATCTATCTTGGCGGACACAAATAGTGGTACTGAAATCCACACTTCACTCATAAAAGGATGCATGAGGAGATCAAAAACCATATATCAGTTTGGTAGCATTGATAAAACATCAAAGCATCAAGCCAGTCCAGTCAGAGAAGATTTCACATTTCAGTCCAGGTGATCATCAAGCTGATCTTAGCGGTTCAAAGGAAGTGACTAGCCAGATCTAGTTATTAGTAGACTAAGTGACGCTTGTGATGTAGTCTTTTAAATATAATATATATAGCGGCCGATTTTGTAACTTGTAATTGTAAACAGACACCTCTTGTGTCCTTAATGAAATGCGACTTTCTTTTCCACGTAAACAACTCTTGTACTTGTTTTGTTAATGAATTGCATGCAGTTGATTTTTTGGTATTTGAATCTAGACTTCACTGTTAGTATTAGTCACCGTTTTCCGACATCTAATTGTGAATACAAAGAATTATAGCACAAGAGAAAACGATATTAATATATCATCCGATTTGACCATTTTACTATTGCGAGTTCAGATGATTTATCATGCCGCTTTAAAGAAATTAAAATTAACAACAGCTATCGAATTAAAGAACTTGATTATTTGTTAATTTGTTAATTTGTTGATGGATATATCATAAGTCTCATTTGATAAAACATGTGTAGTGATGTGCTTAGATCTTTTATTGGGTAGGATTCAAACTTTTGAAGCTATAAGTTTACCCAGTAAGCTTCTGGATTTGAATATTATAAGTGGACCGGGTTAATTACTAAGATATAGAGAGCAATGGGGCCGGGGTTACAACATGGAAATTATAAGGGCATCCTAAGTGGCATTTTATTATGTATGGTACAAATAGTTGGCTTGATTTTGTTATTCTCGGCTAAGCAACGCCATCTCAAGATGAAGGCATGGTGGACTACAAAATATACTGTTATATGGGCTTGGTACATTAGCTAAGCTACTGTTTCAAACTTAAACGACTGTTTGAAAACTTGGGCTATTTCCACTCTTGGATGGGATGGGCGGACCTACCTTAATTAAGCCCCTCAATTGTCTTCCATAAAAAAAATCTTGGTCTCATCATTGCCAACCGGCCAATTTTTGGACTGGTAACAAATCTTGTAATGGCGATCTAGTCACTATGGGCCTTATATTGTCGTGCAGTACAATGTGATGGCAAGGCTTTCGTGGATGGACCAAGCGCTATACTCGCTTGTTTGGTGTTCATCTTAAAGTTGGCTGAAGTTTGACTTTACTTCGAGTGTTTCAAAATACTCAAGTAGCCTTAATTTTCTTTTTTTCTTTTTTTTTTTTTGTAATTTTTGATTTCTAAATTGTAAAATGTGGGGTGTCGTTCCTTTTACTAAAAAAAAACCTTTATTTTTATAGTTTTAAAACAAATTAGGATTCATAGTACCTTTTCGTGTAATTGCCTATTTAGCAGGTTGCGTCTAGCTTGATCATTTATAATTGATTAAAAGAAACACAAACTTACCAATGATGCCTTTAATCCAATTTTAATTAACAAAATGTTCATGCATTAAGTAACTGAATCATCTATAATCATCATCTACCCAAATTTATGCCAAAAGTTGACACCTAATTACTCTTACATCATTTGAGTCAAAATAGGTACAATACTTAATATCTACATATTCCCCTTCATTTCTTTAATGGAAAGATTCTAATTCCTTCATCCAAATGGTATAATAATATTTTTCATATCATTTACTTCCTTTCTCTTTCACATACTTCACCGACATCATGAAAGGACCAATAATAACAAAGACCAAAATGCCCTTTAAATATTTAGTTTGCCATTTTTCCTTTTACTTCAAAAATAACAAAGACCAAAATGCCCTTTTAACCAACTACCCATCTTTGACTTTCATAAAATTAGAAAGACCCATCAAACTTATCCATCTACCATTCAATATCCACAAATTACTTAAAACTAATATTATACAACTATATATTTAGTTTCAAAAGTTGTTGCATATTCTGAATAAAGTCAAACTCAAACTATCACACTATAAACAAACAATTACATCTTCGTAATAATTCAAAAACATTATGGTGATGAATGACAATATTAGTCACGTCAAGTCTTGCCACACTTAAAACATAAGTCCATATCACATAAAGAAAAATCCAAAACGAGAACAATTTCATAAACATTCAAGTGAACGTAACTATCATATTAAATTTTATACGTACAATATTTCTGTTGCATTTGATGTTCAAAGCTTCACACGTAATATTTCTTAGGCCTAAAACTACACACCTAAACTACACCTTAAATTTTATACGTACAATATTTCTGTTGCATTTGATGTTCAAAGCTTCACACGTAATATTTCTTAGGCCTAAAACTACACACCTAAACTACACCTGCCACATGTCTAAAACGTATACAAGTGTTTGATATAAATAGAAAAATTATTAATTAAGCATTTAATATTTAATTATATCTAAGACTATTAGATAACTATTTATTATCATAACTAATTTGTCTTGTTTTGAACTTTTATGTTTATTGGTCCCTAATTGTACGTTTTATTATTATTCACTTATTAATAATTCATTCTCAAGCTTACATATCGTCGCATAAAGACAGTAAATGAACTAACTATGTCGCATAAATACAGTAAATGAACTAAATACAGTTAGGTCTATAAACTAATGCCGATAAATTGAGTTCAAGTCGATCATAATTAGATATGATTGTGTTTACAACGTTGCAGAATTAGAATCGCAAGTAAATTTTGATTGTTTCTGTAAGTTACATTACTGAGAACATATCTAACGTCATTAGTGTACCGTTAATGAGTAGTCTGTCAGTTATTACTAATAGAAGTTTATCTAATAATAAATCACACTCTATCTTCTAGCAATATAGATATTCAAATACCTAATATAAATCCTAACTAAGCAATGTTTCGCATTGTTCAAATTTTCTCTACGTGTGTTGCCACTTAGTAGTAAAAAAACAAAGTTAAGTGGAATTTCTCATAGTTAATCGTCCCATAACAGGATTATGCCAAGCAAATTTACCTTGACAGGCATACCAACATTGGATATATAGAATGCTTACCTC
This sequence comes from Bidens hawaiensis, assembly GCF_021521415.1. NCBI lineage: Eukaryota > Viridiplantae > Streptophyta > Magnoliopsida > Asterales > Asteraceae > Bidens > Bidens hawaiensis. The sequence continues at coordinate 281,525 of NW_027504889.1, forward strand.
ATTCTAAATCAAATTCTCCATGTTATCAAACATGGGATCTCGGTCAAACACGAGATCTCGGTCAAACCATAGTTCTCGGTCAGACCAGAGTTCTCGGCCAGAACAGGTTCTCGGTCATCATGGTTCTCTGCCTTGAGTTCTCGACAACACAGTTTCTATTGGGCTTTGGGCCTGAACCCAGTTGGGCCTGACTTAACTAAGTCCACAAGAATGCTAAGCCCATATCCTAAGTTAAAACAAAAAAAAATTAGCCCATTGTCATGGACTAAACAACAAGCCCAACCTAGGATAATACCAACTTAATTAATTATACGGTTATTAACAAATATATATTTAACAGTTAGCCGGGCTCAGTTAAATAAGGGAATAACGATTAACGGAGAGCGTAACAGGATCCAGGTGAGTTTCTAGCCCCATTCCTTGTTATGTTTTCGGGGCTGTGTGCATACTCGGTGTGATTAGTTAATACACTTACCTTAAGTGGTAAGTGTATGCATATTATGATATATATATGAAGGTTATGAAAGAATGCTTGGCGGTACATGAACGATCTTTGGATATTGCATGTACTATCAGGAGATAGTTAGGAGATGTGATTGTGTATATATATGTTGTATGTATGATGTATGTATGTTATAGAATATGAGTATTCAAGAAAGTATATAAATTTATAAAAAGAAAAGGAAAGTATGATATGAAGGAATTGACGGTAAAGGGTGGCACACCCTAATAATATCTGTGAAGTTTGGTGGCAGACCCTAATAATATTTGTGAAGGAGGGTGGCAGACCCTAATAATATATGTGAGGTTATAGGGCGAGAGACTCTTTAAGGGTGATATCTGTGAGGATATAGGGCGAAAGACTCTTTAAAACGTATAAGTATGAATGTAAAGAAAGATAAAATATGAAGTACAAAAGAAAGAAAGTATGAAGGTAAGAATGAAAGTATATATATACTTACGTATGTATGAAAGAAAGTAAAGAAGGTTAAGTATGTAATATAAGAACGTATTGTATGTTACCTGTATTAACTAGAACTCACTCAGCGTAGCTGACTTTTAGTATGCACGCAGGTGAATAGATTGAGACAATTAGCTTGAGGTGGACCAAGGTTGCAAAAGTCGATAGGCGGCCGAATGGGGAGTTGGGTGTACTCGGAGTACTCGGGGAATACTCGGAGAGTACTCGGACATGGTAAATATAAAGAAAATTAATTTGTGATATTATATATATGTCGAATATCATAAATTTACTAATATTTATAACAAAATCGGTAATGATCAATATAAATAAGAGAAATACATTTTTAAAAAATAAACTATTTTAAAAATTGTTAGTCATTAAGTAAAAAAAATGATATTTATTATTTAATATTAAAGAAATACGAGTTATGTTTTATTTTTTTAAGCCAAAATTGGTCCAAGTTCACCGATTAGATGCGATTCTGACTAAGGTTGACCACATTTAATCAATTCTTAGTAAATAGGCGGAATTAAAGAAACTCGCCTCGGCGACATACCTTGTAGCGAGTACATGGAGAGTACTCGGCCTTGGAAACTTACTTTTACAACATTGAGGGGGACACATGGCAAGGTTGGACGAGGCTGGCATCTGAAGATTTTGTTATGATGTTTTATTACTATATTTTACGTTATGTTTTAAAATACAAATTATGGATGATTGTAACGAATGGTTAACTATTTAATATTCCACGAAAGTTTTAATTAAATCTGATATTTAGAACTGTGTTTATGAGTAAATCCAACGTCCAAATATAGGGCAACGGCGACGGGGTCTTACATTAAAAGATATGGAAATAAACGAGAATTTAAAATTCATCGAAAAACCAATTCAAATAGAAGATTCGAAAACAAAGAAATTGAAAAGACTGGCATTGAATCGTGAAAGTAAAATGGGACTCCCGAAAGGGGGCCGAGTATAAATGGGAACTCGAATCTGAGAAGAAAAAGAAATACCTCCACTTGTTCTAAGAGACAATCTCGAGGACGGGATTTATTTCAAGGTGAGGAGGATGTAACATTATGAAAATTTCGAGTTAAAAATATCAAGCTTCCAAAGTCAAGGGACCAAAAATGTCAAAATCCAAACCTTAGGGTTTAAATTGAAAATACTGGTTTCCTGACCTATCGCGATACGTTTTTGGTTTAGAAGGGAAACCCATTGCGTATCGCGATGCATTGTCTGACAACGAGACGCGTGGTATGCCACGTGGCACAACGTTCGCCACGTGTCCCGCCACGTGGCCACACGTGGTACAACGTTCGCCACGTGTCAAAACGAGGCACACCGTCTGCCACGTGGCGACACGTGGCAGAGCTACTGATGACGAGGATGCCCTACGTCGCGATACGCGACGGGCTAGCCAAAAGGCCATTGCGTATCGCGATGGGCTTACTGGTTTGCCTATAAATAGAGGGCTTGGGCTCTCTCTCTCCTCACACCAAACATCACAGCCACTCTCTCTCTCTCTAAAACTCACTCTCTCACTACATCAAAGTTCGTGCAAACCCTCGATCACTACCTCGATTTTCGTGCCAATGTTTCCTCGATATTTGTGCCACCTACCGACGACATTATAATCTAAGACCAAGCTGTCCAAGAGATCCCAACGACCATTCTCGTAAAGCGTTCCGAAGGAGAAGTTGTTGTTGGTGTCTCGTGTTGCGTACCAAAGTGAAGTGTTGATCAAGAATATGTTGAAGAGGATAAAGACGTTGAAGTGCTACTCGAGTGTGTAGAATTGTATAAGCCGGCAAAGGTAAGCATGATGACAAATAAAATAATAATAAAATATTATAAAGGCTTAAACCCTAAGTCAAAGTTATACTCGATACCTCGATAAAATAAAAGAACATATAACAAAGAAAAGAAATAGATATAAATGTTTATATAAATATATGTGTGATTATATATATATATATATATATATGATTCTTTGTTATAGAATATTATTTTAGTAATAATAACTATTCTTAAATAATAAAGAAACGAAAAGAATTCGTTTCTTAAAGAAAAAGAAACGTAGGTTTAAATAAAATAAGAATAACTATAGGTTATCTTATAAAAGAAAGGAAGAAAGATATTTTTAAACTAAAGGTTTAAAAAGAAAAGAATACTTTTTAACTAAAGGTTTTAAAGTAAAATAATCGAGGTAAAGATTATAAAAGATTAAAGGTCTTAAGCCGGATTGTATATCCGACTAACAAAAGGTTATACTCATACTATAGGTGCGAGGTAGCAACGGGAAAGACCCCCAGGCAGTGTTTGAAGCTGATTCAAATCAAAAGGTGAATACGCCCCAAACTTTACAAACTTGTATTAAAACGAGTCAAATGAATTATATGAAAATGGTTTACATGGGACTACGTGTCTCTAAAACGTTAAAAACAAGAGTATAAGCCTAGCCCTCAGGATATAGTATACGTTTGTCTGAATCCTTACATATGTGGTATATGCGGTGGACACATCGTACCACACCTGGTCCTATTACGCTTTCCTGCGGGGAGCACGACCATGCGTATACATACAGGTACTTAACTAAGTCAAACATTGTGGTGTTTGCTGAGGTATTTAGTGTATAGACTCGAGTTTATAATTGTGTTATTTTAACTTGATTATTCCTAAGCGAAGATGGGCCGAGACTTACATGGTCTCGAGGGGTGATTAAGAAAAAGGAAATATTTTTGCGTCATCATACTCACCAGCATTCGTTGCAGACGTATTTTCTTAACATTTTGCAGGTAACCAAAATTAGGACTTGAAGAACGAAGTGCTCAATATATCTGATAGCTCGGATCTTTTTGTTAAACTTAAATGAATGGTGGTTTTGTAACTAAAACAAATAATATTAAACGGGAACTTTAATCTCGTCTTTTGTTTATGTAAATATTATATTTTAATCCACGTTTTCAAGACTTCCGCTTTTAATACGTAACTCTGATTTATTTACAAATGTGGTACCAACTGTTGGTCGCACTCCAGGCCTAAGATGGGGGTGTGACAGGTTGGTATCAGAGCCAACGATCTTAGCGAATTAGGTATTAAAAGATGATACCTAATCTTCGATCCAAGTATAGGAAAAATGTTTTCATTATTTGTTTTATTTGAATAGGGATAAGATAGGTTGGTAACCTTTTCATTGCCTCCTCATTCTAAACCACCCAACTTAGATGTCTTTCAAGAAGTTAATGGAAAGTTATGAACGTGAAGCAAAGAAAGCCGGAATACTCGAAACATTTCCAAAAGACAACATGAGTGAAGACTATTATGATGCATTTTTCAATCCAGACGTAGAACATGACCTAACCAAACAGTTTCACTTTCCCGGCACCAAACAAAGTCTGATCAATCTACCCGACGATAAACCAAGGCAAGGATATCAAGCGCCAAGACATTCAAGCTACCATTCTTCAAGTTTTCATATGTACCACCCATCGAAGATTCCAACATATCAACCATCGGAGATACCACCGTACTATCCTTCCGAAGTTCCCACATATGTACCACCAAATCCTCACCCATCATATGCATTCCTCGCAAGCAAACAAGTCAAGGAGGAACCTTTGTCAGACTTATCAGATTAGATGCAATGCCATTCAGACCAACAAAGATGGCACACCGGAACCTTTACTGTTGATTCCGTTTATTCGCGTCCCAGCAAAGAAGGACCATCCCGTAAGCCCAAGATGAGAGTGATGATGCTCTATGAAAGTTTTTCACATGCCATCGATAGTTAATGAGACAACCCAACTGATGGAAGAAGAAGATCCGGAAGAAGAATCGGAAGAAGATCCCGAGGAAGAGTACCTGGAGAATCCCAATGAAGTAACAACGTTGTATGAGGAACCGCTCCCCCACCAAAATTTGATTTATGGCTCTGTAGATCCGTATATGCAATATCTCGAAGAACTCAAATCATCATCAAGTTTTCCACCTTTTCAAGGCACGATCCCGACGGAAGAAGAGCAAGCCAACAAAATTCGAGAACAAAATGAAGCGGCTGAAGCCTTTTTCCATTACTCCTCTGATGTGACTGCATCTCCATATCCAGATCGAAAGAACCATTATGACATAGTGATGATGGGTTATCGCGACCCACCTCCAAGGTACGGATACCCAAATGAGATCCCACAATCACAAGAAGAGCACCTGGACCGAGCCTTGCATGAGACTGATGACCTTTGGAAGAAGATATCGGTGGATGAGAAAAAGAAGAAGAAGATAGGAGACAAGCTTCTTCGGAAATGTAACAAATTGACCAAAGTGGTGAAGAAGTATCTAAAAGACTAAGGAACCACGACGAATCGAATAGGGATGTTAATGTGTTGTTGTATGTGTGTGTTTTGTGTTGTAATAATAAAGAACGTTGAACGTTCTGAAATGTAAAGATAGGATTGTATATATGTATATTGAATAACAATATATATATACATATATATATGAATGTTGTAATAATATATATATATATATATATATCTTACGATATATATATGTGTGTAATAAATAAAGGCGTGTCTTTAAAAGTAGACTATTGTTTAAATTTTGCAGTTAAAAAAAAGCATTAAAAAGAAAAGATAATGTCACATCAAAGTAACAATATTGAAGCTTCTCGAAAGGAAGCTGATAATCGAAAAGAAAAGGGAAAAGACCCTGGAAAAAGAACAAGAAGAAAACATTCCCGAAAAATACATGAACCAAATTCAACGAATGATCAAAGAAGCAGTTAGAAATAAAACCGAAGCTAGATCCCAATCTAGACAATCTAGAAAATCACAATCTGTTGAACTCTCCCGAAAGTCTGTTAAATCTAGACCTAAACCGTCCCATGTATAAGAGAGTGTTCATGAGTCCAATATCGATGGTAGAGTTAGACAAGAATTTAAGAAACTTAATATAAGTGGTTGTTTGTTTAAAGATTTCAAATACTTTAGACCTAAAGAGTTTCACGGTGATAAGGGAGCCATTACGACTGTGAGGTGGCTAGAAGAAATGGAATCGATAGTGATTATAAGCAAGTGCTCCGATCAAGAGAAAATCCAATATTCTGCCCAAATGTTCAAGGGCGAAGCGTTAGAGTGGTGGAACACAATGATAATGAGCAAGGGTCGACAAGTTTTGTATAATATCTCGTGGGAAGAATTTAAAGAAATGCTGATGGCGAAGTTTTGTCCTATGCATGAAACCGATCAAATCCAAACTAAAATTCTAAACCATAAGGTTGTAGGAACAAACCTTCGTGAGTATAATACAAAGTTCCACGAGTACTGTCGCCTTGTTCCCCAGCTAGTTAACCCTGAGTCCAGCAAAGTGACACGTTACATATGGGGATTGCCGCGGGAAATCCGCGACATGGTGAGGTCTCATCTTCCTCAAACTGCCGATTCAGCAATGGAATTGGCTGGTTAGTTGATGGGCGGTATGATCCGCAATAAAGATAAAGACAAAAAGGTCGTGTCAACCAACGACCAAAGAAGAACTGGAGAAAGCGCCCGATTCAAGGGCAAATGCGTAAACCAACACCAAACTAGATTCAATTCTAATACTACGCCATGTATAACATGTAAAAGGTATCACAAAGGTCGATGCCACTTCGCTCTGTCTTCCACTGCAACTATTTGTGAATCATGTAATAGATCTGGCCATGCGACGGTCGACTGCTGGAAAAAGAAGATGACTTGCTTCAATTGCAAGGAAATTGGGCATCTTAGTTTTGAGTGCCCTAAAAACAAACCCGCGACTGGTGGTGCGGGTGGTAGTGGTCAAGCTAAAAAGGGCAATGCAAGAGTCTTCGTCCTTGACACTAAAAAGGCTGCTGACATGCCGGAAACCATCACCAGTACGTTTCTAGTCAATGACACCTATGCTAGAGTTTTGTTTGATTCAGGTGGCAATTTAAGTTTTATAGATTGTAACTTTTGTAATCTATTAAACGACCCTTTAACAAAACTAAATAAAACTCTAAGCGTCGAGACTGCTAGCGGCGAAATAGTAAAAATCTCCGAAGCCTTTGAAAACGGAAAAATTCTTTTAGCTGGTTATATTCTGCCCATTCAATTATTGTTAATGACTCTTGCTGGTTTTGATATTGTACTTGGTATGGATTGGTTATCCGACAACCATGCTCGTATCATTTGCAATAGCAAAACTGTTGAACTTCGAGCCACTGATAAACGAACTATTCGAATTGAAGGGGACAAAGACGCTGGCCAAGTTAGCATAAACTCAATGATTAGGGCTAACAAATGTTTAAATCAAAGATGCTTAGCATTCATGGCTTACGTTACCGAAGAATCCAAACCAAAGGAGATAAAGGACGTGCCTATTGTCTCCGACTTTGCCGATGTTTTTCCCGAAGAACTTCATGGAATCCCTCCCGATCATGAATTAGAGTTTAGGATCGATCTCATTCCAGGTACTGCTCCGATCGCCAAAGCACAGTATCGCTTAGCGCCAACTGAGATGAAGGAATTAAAGAAACAACTTGACGAGCTTCTTGAGAAAGGCTTCATTCGACCGAGTTCATCACCATGGGGAGCGCCAATTTTATTCATCAAGAAGAAAGAGGATCTATGAGGATGTGTATCGACTATCGAGTTCTCAACAAAGTCACAATCAAAAATCATTATTCATTTCCTCGAATCGATGATCTCTTTGACCAACTCCAAGGCGCAAGCTATTTTTCTAAAACTGATCTTCGTTAAAGTTCAATCCGAAGATATCTCGTAAACCGTTTTCCGAACAAGGTACGGCCATTATGAGTTCACGATCATGCCGTTTGGTCTCACTAATGCGCCAGCCGCGTTCATGGATATGATGAATCGAATTTGTAAGCCTTACTTGGATAAATTTGTTATCATCTTCATCGACGACATACTCATTTACTCAAAGATTCTAGAATGGTTGATACGAACTTAAGAACTTATAAAGAACTCAAAATAAAGTTCTTACAGCCATTCTAGCTCAACAAGACAACTTTAGCAAAACTCAAGAAGTCTTTGTCACCAGGCTCCAAGGTCTAGAAAACATCATCTATGAAGTTAAATCCAAGATTCTAAGCCTCCACCATGAGCTGCTTGAAATGGTCAGAAACACCCCTGCCATGCAAACATCGATGAACCTCTCACACAAAGAGTCAGAGATGAAGTTCCTCAAGGCCCAGTTAGCAGACCTTGAGAGACAGCACAAACAACAAAAGGTCTCAGCTATAACCGATGATCCATGGAGGATGCCAGCCTCACCATTTGCAAGACCTATCTTTGACCCACAACCTTTAGCCAGGGCTCCAGCTACATAGTCCTCACCATCTTTAATTCTATGGTCCAACCAAAGAAGCAGGCCACAAATAAGATCTCCACCCAGAACCACGGGTGCCTCTTCTAGCAACCCCTCGTCCTCAAAGGCTAAGGAACCATCCAAAAAGCATACATATGATGATAGAATGATGATGGCTTCATCAGTTGCCCCGGTTGATCTGCCAATTCCAAAAGAAGATCCCATCACAACCTTGCTACACCAACTGGCCACTGAAGCCTCTCCAAAGGTTCTTCCTTGCATTTCCTCAAACATGACCGTCTCTTAAGACGATGAATCTGACAAATCAGAAGATGAAGAGATATCCGACCCGAGTGAAGCATTCAAACACTTGTTCATGAATGAACAAGATACAACAGTTAGAAATGATATCGATTCAGACGTTGAGGATGTTGCTTCACATACAGAAACCAATAATAAACCAAATGTTCCATGATCGGACTCCAACATATAGTTCACCTTTGACGACATTCCCCCATCACAATGGCGTGAAAGAACTGTGGAAATGCATACATGGTGTGCTGCAGAACTACAGTATTACGAAATCGAAGTTGTCATCAAGAGATTCTTGGCTAGGTTTCAAGGAAGACTTAGAGACTGGTACTTAAGTCTTGGTGAATACAGACATATACAACTTCAACAGCTCCGATCACCAGAAGAACTAATCCATGTGATCCATAATGAATTCATTGGAAGCCCACTTGATCATAAAATACATGCACGTGATGAATTCTTAAAAATGAAGTGTTGCTCGTTCCTTCCAAAAGATCTTGAGACACATTACAACCGTATGCCCGAACAGTTTTATTGTCTTAATGGCGTGGATGACGCAAATCTCAAACAGATCTTTCTGCAGTCCTTCCCAGAATCCCTCTGTAATGAAGCTTTCAGGACACTAGAAAGCAGGAACATAACATGCGCACATGCATCACTAGGAGAGCTATACTAGCTTATTACAAATGCTCTCGCTAAGCTTTGTAATCAAAAGAGGTTCCTAAGTGATTATGAAAAGACGAGCAGTCGTCTTGGCTCAGCATGCAACGACAACCACCTTAAGATCAAATGCAAAGACAAATCATCTTGCAGATGCTCGAAAAAATCCCACTTCCCGAAGAACTATGGTAAACATTATTCTCCAAATCAAAGATTTCAAAGTAAAAGGTGGAGGTTACTCAGAAGAAAATCCTATCGGGGTAAAAGCACTGACAGATGCTACATTTGCAACCAGAAAGGCCATTTTGCAAAAGATTACAAAGACAAAAGAAAAACCCGGGCCTTGCTCCAGACGATCAACCAAGTGGAACAAATTGATGTCTCGGATTTAGAGTCATTGTACTCTCTTGACAATGAACCAGGGGATAAGGCGGTATGTTCAATCTTCTATTCTGATTCAGAAGATGAAACAGACACGGACAACTCAGATGCATACGGTGATGTCCGTCCGATGTTTATGGCAAGAGCTAGAGACTCATTTTCGGATCCTCCGATTCCAGAACCTCTAGTCAAGTTTGATCTACTACTTAACCGATATATAAAGCCTATCCCGATAATTGCTTTAATAGATTCCGGTTCACACAGAACTGTTCTAAATCCAAACATTCTTCCTCCCAGTTATTGGCTTCCTCACAAACAGTTTTTCCTAACTGCCAATGGTTAAACCTTTTCCATAGACAGAATCAGCAAGCCAGTATACATTAGGTTATTTCTTAAATGTGTCATTAAACATAGATTTTTGAGATCTAGCCTCCACGGAAGAGACCTTCTCCTTGGGTGGGATATTATTTTCCAACTTCCAGAAATGTCGTTTTTCGGTTACAATGGCATAAAGTGGAAAGATCACGTCAATGCGTATACCAGGATCCATAGTCTACATGATAGCCCACACTCAACCAATCCACGTAAAACTCACGAGTCACAACCAGTGCCTTGCTCCTTATTAGAACCAAAGTAAACCAATTCCCCATGTCAGAAAAGAATCCGTATCAAAAACAAGAAAAATGGGTTACAAAAGAAAAAAAAAGGCTGATTGATAAGACAACTCCATCAGAGGTTCCCATGCCAAATGACAAAAGAATCCTCCAGACTGACGCCACTGATGAATATTGGACAGTGATTCTAATTGCAAAAGACGACAAAGGTGTCAGAACAGTATGTGGATACACGAGTGGCACGTTCAACATGTCAGAAAAACATTATCACTACACATATAAAGAGATAATAGTAGTCAAAAAAGGAATAGAGAAATTTCAAATCTACCTTATGGTTCACAGCTTTATTATTGAAATGGATACATCATCCTTTTCAAGTATGCCACAGTTCAAAAGCAAAGCCCCCTCTGATGAACAATTGCTACAGTGGGCTAATTGGTTCTCAAAATATTCGTTCACTGTAACCCATGTCAATAAATTGAATAAGATCCCTTGAAAGAAATAAAAACTTATTCCTTATATATTCTCTCTAGTTCTCTTTTGAGTTCTTGAGTTCTTTTACAAGAATTCTTAAGTTCTTATACAAGTTTGCTGGTGATCTCACCCCGCCTCTGATATTACAACCATTCTAGCACAACAAGACAACTTGTTCTTGAGTTTTGCTAAAGTTGTCTTGTTGAGCTAGCATGTTGGTCTTCATCTTGAATCGAATTTGTAAGCCTTACTTGGATACATTTGTTCTTTATAAGTTCTTAAGTTCGTATACAAGTCTAAGGACGATCATGAAAATCACCTCCGAACCTTACTTGAAATACAAAGAATCGAGAAATTATACGCCAAGTTCTCAAAATGTGAATTCTGGCTTCCCGAAGTACAATTCCTTGGACATATCATAAATGTAAATGGTATTCAAGTCGATCCCGCTAAGATTGAAGCTATCTCTAAGTGGGAAATTCCAAATTCGCCAACCGAGATCCGAAGTTTCTTAGGATTGGCCGGCTATTATCGAAGGTTCATTGAAAATTTCTCTCGTATAGCCGTTCCCCTAACTTCTTTGACTCGCAAAAAAATTAAGTATGAATGGGGAACAAAACAACAAGAGGCGTTCGATATACTTAAATAAAAACTCACACAAGCATCTATACTGGCTTTGCCAGAAGGTACTGAGGATTTTTTTGTCTTTAGTGATGCGTCTCATTCCGGTTTGGGATGCGTACTAATGCAACGAAAGAAAGTGATCGCTCATGCCTCTCGTCAACTCAAGGTGCACGAAAAGAATTATACAACTCACGATCTAGAGTTAGGCGCTATAATCTTTGCCTTAAAGATATGGAGGCACTATCTCTATGAAGTAAGATTTATTGTGTATACCGATCGTAAGAGTTTGAAATACATTTTCGAGCAAAAAGAGCTTAACATGCGTCAACGACGCTGGATGAAAACTCTAAATGACTACGACTGCGAAATCCTCTATCATGAAGGCAAAACCAACGTTGTGGTCGATGCTTTAAGTCGTAAAGAACATGAAAAGCCAAGAAGAGTCTGAGCTTTAAGATTAGAAATCCAAATTGATCTCATCGAACAAATCAAATCTGCCCACATTCAAGCGATAAATGAAAACAAGATCTCCGATGAAAAAGGTAATGGCACCATTGACTCGCTAGTTAAGGGTGACGACGGTATCCTTAGACTCGGTAATAGGATTTGAGTACCAATCGTCGGGGACTTGCGTGAAAAGATAATGAATAAAGCTGACAAGTCCAAGTACATGATGCACCCAGGTAGTGACAAAATGTACCAAAATCTGAAATCGAACTACTGGTGGAATGGGATGAAAAAGGAAATCACTTCGCAGGTGGCGAAATGTTTAACATGTTTGAGAGTCAAGGCTGAACACCAAAAGCCATCGGGACTGCTTCAGCAACCCAAACTTCCCGTTTGGAAGTGGAGTTAATAACCATGAACTCCTGAAAAAGACTCGTCAACATAATGCTATTTGGGTTATCGTGGATAGGTTAACCAAATCAACACACTTCATACCCATCAATGAATCATACTCAATGGATATATTAGCACGTACCTATGTGAACAACATCATCGCTTTGCATGGAGTACTGTTGTCTATAATATATGATCGAGATAGTCATTTTACATCTCACTTTTGGAAAAGCTTCCAATAAGCATTAGGCACAAAACTAAACCTTAGCACCGCCTATCATCCACAAACTGACGGGCAAAGCGAAAGGACAATCCAAACGTTGGAAGATATGCTCCGAGCTTATGTGATTAACTTAGGTGGAAGTTGGGATGACCACTTACCCCTAATGGAATTTTCATATAACAATAGATATCACACGAGTATTCAAGCCGCACTATTCAAGGCGTTATATGGTCGAAAATTTAGAACGCCTGTGTGCTGGTATGAAACTGGAGACAATCAATTATCTGGACCCGAGATAGTCCAAGAAACCACCGACAAAATCTTACAAATCCGAGAACGACTTAAGACGGCACGTGACCGCCAAAAGAGTTACGCCGATGTCCGTCGTAAGCCGTTGGAATTCAATGTTGGTGACAAAGTTCTATTAAAAGTCTCACCGTGGAAAGACGTAGTTCGCTTCGGAAAGAAAGGAAAGCTAAGTCCTCGATTCGTTGGACCCTTTGAGGTACTTGAACGAATTGGTACTGTTGCATACCGATTGCGACTACCGAGGAAATGCAAGGGATACACGATGTATTCCATGTCTCCAATCTGCGTAAATGTTTACCCGGCAATCTCTATCGATGCCTTTAAAAGATGTGGAAATAAACGAGAATTTAAATTCATCGAAAAACCAATTCAAATAGAAGATTCGAAAACAAAGAAATCGAAAAGACGAGCATTGAAATCGTGAAAGTAAAATTGGACTCCCGAAGGGGGCCCGGGTATACATGGGAACTCGAATCAGAGATGAAAAAGAAATACCGCCACTTGTTCTAAGAGACAATCTCGAGGACGAGATTTATTTCAAGGTGGAGAGGATGTAACATTATGAAAATTTCGAGTTAAAAATATCAAGATTACAAAGTCAAGGGACCAAAAATGTTAAAATCCAACCTTTAAGGTTTAAATTGAAAATACTGGTTTCCTGACAAATTGCGATACGCGATGGATCAGAAGGGAAACCCATCAGAAGGGTTGTCTGACAACGAGACGCGTGGTATGCCATGTGGCCACACGTGGCACACCGTTCGCCACGTGTCAACACGTGGCACACCGTCTGGCACGTGGCGACACGTGGTAGAGCTACTAATGACGAGGATACCCTACGTCGCAATAGGCGACGGGCTAGCTCAAAGGCCATCGCGTATCGCGAGGGGCTTACTGGTTTGCCTATAAATAGAGGTCTTGGGCTCTCTCTCTCTCTCCCTCCTCACACCAAACATCACAGCCACTTTCTCTCTCTAAAACTCACTCTCTCACTACCTCAAAGTTCATCCTAACCCTCGATCACTACCTCGATTCCCGTGCCGATGTTTCCTCGATAATCGTGCCACCTACCGACAACATTATAATCTAAGACCAAGCTGTCCAAGAGATCCCGACAACCATTCTCGTAAAGTGTGCCGAATGAGAAGGAGCTGTTGGTGTCTCGTGTTGCGTACCAAAGTGAAGTATTGATCGAGAAGGTGTTGAAGAGGATAAAGACGTCGAAGTGCTACTCGAGTGTGTAGGATTTTATAAGTCGGCAAAGGTAGGCATGATGACAAATAGAATAATAATAAAATATTATTAAGACTTAAAACCCTAAGTCGAGGTTATACTTGATACCTCAATAAAATAAAAGAATGTATAACAAAGAAAAGAAAAGAAAAGAAATAGATATAAATGTTTATATAAATATATATGTGATTATATATATATATATATGATTCTTTGTTATAGAATATTATTTAAGTAATAATAACTATTCTTAAATAATAAAGAAAAGAAAAGAATGCGTTTCTTAAAGAAGAAGAAGCGTAGGGTTTAAATAAAATAAGAATAACTATAGGTTGTCTTATAAAAGAAAGAAAGAAAGATATTTTTAACCGAAAGGTTTAAAAAGAAAAGAATACTTTTTAACTAAAGGTTTTAAAGTAAAATAATCGAGGTAAAGATTATAAAAGACTAAAGGTCTTAAGCCGGATTGTATATTTGACTAACAAAAGGATATACTCGTACTATAGGTGCGAGGTAGCAACGGGAAAGTCCCTCGGACGGTGTTTGAAGCCGACCCAAATCAAAAGGTGAATACGCCCCAAGCTTTACAAACTTGTTTTAAAACGAGTCAAATGAATTATATGAAAATGGTTTACATGGGACTACGTGTCTCTAAAGCGTTATAAACAAGAGTATAAGCCTAGCCCTCAGGATGTAGTATACGTTTTTCTGGATCCGTACATATGTGGTATACGTGGTGGGCACACCGTACCACACCTTGTCGTATTACGATTTCCTGCGTGGAGCACGACCATGTGTATACATACAGGTATTTAACTAAGTCAAACGTTGTGGTGTTTGCTGAGGTATTTAGTGTAGAGACTCGAGTTTATAATTGTGTTATTTTAACTTGATTATTCCTAAGCCAAGATGGGCCGAGACTTACGTGGTCTCGAGGGGTGATTAAGAAAAAAGAAATATTTTTGCGTCAGCATATTTACCAGCATTCGTTGCTGACGTATTTTCTTAACATTTTGCAGGTAACCAAGATTAGGACTTGAAGAACGAAGTGCTCAAGATATCTGATGGCTCAAATCTTTTTGTTAAACTTAAATAAATGGTGGTTTTGTAACTAAAACAAATAATATTAAACGGGAACTTTAATCTCGTCTTTTGTTTATGTAAATATTATATTTTATTCCACATGTTTTCAAGACTTCCGCTTTTAATACGTAACTCTGATTGGTTTACAAATGTGATACCAACTGTTGGTCGCACTCCCAGGCCTAAGATGGGGGTGTGACACGAGTAGTTCATATGTAGTTAACTCGTCATGACTAATTTACCTTGTTTACATTCCCGATACGGGTATTTTATTAGTAATTAACTTGTTCTGATAAGTTTACCTTATTTACATTACCAATACGAGTAATTTATTGGTAGTTAACTCGTCGTGTTTAGTTTATCTTGTTTACATTCCTATACGAGTAGTTAATTAGTAACTAACTCGTCCTGGCTAGTTTAACATAACAATCTACTCGTCTCCTTACTTTATAGTCTAAACTAGTCGTTACAATGTTGTTTTGAAGTTGTTGGGTTTATATAAATGTCATGTTCTTGTTGTTTTGAACCCGCACATCAATGGAGGAGGAAATTGATAATATTGTAGTTTGTTAGATGACCGCAAAATCCATTCACAACCATTCGAGTTGCAACCTACCACCAATCGTCATTTATTAGATTCGTGGGTTTTAAACTCAAACCCTTTACTTAAAGCCATCATACCTAGTTCGATTTGTAACGCCTCTTTGTTTTTAAACACTTTGTCTATAATAGGATGTGAAGACGAACACGAACTTTTTTTCAAGCCTTTTGAACAACCATCTTTAGTAACTACCGGAAGGGCCGGTTCTTCATCTTCAATGAATATCTCCGTATCTAAAAGGGATTCATTAGAGACCGAAGGCTCACTATCTTCTACATTGAAATTGTCTCGAGCAAAATATTCATATTCATTTGATGAC
Organism: Bidens hawaiensis; assembly: GCF_021521415.1. NCBI lineage: Eukaryota > Viridiplantae > Streptophyta > Magnoliopsida > Asterales > Asteraceae > Bidens > Bidens hawaiensis. Next base: position 297,491 of record NW_027504889.1, read on the forward strand.
AAAGGTATATTACGGTCCTTTACAAACCCCACCGATTCAATTTCCCCTTTTCATTTTTGTTTGTAAGTAACTCATTCGACATCAAACTTTGTTTTGCAAAGTCTCCATTGTCATCCTCAACGACGTAGACATAAACGACTTCATTTGGTCTTCCTTAGCACGTTTTAGAAAAAGCTTCATGTCATAGTCGTCATGTATATCCACTGGATATGAGTAATTACAGAACTTATAAGATAATCGTTTAACATGACCTATTTTAAAATGACTAGTAACCAAATCTATAAACTCACAATAACCAAACCTCAAAGATAGAGATACACCTTGTCGTCCACAATCAAACGGAACATACTCAGTATCACCTTTTGTTTCTTCCCACTTTCCGTCGTAACAAACTACAATATTATCAATTTCCTCCTCTACTGATGTGCGGGCTCAAAACAACAAGAACATGACATTTATATAAATCCAACAACTTCAAAACAACATTGTAACGACTAGTTTAGACTATAAAGTAAGGAGACGAGTAGATTGTTATGTTAAACTAGCCAGGACGAGTTAGTTACTAATTAACTACTCGTATAAGAATGTAAACTAGACACGACGAGTTAACTACCAATAAATTACTCGTATTGGTAATGTAAATCAGGCAAACTTATCAGAACGAGTTAATTAATAATAAAATACTCGTATGGGAATGTAAACAAGGTAAACTAGTCACGACGAGTTAACTACATATGAACTACTCGTATGTGTAATGTTTACCAGGTAAACTTATTGAGACGAGTTAATTACCAATAAAATACTCGTATAATGAATGTAAAATAGTCGTTGACCAATATCTACTCGTAACGACTAGTTGACCAAACAAACTAACCATTCTGATTAGTGTTTTGTAAAACAAACCGGTTAGATGCATTTGGTAATCAAACTCTTCGTCGTGGTTAGTTTGATAAACTACTCACGACTCTTAAGGTTTTAGAATTTGCTCGTCGCGACTAAAGGATATCTTATTTACTCGTAGGCGTTGATTACGAGGCTTTAAACTTATTTAATCTTTACAAGTAGATGATTAGTGAAACTAGTCGTTACGGTTAGTTTATAGACACGTGACAAGTCTTAATTGGTTATACAAACTACTCGTGGGTAATCATAAACTATTCGTCACGACTAGTTTATAATACCTATTTTGGGAATTTGTTGGAAATGACACCTAAAACCTGAAAAACGTATTCATAAACGCCTATTTTGGATTTTTCCCAAAGAAAACGCAAAGACTAATATAGTGTCGTCAAAAGGCGCAATCGACACTTAGCGACACCAAACTCTATAATTTCTATAATTGTTATAATATAAATAAATAATAGTAGGACCTTTGTAGAAGTTGGAAGTTGGAACTAATGAAATTTATTTTATTTATATCCTTTCATGGAAAACAACAAAACTTAGTATCCTGAGTCGAATAAATTAATATTATTTTAGCCGATTCATTTTTTTTTTCTATACACACATAGATCATTATTGTGTTAAGTGTTATGGGCCGGGGCTGTCATCTAAGAAGCTCAGGCTGGATATGCATGAGCCTAAGAATGTGCATGAACACATAAAGTTTAGGAATTAGTCACATGCATGTGTCAACTTGTTTGCAATGTTCATTTCCTTTTTATCTGAATAATTAGTTTGAATAAATAGTGAAACTAGTCTTGAAGGAATAATGGAAAACGTGAGGATGCCAAATGTTCTCCAAATTATTAGGAGTTTAGCTTTTGTATTATTCATTTCCGTTTGTTTAGAAAAAGCTATATAAGGCCATGGGTTTTATTAATGGATATGCATGAATTGAATTAAACAAATCTTTACATCTTTCTATTTTCTATCTTAACTCTTCCTATTTTTCTTGATAAAACTGTTCAAGAACCTTAACATTAAGGTCTTTTAATCAATGATTACGATCCAAATAAATAAGAGGTGTTAAGAATCATAAGATCAATTGTTGTTCGGTTGGTTCGTAGTATATGGACTAGCTACACATGCACGAGTGATTTTATGATGCAATTTCAACTTATCAAACTATAAAGCATAAGAGGTGGCGTGTCATAGCTACATGTATTCATGACAACTGTTGAAAAAAAGGTGACTTGACGTCTGTTTTAGGGTGCTAAAGATTGGATCAACTCAATCTTACAAGCCTATAAGATAGTGCTAAATATTTCATCATAATTTACAATTTTACAATTAGTTGCATACTCCCTTCTTAATGACCGAACAGCATCATATAGAAAGATGAGAAATGGTTAGGACTTAGGACCAGTGATGAAAAGGCCATGTACCTCCATAAATTTTATGGTTGACATATCAAAATCAAATAATAATAAACTATAAATGTAACAAAAAAAACCCACGTGACACATTACAAACCACAGTAAAATGTACCCTAAACCAACCAAACCAGATCACGGTAACTGGTATCATATCATGGTTGCATCAAATTACACATCTAAAAGTTCCATATATTAACTAAAATGGTAATAAAGACCCGAACCAGAATCGGACCACTATCTTTTAGTCCGCTCTGATCCGTTTCAACTTCCGATTTAGTTGACTCAGGGCCAAGTTGGTCCAGGGTCAACCAAGAACCATTAGTCGATACAATCAACAGCAAACTACCCACTTTAAGCAAACAAACATCAAGTTCCCACATGGATTAAAAAAAGAAAAAAAACTCCTAACAACCATAAACCAAAACATCACAAGTTCTTAAGCGAATCCCCGGTCCCTTGGAAAAAACAATATGAGAGCACAAAATCGGCTATAAAAATACCGACAAGCGAAAGAACCACAGCAGAAGTAGTACTCTCTCCAACACCTTTAGCCCCACCCAAAGTAGTAAACCCCCACCCACAACTCACAACCGAGATAATCAAACCAAACACTTGAGACTTGATCATTGCACTAACAATATCCCATGGTCTAAGAGCCCGTTGAGCCGAATTCATAATTATTCTAATGCTAATCCCGTAAACCCCTTCAGCCAAATAAGCACTAGACAACATCCCGCCCGCAAAACAAATAAGTGTCAAGAATGGTAACGCCACACACGAAGCAACGACCCGTGGGGTTACCAAATAATCAACCGGGTCGGTGTCCAAAACCCTTAAAGTGTCGATTTGTTCAGATACTTGCATGGTCCCTAACTCCGCTGCAAATGCACTACCGATTCGACCGGCTACTATGATGGAAGTGATCACGGGGCTTAACTCACGGATAAAGGCCAGGGCTAGGACCCCACCCACAGCTCGGTTTAGACCTAACCGAGTGAACTCTCTCACGAACTGGATGGTGAAAGCCATGCCCACAAATGCTGATGTTAAGAGACAAACGCCTACTGATTTTGGACCGACTCGTTCTAGCTGTTGGAGGGTGTTTTTCCAGTGGATTTTACGATTTAGTATTCTCATTATAACTTGACCCGTCAACACAAAAACTGATAGCCCTCTCCATAGATATCTGGGAGGTGCCCACTTGCTGAATAGCGGGACTGGTTCTTGTTTTGGTGTGTCATTTGTGTCTATAATGTCTTCAGATGCAGATATAGATGACGCATGACCGTCGTTTTTCATTGAGTTTGGGATAGGGAAAACCATGTTTTTGTCAGTGATTAGGAAGAACTTGGATCGGTTAAAATGTACCAAACTCTGACCATGGTCAACTCGTCTCACCAACTTATGTCTTTGACGGAGTTGACTTTGACTTGGGTTCCCAGTTTTCATCCAAGCACATGCCATTGCAGAGTCTCTTCCGTAGTTTGTTACAAATTGCACAATAATTCAGTTCAAAGAAATGAAACATGCTCCAATTGGCTCGGCTCATTTACAAACTGAGCTAAACAAGCTTAAGTGTTGCGCTCGAGCCGGCTTGTTTATTACAAAAAATTAAAATTTTATATTTTAAATATATTGCATGATTAATAAACTAAAATATTTATATTTTATATATATATAAATATTATCATATATATAATGAAAAAATAATATTTAAACATACAGTTAAGGCATATTTAATTAACTATAATATTTATACTTTAAATTTTGGGCTTTAATGTAAACAAGCCAACGAGAAAGCGAAATGAGCTTAACAAGCCGAGCTTATGTTAGCTTGGGCTCGGCTTGTTTACAAACCGAGCAGGCTCGGTGTGAACGATTCGATATCAAGCGAGCCATGAGCTTTTTGAAAAACCATAGCTTTGACTATAAAACCTAAAATAAAAATTGATTTTGAGATCAAACAGACTATTATCTTCGGTTTTAAAATTTGGAAAATGCTTCAAGGACTTGAGGCGGCACCTCATGCACATAAGCATAAAAAACAGGGCTGTAGGAGGCTGATATTTAACAGAGATAACAGAAATGCTGCTTCTGGTTGTACATAAAGCAACACCTCGCGTGCCTGAAGCTCTCGCCTGGGCTTTTGAGACCTAAATGTCTCAAAGCAAGCTTTTAAAACCATATAATGAACAAAATGAACCTCAAAACTGACTGATATGAATTATTCAAAGCTTTATCTTTAACAGACTAATCAAATGAAGCTTCTTCGCACACACGAACACACATTAATTGAACAGCAGAACATTACCTGGCATGTAAGTGAAAAGTTACGGAATGATGAGCAGCTGTTTGCATCATTCAGCCTTCTGATGTTCAAATCAACAGTACCTTACTCTCCAAATCCTACATATAACATCCAGATGTCAAAATTATAATATCAAAATCAGCGTTGCTTCCGATTAATCAACGATTACATCATATTATAATAAGCTAATGAAAACATAGATAGATGCAATTGATCCAGCAGATTGAGGATTATGAAATTGATCACATGATTCCTCAACCTTGAAAACATTAATATAGATTGATATCTGATCCAATTATGGCATATACATTATAAAATATGCACTGTATCAAGCTTTCGGTTAACTTATACATATGAAATTATTCAAAAACAGAGAGTAATCGTGAAAGGTAGTACAAACCCTAGGTAAACAAAAAGGGGGAAAACAACACGCAGAGTGTGTGTGTGAAGTGATTAGTGCAGCAATTGAACCGGTGTTTGAGCAGTATGAAGCCGTGGATGATGACGTGGACAATCGGTGTAAGACGACGGAAATCAGCCGGAGGTGGATGTCGGAGGACGGTGATAGATGAGTTTGGATGGAAAGAAATAATAAAGGCGTGGGGATGTAAATTAACATCTACCAGAACAGTAAGAGGTTCAGGTATGTGGGAGACTTGAGATAATAATAATAATAATAATAATAATAATAATTATTATTATTATTAACCTGTCAAAAAAAAACAGCCAACAAACAAAGAAACAGATAATTGGTGTAACACCCCAACCTGGCCCGGGCTTACGTGTTACTATTACAGAATCATATCAAAAACATAATTTCATAAATGTTTATTTAATTACATTACAAGGCCTAACAATTTATTTGGAAGCGCGATCCAGATCTTTACATTAACTTGTACATACTCTCGAGCACTCTTCCATAACCCGTCCCCAGATGTCTTGATAACCTGACGTATAAGAAGGAAAACACGAAAAGTACGTCTGAGCAAAACTTGCCCAGTGAGCGGATAGAGGGTAATAAAAATGGCTAATTTTACTTGAGTAAAAATGGCTAAGTTTTTCAAACATAAAACATTTAAAGGAAATGCTTAAAAATTTTCAGAAATCATAACACATAAATAAACTAATATAATCAGAAACATAAAATGCAGATTTACCCGAAGTCCAGATGGTTCATTTTAATTACAGAGGTGATGTAGGGTAGTTAATTCATACATCCAGATTGTGAATGGAGTGTGGGCAAATCACACAAATCATTCACCAGATAACAGACATTATAACAGATTCCTAGGATCGATCCATACGCCTCTGAACAGAACAGATAGTCCGAAGACTAAACAGAAGTAAACAGAAACAGAGACGCCGTGAGCTCAACCCACCATCACGGAAGGTGCCACATCATTCTATGCCACAATGATGGGTCTGTGGTCCCCACAGAGAAGGGTTTCGACTTGGGTAACAAAATACATGTACAGACATAAACATAATAGCAAACTTGTAATTATTCGAAACATATAACTTGTAAACATTTTTAAACTTGCAAACTTGTAACATAATACAAACAATCAGAACATGCAAACTTGTAAACATGTAAGTTCGTATACTTGTAGATTCGTAAACTTGTAAACACGTAAACATGTAATCCCGTAAACCATGTTGACGTGTAAACTTGTAAACTCATAAACAAGTAACTCACAAACACATGAAACTGATAAACAGGTGAAGTTCCAGAACGTGTAAACTCATAATCATGTAGGTTCGTAAACATGTGCATGCGTAAACTTGTAAACTCATAAGCATGTAATCCCGTAAACCATGCCGACGGTAAACTCGTAAACTTGTACACATGTAACTCACAAACATGCATGCAAACTTGTAAACATGTAAATAACATATTTCATAAATCATTTTCTATTAATAACAGATGTGAAACGTTTTCTAAAAACATATTCAAAACGGAAGCTTGATGAGTAAATATACATAAATACGAAATCAGATGCCCGAAGGCCAAACGGCACGTATCAAATAAAAGGGGTATAAACTATCCGTACCTTAGACAATGAACACAAAAGTGAGAATCACAAGTTAGGTCTAGATGATCATAGAATCCTACAATATAGTCATATTTAAAATACACACGTTAGATAGGCATGGATGTATATTTGATATCTTTGTTTGTTAGTTTTCTGGTATTGAGTGTAGAAACTTGATTTATTTATTTATTTTTTCTTTTATGTTGGGTGACGATTTAACCATTACCAATAATAATATATTACTTTGTTTTAAAAAAACTCATTTAGACAATTATCGAATATTGGTTACTGCTTGTATAATTAAAAGTTTTAGATATATTAACATTTATAAAAGTATGGCAATCATTGGACTAGCATTATTATTTAGTTTATATTATTTGTATGCTAACTGGTTCATGTTTACAAATATAATAATATAAGTTGAAAACATGGAGCATAATCAATTTTTGGTGACTTATACAAATAATAAAACAAACATTTCATGTTCCTTAACATCAGTAAGTCGGAGCATTGTAGCATTTTCAGTTACAATTTATATTAGTTCATGTCGTTAACGTATATAATCAACATAAATAAATGTGTATGGTTCACATATTTACCTTAACAACAAGTTGAGATTGAAATAGCAAATGGTTCAGCACGCGGTGACGTCAGTGACTTCGGTTGTCCGAGAGATAGTGTGTGGAGGTGGCTACATGGGTGTCTGTTTTGTGTTTTAGTGTGTAAGAGAGTGGTTGATCAAAGATGGATAGGATGTCGCCGTAAAAGTTGATCGAGAACAGAGAGGCAGATATGAGAGTTTATGATTGGTGTGGGTTTTTATAATACGTGATTCAAAGAGGTAAATATGTGTGGTAAAATATCTTGTACAGTGAAGTGAAGGAAATGATGTTTAATGATTTGGTGTTGAATGTATATGTTCCACACCATTTACGTACAAGAAAAGAAAGGTGAAGAATGGTTACGAGAAGAGATGTCTTTATATTTACAACTCTATGCAACTCTGTTATTAATTTATTAATAGTTACTTTATTTATTTTTCCTTAAAGAAAGTTGGAAATTAGGTTGATGGAAGGATCATGGTGAGCATGCTCTGTTTTCTTTTTCTTTGAGAAGAGTTGATGGAATTTGGATAAAGAAAATAGTGGTAGGTTATGTCATGTCCAATCAAAAAGTCATGTATGTATGAATGCATTATTATTATCATTATTATTATTATTATTATTATTATTTTATTTTTTTTGTTTATATTTTATTATTTTAAACTCTAACTCATGTATGAATGTAAAATTAGTTTTTAATAGATATTTTTATATCATAATAAATATTATTATGTTTGCTTAAACTAATACATATATAACGTAGACTATATGCATACATATATTATTATTATTATTATTATATTTTTATTTATTTAATTGTATGTATTTTCAAAATGACATGCTTTAGAATTACCAGGTATTACAATTGGTTAGCTATTCAATATTCAATGGCAAAAGGCCGCCCGCTAGCTAGCCCAACACAACTATACGGAGTCCTTAAGAGCCTCCAAGTTATCTTCAGTTACGGGAAAAACCACCCGCCCGAAGACCCACTGGTGGTAAAACTCGGACGCCCTTAGGATCGAACTGGAGATCACAATTGATAGAGATCTTATTCGAGTTTGTTACTTAATAGTCTTTTGTAATTGTGGGAGGGGGTAAGTGTAAGTTCTATTTCTATAAATAAGGGTTAATAGTTAATTAGAGAGGGGGAGAGATATTACATAGTTTTTAGGGCTCATTGCATTAGCATGAGTAGGGCGTAGCCCTGGACCACCTCAGTGGATAGTTATAAATTTGTAGATCTGTGAGATCATCTTTTCTATTCAATATAGTTTATCCTTTTGATATCATCTTTTCTATTTATCAGTACCTATCAACAGTCTTCCTTTATTGATTCACTCATGTCCGTCAAAAAAAGTGTTGCATGTGAGAATTGAACTTGAGAATATTATTATTTTTTATATTTATATTTAAGAAATAAAGTGTGTTTTATTAAATTAAATGAGATGAATGATAAAATTTAGAGATGGTACTTGTTTTTGCCAAGTCAATTTTTTATTTTGACGTTTGTTTTATCAAACATGTTAAAAGTTAATGCTAACATAGTCACATGTTATACTAAATTGTGAGAAGAGTATAATTTGTTACAACAAAAGAAACAAAAACATAGTTTATAATATGCAATGGCAACCTAGAATATCTTCCATGGATTGGCCGTCCTTGAATGGTGATTTTTTTAGAGGAATACTAATTTTTTTTTATAATTATACTTGGATTTTATTAGATACGCGAGCATATAACAGTTATAGAGAGATCTATATCAAAAACTGAGCCAAATCTAAGGAAAGAAAAACATGTAAGCAAGTATCAAGATTCGGAGATCAAAGAAACATAGCGTAAACATTACCATCTTTAGAATTCATGAATTGATAAAAAAAACAAAAGAACAAATGTTAAACTTAGCATGAGCATCCACCACGCTGCTTGGTTTCTGTTGCCGCATCCGGGACTCCATGGAAGTATCTGCAGAATATCAAAGTAACTGAAATGTATTAGAAAGCAGCCAAACTTATATTATATGCTAACTGAATAAACCATTTTTGTCGCTCATATTCGGATTACGTTGACCAAGTCAACTAGGGAGGTACATTATTTTCAAACAAGGCATGCACTATGCCACAAGGCATGTAGAAATGATAGTTATTTCAGAATTTGATGTCACTTAATGTTGTCTTTACATTTGTAACAGACCCGCAAGCATGCCATGGGCCTAAATCCATGGAAACCAGGCTAAAAGAGTCCCACATATGAGGCTTAGCTACAGGTGTTAACGAACCGAGCAATTGGTGAGCTGCTCATGATTGGCTCGCAAAAAGCTCAAATCCAGATAAGCTTAAATGAGCTCTAGCTTCATACATCTAGCTTCAGTGCTTGACTATGCTTGCGAGCTTAAAAGTAAATCTATGATTTTTTGTTTTCACAGTCAACCTAATAGTAATTCTATTACTCGTGTCACGCTCACAATATAAAAATTGAAACAATACCCAAAAGTTGAATATTGTAAATGTGCACTTACAGATCCTGGTCATGCTCATTCGCCATTGCACTTTTAGCAATACGCAAAAACGCATCATCCACATTATGGTCTTCCTTTGCAGATGTCTCGTAGTAAGGTATATTTCCTTTTGAACTACACCAGTCTGTTGCCTTCTTCTCGGAAACCTAATTTCAAAAGCGTTTAAGTAACCATACTATAAGTACAAAAAATCATCAACATACGATCTCACCACTCGGCTATTTCCACCATCTATGTCAATCTTATTTCCAAGCAATATGAACGGAAAAGAACTCGGATCCGATGGATTTGCCTGAAAAATATTGCAATTTGTTTTGTATAACCGTAAGCTATTATTCAGTAGCTACGACAGCATCAAAATGTTTCTAACAAATTCGCAACACCTGTTTGAGAAATTCCTCATGCCAATTGTCAAGTGTCTCAAAAGATCTCATAACATTTACATCATAAACTAGAACACAGCAATCGGCTCCTCGGTAAAATGCAATCCCGAGGCTTTGAAATCTCTCTTGTCCAGCAGTATCCCAAATCTGAAAAAGAATTTTATTAAACTAAATGCAAAATAACTAAGATCATGCATTCACTTATATAGAACAACTTACTTGCAGTGTGACAATCTTGTCATCTATCTGCAACTCTTTAGTCACAAAATCAGCTCCAATTGTAGCTTTATATTGTTGACTAAATCTCTTATGTACATATCTTTAAAAAAGTTAAAGATCAACACTTTATAATTCCATTTCAAATGCATGAATAATATCACCTTTTTCAATCTTAGTGGGAGAGTTATGGGTAGAGTTATGGCCTATAACTCTCCCTTACACCGCCCCCCTCAAAGTTATGGGGAAAGTTATATGTTCAAAGTTATGTACATAACACGCATGGAAGACAAAAAAAAGTTAATAAAAAAATAAGGTTATGGCTTTATGGAGGCTTTATGACTACACTCTATTTTTGTATAAAGCCATAACTCTGACCGGGCGCCACGTGTCGCATAATGCCTGAGAGTGGGACTTTGTGACTACACATGGTCATTTCAGAACAAAAATACTGCTTTTTGAAGTACTTATTAAATTTCAATATAGATAAATTCTAAAACATATGTAAATTATCTAATATTGGGATCAAAGTTCTACAATGACATCTTGAAGCTAGCTATCAATCTCCAAAGAAACTACATTTTTATTACATAATTATCACTGGTACCTTTCTATTGGTATTATTTATATGATATGTTTTAAATTAGTTTTCTTCTAGAAAATACAAATATATTACATCAATCTGAAGCTGGAAATAGCCCATTTAATCTTAGTGATTGATTCTTAAGCTGTTGTTCAAATTCTCTGATTTAGAAAAAAAAAAAAAAAAAAAAAAACCGAATTACCTAATTATCATCTCTACGCGTAAGCAACCGATTACCAGATCATCCAATTATTTTGATCACGAACACAATCTTCGCATCCAAATCCATAACAATTTCACAGCATATTATCCAAACAATCAAAATTACACAAAATATATCGGTGCATATACGCATACGCATGAACAATATAATATAACGTTTATAAAGGATACTGATTCATCAATGACGTCTTTCCAACCCTACACAATCAATCACAAATAAGATGATATAATATAATATAAACATATATCATGAAAACATGATCATAGATGAAGAAGGTACGTACCCGCTGTCGCCGAGGACAATGACCTTGAGCAACGTTCTTCTACGGAAGGACATGGCAGCCAAATCATCAAACAAACAAACAACAGGCGCCAACAAACATTCGATCTATTCTATTCTTGTTCTGTTTTTTACTATGTTACATATCAGGTCCTTCAGTTATTAGTAAACTAGCATATTCGGTTTATTCATATTGGGTTTCTCTTTTTTACGTTTTAGTCTAAACAAAGGAGGTTGTCTTATTTACTTTTCGAGTACGGAACCGGGTATGATATGTTTCATAGAATTTTTTTTTTTTAGTTTTGGACGAGTATGACATTAGGAGATATATGTCAGTTGCCCAAATACATTAAATTTATTAAGCTTGTTACAAATTCAAGTTATTCAAATATATCGAGCAATGGGTATACGACAAGTACGTGACACCGTTTTTAAAATCATACGTAGGACTGGAAACCAAAATCAATCTAATATGGCTCATTGCGTATATTTGAAGTCTCTTTTCTAGACACCCAAACATACACCATACAGGGGCGGCCCTAGGGTGGGGTTGGGTGGTCGACGGCCCCCGGCCCGACACCCCGCTATGCCAGAATTTCTTTTTAAAAATATATATGTATTTTTATGAAAAATGATATGTATATTTAATGTTTAAACTCAACTATATAACAACTAGCTTGGTCTAGTGACAAAGAGGCATGACTCCCAGCCAAAAGGCTGTGGGTTCTAGTCTCATTTGAGACATGTTTAAGCATATGTTTTTATACAAAAGTTGTTTACACAACACAAATCATAACCAAGTAAGCTCATTTAAAAATTAAATTGTTGACACTCAACAAAATACTCCTTTTACTTAAGGCCCAAAATATTTTTCGCTTTCGCCCCAAATTTTTATTTTTTCAATTCTCAGAGCTGGCCCTGACACCATATATACATATAGTTAGATTAACCTAAAAACACAATCTAGATCCTTGACCAAATATGTTTAATGGTTAAGATTAAATCAGTGTCAGTTCTATGATTAGTTAGAAGTTAATTGAAGCTGGAAGGGTAAAGTAGAGATTTTCACTAGTAGAAAACATGGGTAATTGGGTATCACCGATGGCCTATTTGTCAAATTTCTATCAATGATAGTCAGATCCGATAGGTATCCATTGCTGACGATAAGTGATACCATATCTAATGGAACATCGACGACTTTTTGTATGGACACTCTTCTTTGTTGTATCATACACAGTCGACGACGGACAAACCCGGTTGATATTTATGTTAAAGTTACAGATGGAGTTTCCGACGACAGCCTGTCAAAAATATTATCAAAACAAACTGTGTACCTTCTCTGAAAATTTACTGTTTATGGGAGAGCTGTTTTGAGAAATGTGGAGTTTCAAACGAATTTGTTATGAGAAACTACGAATACACCGTTGCAAACCATAACCGGACAGATGACCCAGAATCAAACATGGAAAAGCATGACAAAAACATATATTCGTCTATTATTACTAACGGATCACCAACGGGCTAGAGTCATCGTGCCGTTACCAACATAAAATGAAGATATTTAGGCTCAAAGTGGCAACTTGTGACAATGATAAGTGGGTAAAAAACAAGATTATGCATAAATGTTTTCCTAATGCATTCACACACAAATGCAAACAAACTATATTTAAGAACTAACAAAATAGAGATTCGTTTTATTGCAAAATAAAAAACTACTTGCTCCCACATCCACTATTTCTGGTCACAGCCTAGCCAGGGCCAAATCTGGCTCGACTCAAAATCTGAACCAAGCTAAAAATTTGAGCTCAAGCTCAGGTGCACTCGTTTTAAAAAGGAAATATAATATGCACGTCCAAGTTAAATATATCATCATTTTTGGGATCTTTTGAAATAAGAGCGCACGACTCTGCTCGGTTTGGCTAGGCTTCAATCCGGGCCAAATTCGACCGAGCTCCAAGCCACAAGCTATTTATAAGAAAGACGAACCAGATAGATAAAAATATAATACACACACAAGGGTTAAATCACTCCTCAACCTTTCTATATTTCCTGTTTCTATGCTTCCATGATAACACAATAACAACTTTCTGTATATCAATGCTAATACAGTAATAAACAATATGAGCAAAACAAAAATTAGCTTAAAATGGATTTACACAGCCGACACACGCCGTTGTTTCCGCCCTCTAAAATGGTTAGAAATGGCTTTTCTCTTCATTAGGAAAAAGAGAAAAGTCAAAACTAACATTAAAATTAGAGCAGTCTGAAAATAAGGCTTTGCTACAACCTCTAATATGTTTATACTGCTCCTATTGCAGAGCTGATGTGACAGATAACTATTGATCGGCTCAAGTATGAAATCAACTGTCATTGGTTCTTCACCCATTTTGATAGTTGTGCTTCGAGTTCTATAACCAGGCATCGATGCTATTACTGCATTTAAATACATTTGAGGCCCGAGTTAGAATCTTTATATTAATCAAAGAGAGAATATAAAATATAAAAGAAAAATACACAATAACGTTACTAAAGGTACCTTCATATTGATGTCCTGGAGCCAGTAACCGATGATAATCAGCTAATGTTTCACTCGCTTTAATCTGTAGATTATCATATTAAACATATATTAAACATAAGTGTTTTTTACAAATTTGTAATTCTAGAGTTCTGGTATGCAAACAGTATTCTGGGTAAAACAAGTCACATTCGTGTCAACCCATGAAGGCGTGAATACGCATCTCATGTTCGGGTTCATGTGTCTTACATGATTACCAGCTTCGTGTAATTTTTCTGGTCTGTGTCGGTAAGGGTGTGCAAAAAAACCGAAAACCAAAACGTATCCGTAACCGCAAATAACTGAAGCGAATTGTGAATTAGGTTTTCAGTTTATTTTAAAATCGATTTTTGGTTCCACAAATCTTGCTTATTTTGACAACTGGTTTAATCGGATAACCAAGTTACCAAACCTATGTGTTAGGTTCAACCTAGCTAACATTATGTGTGTTATTTGTCAAAAAAATAATAATAATAACATGGGCCCCACGCATATTTAAACTTTATTCAGTATAGCAAGAAAGTAAATGCCATTTAATATTTAATATCAAAAGCAAAATAATAAGATACTACGAGTCAATAGTCAACACACCGTATAATTTATACCCTTTATCGCAATGGATGCAGGTAAAGGCTCCCCACAATCTGATGAAAACACCCTCCCATGAACTCCTGACTACAAAATAATAATCATAAATTAAAAAAAGTATATATATTATAAAATCAGTTATTACGATTTTAAATACTAGTCATATGAAAATAAAATTACCTTCACAAGGCTTGCAACAAGATCAAGCATACTTCTTTTATTGTATTGCCATATCATGTGAAGCTGCATATTATAAAGGAAATGAATATATAATTATTTGGTCAAACATTGACAGATTCCGGTCAATGATTAATAAACAAAACTGACCTCGTTAGCAGGAGGCCATTTGTTGTCACTAATCTCCAAAGTAAGTTCAAAACAGCCGCCATAAATGTAGTTCCAGTCTTGCATGCCGCCATATATGGGATACCTGCAGCAGAATTATATTTAAAAGATTAAAAAAAGGTAAATTACCCTTCCATCGTTAAGGTATATAGCAAATTTCAGAAAACTGTCCTTTATGTTCAAATTTGTTTACACGTTTAGTCCTCTCCACTAATGGGTGTTAAACTTTTCTGTTAAGTCCAGTCATGTGCATTTTACCCTTTAATGCAAAAACTGAAAAATCTATATACTTATTAAGTTAAACATATAAAAAAATTTAATGGAAAATTTTACTGTATATCAAAGGACGATAATGCACTCTTGTGCAATGCACATGACTTAACTGAAAAAATTAACAGCTGTTAGCGGAAAGGACGAAACATGTAAAAGATAACTCTACAATCATCATTTTGCTAATTTTACATCAGTGAGTCAAATTTAAGTAAAATCATATGGCACTTTCTGAATTTTAAAAATTATGGAACACATAACATACCATAGAGCCCCATTTGTGATTCCTGCTTTGAATTCCTGACTTTGAGACATATTATAGTGCGACCCACTATACAATTTTGCCATATATCTGAAAGTTTCATCGTCAGGACACGCGTAGTAACTTTTGCTGCAATAGTGAAAAAAATCAATGGTCAACATACTTATGATATGAAAAAAAAAAAAAAATCAATGGTCAACATTTATGCTATAGAATGATTGTACTTTAAATTATGACAAAATTTAAACAATGAATCATAGCATGGTTTGTTAAAAGCAACAATAAATCACAATTTAGAAAACTCACCTCTTATCTTGGGTCCCATCCCATGGATAATTAGCAACAAGTGCTCCCTGAGAAATAAGAAAGTATAGTTTAAAAGATTTGACATGAAGATTGACTCTGTTAGGAATTCGTGAGATTCATTAACGCCTGGATAATTTGAGAGTCGTGATACATTTTTAGATTGATTTATTTCAGTGCCGATACATTGTAATATGGGTGGCCTATTAAACAGGTTGAAAAAGTTTTATAGTGTACATATCTAACACATATGGCATAACAAGTATATAAAAAAAGGGGTATGCACAGCAAAACAAGTTACTTTACTTTAAATATGTAAAAAGACCATGACATAACTTTCTTTCTCAAAACAAAAAACTATTGCATGTATGCTTTATTAAACGTTTACAAAGTTACCCCGTGAAGACTAGCAGAGGCTGTGAAACGTATGCTTTTAATCCAATTCATGATCGCTTTTGTCTCGGGTTGTCTTTCTGTGAGATCATTATTAATTTTGAAAAACTGCATTTAATCTAAGTTTAGTGCTTTCAAAAATCACCTATATAACCAAAGGAAAAAATATAAGATAAAAGTGATAAAGTAAATGTAATACCTGGTCTGGAAAATCACGATTGAGATCAATGTTGTTTGCATTACCACGACTCCTCAGTGAAAACCCATCAGGATTCATGGATGGAAGGATGTGAAGGTGCACATTATCTACGATCAGTGTCGCCTGCATTGACCATTGACTTTAAGGTCAGACTGAGTCAAAATTGGAAATAAGCTATACGGATCACAAAGTTTATTATAGATACAATTGATGCCAGTATTTATAACCAATTAATATTTCAAAGCAAAAAAAGATTACCAAGGGATCCTTCATATAATGGTCACACAACCAATTTGCTAGAAGTAATAGAAGTTCACGGCCAACAGGTTCATCTCCATGCACATTCCCAATAAACTACAACATCCAAGATATAACAATTAATAATATTTAAGCCAGTCATGAATTGGTGTATACTAATAATATATGTTACAATATGATATTGTTTTACCTTGAAAGCAGGTTTAGCCTCTTCCTTCCCAGGCCTGTTAGAAATTTCCATCGCCCACTACATTACATAAAATGAAGGAAAATATAAAAAAAAGTATAACCTTGGTGATTATTACAAGAAAATACATATAACTTTTGAATATGTTACCAGTGGAACTCCAAAGACACTTTTCCCAATACTGGTGGATGATTAAAAGCCCTCAAAGAGAGAATCAAGAACGCGTCAGCTAATTACACAAACATCATTCAAAATAACAGTAACTATTTTAAACAATTCTTTTTATCATCTAGCATAAACATAAACCAACAACTAAATGTATCAATAGAATAAGTCACCTGTATATCCTTGATATGCGACTGCATCTACCATGAAACGCCTTCATTGCCTTCTCAAGATCAGAATTAGTCATATATCCATGAGCTAAACTATCACTGCAATGCAGACATTCAGAATTTGTGATAAATCAAACTACTGGAGAACTAATTATATGGTTCAAATAGTATTCTAAATACATCATTTTACTGTACATTTTCTTAAAGTGACTTTCTTCAGACAGATGTCTTCTTGAAGCAGCAGCATATGAATTATCCACAAAACCTGTTGATCATAAATCAACTAAGATTACGTGAAAAGATGATGATATATGCAAGCATTTAGGGCTGTAAACGAACTGAATGTTAGGCGAACTGTTTGGCGGGAAGTTCGTTTAATAAATGACCGAACATGAACAAGGAATTTTTTTCTATTAACTAAATGAACTAACAAGAATATTCGATAATGTGTTCGTTTACATCCATTTTATGTTCGTTAATGTTGGTTTGTTTATGTTTGTTCATTAACGGCTTTTAATCTTTTTAATGACTTTTCTGATCTTATCATATAGATTTAAGCAAACTTATTAACTACAAAAATATATATACACACGAGAGTATTATGTGATTAATTTATATATGTAAATTAACATTGAATGTTCGAAAAACATCAACACAAATTTGGTAGCCAAACTGAGCCGTTAACAATGACTATTCTCGGTTAGCCAAATCAAACAAAACATTATCTGTCTTCATTTGTGTTTGTAACCGTTCACGAACAAGTTCATTAATGAACGAACACGAACAAGAAAGCTTAATGGACAAACATGAAGAATTCCTTGTTCGGTCCGGTTCGTTTATAGCCGTACAAGCATTGATCTTTCTCATCAACTTGACCTAAATATCTATAGCACCATCTTATGACCTAATTTCAAACAAATCAACACAAATATAAAAACTTTCATTTCATTTAATTCAAATTCCATTTATTAACTCCTAACGAGTGACGAATTCAGGTGCGCCATTACGCGATCTCATTCACCACCAACTCCAACTCCAGCTTCAGATTTATTTTTAAAAAAAAGTCGCAGGGAGCCGTAATTTTAAGATTCGTTCGCTGGTGGAGATGATTGATTAATACAAAAAAGGCTTAGTTTTTGGTTAACAATTAATTAAATACTAGTTTTATAAGAACTTTAATAAAACTATGAATGAGAGCGGTATTAAACCGATACCGATCTTGAATTCTAAAAGCTTGGTATCAGTACGCGTAAGCAAGAACGGGGCATCAAGGCCGGCTAGTGAACAACGCCACATGTCTAGCATGTAACCTCCACATCAACCAAGGACGACCTCAAATATGCACGTCTAATGATTTAAGTTATATATCATCATCATCATCATCGTACTCAGTATATCCCACCAATAGCAAAGCTATGGTAGGGTCTGAGGAGGGTAAGATGTAGACAGCCTTACCTCTACCCTATAAGGATAGAGAGGCTGCTTTCGGTGAGACCCCCGGCTCGATAGTAGTTTTGCATCAAGCCTTGGACATAAGGCACATAGCACTCAATCATCGGGACACCGGCTGATCGGTGCATGTACCCTTGTCTTTTGGCTATCAACGCCACTACATGATGCCTGATTAACCGTCCGTCACTTTTAACGTTATTTTCACGAGATTAGTAAAATAACGCCACTACATGATGCCTGATTAACCGTCCGTCACTTAATGATTTAAGTTAGCATAAGCTAATTTGTAATCATATATACATTCTAAACCTTTTTATTTTATATGTAGACACACACTATAATAATAATAATAATAATATAATGCAAGACCTATGAGCATCTTAAATTTTAAGTAATACAATACTTAATGCTAATGGTATAAAACTTAGGTAGCGTTTATGGTATGTTTGGTTGGAAATAATAGAATGAAGAGGGAATGAAATGAGAGATCAGAGAAGGAATATAATGAACAAGGGAATGAAATGAATCATTACCATTCATTTGTCTTGTTTGGTTAACCTATGGGAATGAAATGAATAATTAATTTATGTTGTTTGGTATCCAAAACAAATTGTATGAATGAAAGAGAAATAATAAAAACATTCCTATCTCAAAATATATTTATTTAAAAAAAAAACTGAAATTGCGACGATGGTGGTAGCTCCGGCGACGAAAATGGTGGTGGTGGTAGCTCCAGCGAAGAAAATGATGGTGGCGGTGGGGTGACGGCGGTAGCATTGGTAGTGATGGAGAAGGTAGGGTGGCGACGACGAAGGTGGTGATCAGGAAGTGACAGTGGTGGTGGCGGTTATGGCCAGGTGGCGGTGGTAGCGCTGGCGGCGGTGGTGGTGGCAATGGCGGCGGTGGCGGTAAGTGGTGGCGGCGGCGATGGTAGTGGTGGTGGTTGTTGTTAGGCGGTGGTGGTGTTGAGAAAGTAGGGTGAGGGAGGAATTGAATGAAAAAAAAGAAGGGGTAGGAAGGAATGGTTTTGATTGAATGGGATTCCATGTGTAATGGATGATTCTATTCCATTGAGCAACCAAACACCATTTTTCTTCATTCGCACATAATGAATCATTTCATTCCTCCTATCATTCCTGCATATCAAACTCTACCTTAGTATTTGAGAATAGGAAGAATGGAATGAATCAATGTGATGAAATGAAAAAAAAATGGTTGTTTGTTTGATCAATTAAATAAAATCAACAATTACACAAGAAATCATTCCATCAAAACTATTCCTTGACACCTCCCCCCTTTTTTCATTCCATTCTTCCTTCACACTACTCTTTAGACAACACCACCTGAAAACCACCCCTACCACTAATACAAACTAACCACCACCGCCACCACCTTCGCTGCCACCGCCTAATCGCCGTCACAACAACCACCACCACGTGAGAGACACCATTGTTGTTGCATGTCACACCCCGACCAAAGGGGGCGGAACATGCCGGGGTGCAACGTGTTTGGACAAATACACAAGACACTATTTAAAGTGACAATATTTATTCAACTCATTTTATTTCAACAAATCAATAACAACACATCTCGTTCATATAAACAAATAGCATTCATATTGTTCGTTTTACTAATACCCTATTAGTCTTGGTAACGTTTTCCGTCAAGCACTCGAGTCAACAAAAGTCAAACCTGTAACATTTCATAAAATAAGGTTTGTCAACACAAAGGTTGGTGAGCAATTCACAAGTTTGAGCATATAAGTATATAGTAATAAAAAGCCACAAAACTTGTATACAAAATAATGAATACAAGCACTAGAGTTGGATAAATTGACAATTTCTAAACACATTAGCACCACCTAGCTATCTAGGATTTTATGACAATTGCTAAACACATTAGCACCACCTAGCTATTTAGGATTTTATGACAATTGCTAAACATATTAGCACAACCTAGCTATTCTAGGATTTTATGACAATTTCTAAACACATTAGCACCACCTAGCTATTCTAGAATTTTATAATTATCGTTAATTGTATTACGTTAACGACACCTTGCCATGAGGGGTTGCCAAATGGTATAGGATTTATAATTCCACCATCCAAAAGCGATAAAAACATAAGCATATAAGCATGTAAGCATAGGACACCAAATCAAGCAATTATTCAGGTAAAGTATACAATCACGTTTGTGGGTTTAAAGATTCAAGTAATTAAAGCATTTAGTTTAATAATTATGAAATGTCACCCCAAAACGGAAGATGGAAAACGGGGTATGAAAGTACTCACCTCGACTGATGAACCGAGAAATAAATAGATAAATAAATGAAGCTCGAACGGTAAACGAACAGATCCGACTTGAAACGATAAACACCTTAGCTAAAATAAATAATGTAATATATATTAATGAACTTGAAACCATAATGAAACTATATTGAAAACATTGGACGAGAAGGTTCGGTTGTAAATCGGATTATCGGTTAAATTGTTAATGGTTAGGGACTCGTACTTAAATGACAATTAAAATAAATTAATATTATTTTATTGGGCTTTTAAATAACTAACCAATATTAAATACAAACAAGACGTGTTTTAAATCTAGGGTTCGGTTTCTTTATAAAATGAATTGATAATAAAGTTTATAATAATATTATTAATAATAAGGATATAAATGATAATAATGATTCTAAAAGATATGTTATATATATACTTATATATATAGATATATAAGATAATAATAATAAAAATAACTATTTCTAATAATACTAATATAGTACAATTTTTATGTAAATATATTGACACTAATAGTAACCGAAGTTTGTTAAGTATAAAAATTATATCAAAACCGGTCTAGGATGAGTCGCGAACTCGAGACCTCTAGTTTATTAACTAACGTACAACTCAAAATGAAAACAAGATGACGATTGTTAATTAAACCCAAAAGAACTTAATATATCTATTACCCGTTCGTTTATCTTTTCCCCACATTCCAAAACAAACTATACACAACCAATTCGTTTCAAAGTATTTAACCAAAAATATAACCGATTACTAACACCGATTATTAACAATTAGATCCGAAAATTGATATATGAAAATTAATGACAAAACCCAATTTAAATATACCTATTAGGTGATATGAGGTCGTCGGAGAAAGGTTGCCGGAGACGAAGAACAGCGGGTCGCCGGAGTTGATTCCACCAGTGAGAGAGAGAGAGAGAGAGGCAGGGAGGGAGAGAAGCCGTGAGAGAGAGAGAGAGAGACAGCGAGAGAGAGAAGTTGTGAGAGAGAGTGGCAGAGAGAGAGAGAGCTGCGGGACTGAGTAGGCGGCGGCCGGTTTTCCTGTCGCCGGAAAACGAAACCGAAGGAGAAAGGGGGAGCGGGTAGGCTGCGGGGGTTATCGGAGGACCGAGAGACGAGGGGAAGATGATGGTGGCCGAAGGTGGTGTTGGCTGGTGGTGGCCGAAGCTGGTGGCCCGAGGTGGTGGCGGCGGCCGGCCGGAAAAGAGAGAAGAAGGGAGGCGGTGGTGTAAATATGAGTTAGGTTTAGGTTATTTTTCCTTTTTATATGCAATACATATTTTCAAAACTGGCCCCTCAAGTTTCAATCGTTGTTTAATGTGAGTTTAAAGGTTCTAAAAGCTTATAACAACTTAACGAAAATTAGTTTGAACCACTTATGTTTTTCTTGACGACTCTATAATATGACTAACACCGAATTATTGGTGATCAAGATATATAATAATATTATATGATAAATAAATAGAGAAGCAAAAAGATGTTGAGTTGGGTTTGTATAATAAAGGTTTGCAACACGAATACAAATTGATATCCGAATTTTGACGAATGTCACATTGCACCACCACCGCCACCTCAACCACCACCATAACCACCTGACCGTCGTCACCACCTTCGGTGCCACCGCCTAACCGCTGCCACAACAACCACCACCACTTGAGAGACACCATTGTCGTGGCACCACCACGCCTGACCACCAGCCACCTCAACCACCACCATAACCACCTCACTGACGTCACCGCCACCAGCTTCGCTTCCACCGCCTAACCGCCACCACAAAAACCACCACCACTTGACTAACACCAATGTCGTTGCACCACCACCGCCTGACCACCCGCCACCTAAACTACCACCACCACCACCATAACCACCTGACCACTGCCACCACATTCGCTGCCACCACCTAACCGCGACCACAATAACCACCACCACTTGACTGACACCACTGACGTTGCACCACCACCGCCTGACCACCCACCACCTCAACCACTACCATTACCACCTGACCGCTGCCACGAGCCTCCACCGCCTGACCGTCGCCACAACAACCATCACCACTTGACTGACACCGCTGTCGTTGCACCACCACCGCCTGACCACCCGTCATCTCAACCACCACTGATGTAGATGTCGTGCTCTAATAAAAAAAATAAGTATTTATAAGCTTAAATACCTATAACTAGTACGGGTAAGTAAGGTTGTCTTCACAGGGAATCAGTGGAAAGTGCAAGTAAAACTCATAGTTATTAATTAGTATATTAAATGGACAAACGATGTCAAGCGGTTTAAGAGTAGTTTGTAAATCAATAATATGAAAAAAGTGACCACACTTCAGGCTCGGGATAAGCAATAAACTGACTGACAATAATTTATACAAATCGGGAAATCACATAGACATGATTGGTGTATTAGAATAGATAAATGATTACTAGACACAATAGGTTGGTTATGATGATTCACATAACTTAATCCGAAGAATTGACACAACTTAACACGGTCTACTTATTACCATTTCATTAATATAAAACTTAGCATCTATCAATGATAAATGGTAAACGGTTCAATGACGATAAGAACTTAATCCTAAATGTTGATGAACACAAACCAAATAGTTGATGATAAAAAAAAGTCCTAAAAACACAACTGTGTAATCAATTCCAATAAACATATAGATACAATCAACCAAAAGATTAATCAAAAGTAAATCCCAATACATGTAATGTTCATAAAAATTAATCAGTTCATAAGCAAACCCTACACCTGAAGTGGTCACAAGTGGTTTAGCCTTGCCTATGCATCATGATTGACTTAAATATGGATAGAAAGGATGAAACCATGGATGATTTGGTGATTGAGAGGTGTTAAGATGGTGAAGAATTTCTCCAAAGTCGTCCTTGGTGGATAGCGTATGAAGAATATTCGACATAAGGTTTAATTGGGCTTAAATATGGAAGAAAAACAAGAAATAACGATTTCTCGTCAGACCCGGCCGTAGCCTACGGCCTGGGCATAGCCTACGGCCTCTAGTGGCCTTACGGCGGCTACAGCACCAAAACACCATTTTCTTCAAAAATTCTTCATTTCAACTCTAGTTTCGTCCCCGTTTGCGGCCATGTCTTCATATTTCAATTCTCTATCATATCATATATAATTACTTTCATTTCCACTCCATCCTAAATGCTTCAAATTAGCTCCTTTAAGCTCTTTAAGCTCCGATCACCTATAAGCATAAAACCAAACAAAGTACTTATGTTCGATACATATAAACTAGTAAAACACACAATATAAAACACTTAAAGCACGCTCTTTCAACCACACATCACATCCGCACACTTATCCTTTTTCTTCCCGAAAAAGATTTACAATGGAATCAAAACCATAAACTATATTTGCAAAACACTTAGGTTATTTTAATTAACGATAGATAACACAAAAACCGTGATTGCCAGTATTGCTATCCACTTAAACTCAACCGTCGACAAATCAGACCCATAATCATGTTTAGCTTTTAAGTTCAAGTTAACATATAATCTAAGGATCCCACACCTAGAATCGCAAATCCAACTAATGTGTTTCATATATGTCAAAACAAATATGAAATCAAAAAGATTTTTCTACCACTATAACCCAAAAGCTTGCAAATGTTAAAACCTAACCTCACAGATGGATAAATAATTTGAGCATTTGCATATAATTGTATATTGAACCTCACCCATGGATGTTCACACCGTGGTTGCTAGCCTAGTGAGAAGCATATAAGTTGTTGGTTTCTATTTTTTTTATTTTTTAAGCATTCATTGACCCTCACCCAGAGGTCTATCCGCCAAGCTACCAACTTGAGGGAAAATACAGAGGTTGTTGGATCTTAATCATACCACTATTTTTCGATCCTTATCCATTGATGTCATCTCCAAGTCACTATCCCAGAGGGAGACACATTAAATTATTGGATCTTTCTCAATTATTTAGCTTTTAATGCTCATTTTGATGAATTCATTAAGTGTCACACTTTTGTGCCCATCAAGTGAGATCAAATCTTAAAAGTTACAAGGTTTTAACTTATAGTGGTGCTTATTCATTAACTTAGACATTTCAGTTTCTCCACTTTTCTAAGAGGGGAACTCACAAGACTTAATGATTTTAATTATATGTATATTAATACATTTTCAGAAATCTTTCATTATCGGTCGGGCCTATAAACACATCCCAAGTTAAGTGTGTTTTCGTCTTTTATTATCTCATATATATACTAGTTTTGAAAAAAAATTCTCAATTTTTCTATCATTTTCCATTGTTTTGCAAAAAGTTAAAAATTCGGGACATTTTTAACGTTTTTCACTTTCTCAAAAACTTTTTCCCTAATACTTTCCAGCATTCACACACTTAAACGTTACATTTCCGCCAATGTATATTTTCATTTGACAATAGAGTATGGTACACGAAACTTAAGTTATTTCAAAAATCAAAGCAAAGGAAGAAGCACATGCACCTGATTCAAATCTCCTATGTCAAATGGGTCCTGCTGATGAGTACTTTTGCAACCTTGACTCGCACTTCTTGAATTATGATATGACAATATCTACTTCACCGAATCTTGACAAAACTACCATGAGCTTCCCCACACTTAGGGCTTACTATGACCACAAAACAAAAACAAAAAGTAACACGCAAAAAGAAACCCAAAAATAAAAACAAAACAAAACAAAAAAGGTCGGGTTGCCTCCCGGTTAGCGCTAAGTTTTTGTTAAGGTCTTCAGCCGGACCGTTACCTCATTTTTCGATTATGGTGGTCTAATGAAGTGCTTACCTTCCTCCACCTCGTTCTTCTTACTTATCCAAGACAATGGTAGCTCTAATGCTTCCCATCTTGGCCCAAAACATGCCAACCTCCTCTGTTCATTCTCGAATCTTGGTGGCTTCTTTACCTTCTCTTTCTTTGGTGGTTTCTTCATTTTTGTTCCAACCTTTTCCTCATTGACCACTTCCATCACCGTCTTAATATTGTTTGTTGAATTTATTGTTGCTCCACTTTTTACATCTACTGCATTTAGCTCTTCCGTGCCTTTTTGGTGTCATCCTCACACGTATAAGGAAGACACTCATTAGTAGCACATGACCATGAATACTTAGTTTCAAACGAATAATCATAAAATTACGGTTACCGAAGGTCATGCAAACTGTTCCTTCTCGGCAATTAATATGAGCATTTGATGTCGCCAAAAACGGTCTCCCCAATATCACCCGGGGTTCTTCTTTCTTCTCAGCTGGTGCATAATCAAGAACAAGAAAGTCTTCAGGATAGTAAATATCACCAACCTTTACCGCAACACCAACCAACTTCCCCCATGGTCGTCTTCGAGTGAAATCAGCTAACACCAAGGTGGTGTCAACCTCTTGTAAAGGCCCGAAGTTAAATCGGTCATACACACTCCCCAGTAAAACACCAACACTTGCACCATAATCAACTAACTCCTTGGTGGTCTTGAACTTGCCAGTTTGAATGGGAATAAGTGGTGCCCCCGTTTCAAATTCTTCAGCTGTGTCATTCACCACCTCATCTTCAATGGTGATGGCACTGACATGTGTAATTTTGCCATTTTATGAACTGCAACCCTGATTGCTGGGGTTCTTCAAAGTGTCGCTCGGTGTTTGGATGGGTTTCTCTTGAGGCTTGCCATTTATTCTGCCAGTTGACTCACCTGTTTATCTCTTGCAGTATTTGCCTTCTTTTGAAGCTCCAACCTCTGATTCATTTGCTTCAATAACTCCATCACATCCTTAATTGACTCCTCTTTGTTACCAGAAGAATTCCCTTGCCCCTGTTGATAACTCTTTTGATGACCCTTAGTGTAACCTCTAGAATCTTTCTGATTGTACCCACTCTGACCACTGCTGGAACTATTCCCATATTGTTTCTGGCACGACTGATAACATGTTTTCTGAGAACTACCCTGAAAACTCGGGTTATGCTACGTGTTCGGGTTTCCATAACTGAAGTTTGGATGATTCTTGAGGCCTAGATGATAAGTATCTGAACTCATATTATTGTATTTCCTTTCACCCTACACATAATTGGCCTCTTCTTCCTCAGTTTCTGCATCTTGTGCAACCCCACAACTCGTAACCTCATGCCCTAACTCCCAACAACCTTCACACATTGGATATGTTTTTCCTGATTTCCCCGTTTCTTGTACACTTGCATCCAACAAACTATCCATTCTGTCACCTGAACCATGACTTTCAACTGCCTTTACTACCGCCCCTTTTGTCATCCTTTCCGACTGTGCTTGTCTCTTTGAATTATTTGCATGTCTCTCCAAATCCCCCGAATCCATATTTTCATAATTTGCAAGAAGATCCATTAGTGGTGGCTAGGAGATCATGAACATCATCATTTGAGAGACTGTCGTGGAATGCCTTTATCAACTCCCATAAAGCGATTCCACGATGCGGAATAGTCCTCAACAACAGTTTAAATCTTAGAAAGGTCTCATAAAAGGTTTCACCTGTGATTTGCTGAAATTTCGAATGGTGTTTCGAGCCTCGGTGGTTCTCTGTGGCGTATAATACTCGTCTAAGAATTGTTGCGCCAAATCCACCAAGTATAGATACTAGCTGATGGCAGAGATAATAACCACAGTTTTGCTGCATCTTTCGAACTGAAATGGAAAACTACCATCTTCACTTCCTTTGAGGTAAAACCTTGACTTGAGATAAGCGCATATATCGAGTTAAAATCATTCAAATGCAGGTATGGTTCTTCAGTAACCTTTCCATGAAATGAAGGTAACCCCGTCAAACTGCTCTGCTTCACCGTCACCGACAAGGTCCTTCCGTTTCTTACCGAAATAATGATCGATAGAGGATTCGTGGACACTTGTGGAATGAAGTGACTTTGAACTCCTTTGACTAGTGGTGGCACATGCGCTTTCGGTACTCCGTCATTAAACTTATGATACGTTGTGTAACATCCTAAATTTATAAATAATAATAATAAAGGATTATTATTAATATGATTATTTAAGGATGATTGTTTATGAATAATAATAATTGATGATGAGCTTAATGGACATGGACTTAGTTAAAAAAAGAAATATGGGTTTAGTGAAGCAATGAGCTTTAGGGTTCATGGGCCTAGAGTATATAAACCCTTAAACCTCATTCTCCATCTTTCACCTACACACTCTAAATCACACATGCTTCTCCCCTTGTTTGCTTACCCAAAAATCTAAATAAGGGAAATTGGAGCTCGTTTGGTGAATTAATAGAAAAAGAGCATGAAGATTTAGCAAGATCTAGCTGGTTGGATATTTAAACATAAAAACCGATTCATACATGTATGTTCCAACTATAAAGATTGAAAATTTATTCTTTGTTTGCAATGAAAATTGGTGGGTTCATGGATTGGTAGGTGAAATTTAATAAAGTAGCAAACTTTATCTCAAGTAAGTGGCATGAGCTACTGTTTGTGGAAACCTAGCCGCCACATATGAACTGTGTGTGTCGATTTGATAACCAGACACCATTCAACCTTGTTAATAGAAAAAGACAGTTTGATAATTTTATCAACAAGAAATATAGAGACCCATTCTTAGATTGAAGTGATCAGTTGTAAAGTAATAAAATATTCGAATATTTGTTTTGGATGAAATATGATCAGAGTTGACTTAATATCTCCATACTTAAACATTTTTCGTCCCTGAAAAAGTATTTTGCAATGGAATCAGAATTTGAAACTGATCGTTAAAACATCTAGGTTATCTTTTAAGCATAGATAAACGCAAAAACGGCGATTGCCGATATTGTTGTCCACTTAAACCCAGCCACCATCTTATCAAGCCCCCAATTTATTAAGAGTTTTAAGTTCAAAAACCACGGCTACACCTACCCCATCTCAGAAAAAGAGATCTAGAAAAACTAGAGTCAAAGCAGACTGGTTTGACAAATCACCATAAGCCAAGGACTCGTTGATGGTACTAAGTAGATGCACTCGGTGAAATTTGATGGATAAATATCATGTGGAGGCCGTACGAGCATACCCTAAATATTATTGGACTTTGTCCTATATATTCCCAAAAAAAATATTTATTGACTAAAAACCTTGAGCCCCAATAGTGTATCCTCAGAGTCACCATCCCCTTGGTAACACGTAAACTCTCAGTCCCGTCTAGTATGTGCACTTTGGAATCTTTTTCTATTTTTGAGAATGCTTCTTTGTCATTTTTCATTACATAACTTTCTCTCTTTCATTTCCTTTTTGGACCAATTCTTGGAAAATACAGTTATAACTTTCATACCATGTTTTTTTTTTCTTTTTTTTTATGTGCTCTTAGGCATCTTTATCCTAAAAATATATATAACTAACGACTAAGCTCGTATAAAGATGGACATGGCGGGAGCCACCACTCATTATTTACTTTCATAAAACAAAGTGGTGTGCTAATTTTAAGTGCATTTAATTCTCACCACCTTAAGGCAGTCAGATTACGGTAATACTTTCTATGCCTTATTGAATTTTCAGCTTCACTGTCACCCCTCAAGATGAGAACCCACAAGATTTATGATTTATTAAGTATACTAGTAAAAGTGCCCGCGCGTTGTGACGGGGGTGCGACGAGCATTTAATCGGGCTGGATTAGTGTCATGGGTCGTGTAAATGAATAAATGATTAATATAGTTGAATAGGAAACGAAAGTATTCTGATTAGAGTATGATTTAACGACTAAACTTTGAAAAAGGTATAAGTCTATGACGTTTTAAAATGAGTGAGTTGGATTGGGTGTAACAGCTGATGTTAGATTGAATTTGGTTGTGTATTATCAAGCAACCCATTCTTGGTTTTAGACAATCTATTATGTCCATCCAAATATTGTGATAGTATTTTGTATGGTGCGTATGAGTATGTGTCTAGCACGTTAATTTTATTTATTATTGCACCCCTACTTCAAATGTATATAATTTAGTGATTATGAAGTTAACGTTTAGATTATATATACATGATTTGTGTATATGGATACTTTCATAAATCTAAAAATAGCGAAAGAAGTAATTTTAATAAGACGTTATTCATGCATAACTGGAAAGAATAATTGTATACTACAAGTAATAATAACATTCTCAGTTGTGTCTATCTCTTCAGAAAATCCATCACTTGAGATAGCCATAAACGGTTGAGATGATGTATGTTATGGTTAAACCTAATAGTACAAGCTTCATTGGGGAATACCCATACTTTTGTTTATGCGTGACTTGCCATCTTCCACAAATCTACATTCCAAAACGTTAAACCATGAGTTACAAATATGTGGGGGTCTTTTGAATGACAGCCAGATGTCCATCCAAGGGTTTTGTTGGAATTTTTGGGAATGTTGTGTTAATGAATTTCCCTGTGTGAGTATCAAAAGCCAACAACAAAAAACGTCGCCCTGAACCTGTGGGGTTACAAACAAAATAAAGAACTTCGTTATTGAATTTTCTGCATTACCATTTATGGTCCTTCGTTCTTAGTTGATATTCATTTAGGGTTCCAACTATTTTCCAGACATGTGGTTCTAGTGTGTACTATGGTGATAAATTTTTAAGACATTGGTGTACCTCATCACCCGTTCCATATTCTTTTATAATTGTTTCTAGTTAACCTGTTGTTATAAACCTAAATTTAGACCACAAATAAGTTCACAAAACTCTCATTCGATCCCACCAGTAAAAAGTTTCTCTATTTCAAAATAAACTTCATCTCAGTTTGTATTGTATTTCATAATAGGTGGGTATTTTGGTTGTCAAGGAGCGGTGTTTTCATAATTAACTCCACCGTGAAACAAAGTAACCAATATGTGAAATAATAATAATAATAATAGCACAAGTATTATATTGAATTCGTAGTCGGTAGAAGTTAATGCCACACACCTGATAATTCATTTCTTGTTTATGATACACTCCTATACTAAAATTTATTAAAAATAAATATGAGAATTATGAAAGTAATTTGTAACAATTTTATTTATACATGTCCTGCATATAAGAATGCAGGCACTTTTGCAGAAGTACCATTGGTGCTCACTTCAATTCAGGCAAATGACCATAATATCCTGTTGCATGGTTATGCTTCATAGCTCCCCTTCGATTTAAGCTAACCGAAACACTTCATCCAATCAAACACCCAGCCGACACATTATTCAATTTGCAGAAATTTTGGTCATAAAAGGGAAATAAACAAACCAGAAAGAAACATGTTAGTGATATCTAAGAGATGGAGGTATGTAGTTTCAGCTCAACATATTCATATTTCAAATATCTAATTATTATTTTGGTGCAGATGATCATCTAATTACCAAAGATGTGTTATTTTTTTTGGTTCAGTTTTGTTTTCTGTATTTTTATCTACAATTTTATAAAAGGAATGTAAAATTTAAGAAAACTTACCAAACCAAATGGACTAAGTAGTCGGCACAACAATTTCTCTGTAGCTTCAAACTTCAAAGGAAATAGTGATAATCGATTATAAGTCAATATTGCACACTAAAGATGTTAACTATACTATATACCATCGATGTTATTAGATGTCAATTTTCGACATCTCAATTAACCCTAATAAACAAAAACAAACCTCAAAGGATTTAGCTAGACTAATCATACCACATAAATAGTAAGAGAAGAATTAAAAAAAGGATTACGATTTAGTTACCTAGTGTGTTATTCGCAAAAGCACAATAGCCTCGGGCCCATGGATGTTATTAGATGTCAACACTCCACATTTCAATTAACCAAAGTACAAAAACAAACCTAAAAAGATCAATTAAAGTGGATTTATCTTGATCAATAACGTATATGTTTAAAGCAATAACCGGAAAAAAAGGAGAGCACACGCTTCACAGCGGGTGTGAGATATGACCACACTATTGTTGGTTATAATAATTTAAAGTGCTACAGTTCTCATCAATGTTGCATTATTAAGTAGTTGTCAAGTTGATATATAATATGTTGGATTCAAATTTGTTGTGTATATGCCCGCCAACCCATTCACGGTTTTAAACATATTATTCTGACCCTCGTAAATAGCCGTAGTAGTTTGTATGGCACGCATGAGTGTATGTTTAGTACGTTAATTCATCCATTTTTAGCCCCTATGTCAATTGTATATGATTCAGTCGGTATGAAGTTGACGGCTTCATTACATATGTACACAAATTGTGTATATGAAAAGAGATATACGAATGACGAAAAAAACGTAATTTGACTAAGACGCTAATAAGCTTAAACGCAAAAAAAAATGTAAAATATGATTAATAATAATATCTTATCATAAAGACGTGTATTGCATTGTATAATATTTTTTAAAATAAACAGAAAACACAAAAAATGTACAAGTTTTTGCACACACATGCAACAAATTTCAAAAAGTTTTCTTCCAAGCTTACGAACAGGATCAATCAGATGCAAACTGTAGTGTTTGGAAAAAAATCATATAAACTTTGATTACACTTCTCAAAAACATGGTGACGATGACATGGCATCATTCGTATTGCTAAATTAATAATATGATTATATCATAAACAACCAAAGTCCGTAATCACTTACAATACATGTTTATGAAGGGATAACATGATTCAAAGGTATCTAAATTCTACCAATCTCAGGGTTGCCAACATATTTATGAAAAGCTTACCAAGACCCCTCTTTGAATATTTTTGAATCATGCTCCGTGTGCGTCCCCACCTGCAGCTGTTAGATTGAAGGGGGAGGGGGGGGGGTTAATAATATAACGAAGTCAGTGTAATCAAATGTTTGTATATATGGTAGTCATAGCCCGGTAAATATCGTTTATTGTATAGGAGAAATTACCTTCTATATTTTTGCATTGCTCTCTTTGTATATATTCTTGTAGTTTTTTTCAATACGATCGTCTTTTGATATTATCAATTCTCTTTCTTAAATATTATACAATTGGTATTATTTACCCTTTAAAAGATTGCTCGACACACTAATAATAACACTAAGACTCTAACTCTCTAAGAGCAAGTGCAGTCAACACTACAATAAGCACAACAATAGATGCGCTACATACAACGTCAGTTGAATATGCAGTCGCCTTTCCAAAATCCACTCTTAAGTACAGCTGCATCATTATGCTTAGTTGCTTGCATAAGTTCCACAATTTCATATTATATGTTTTGAAGCAAAACAACAAATGTATAGCAAGCAAACAATTTTATAACCAACTCGCTGAAAGTAGGCCAATCACTTTTATCCGAAACTCGGAGCCTGAAACCTGACCTAATAAAACTCGAACCTCGGAACCCGAAAAACACCAACATGAACCCATATTATACTAATTTGGGTCGATTCCTGGGTATAAGTTATGGGGTTCGGGTCAACCCAAATAAACATTTTGTTTAAAACATGATATTTTCTATTGATCTAGTGTGTAATGTATTAATAGGCTATATCAATTAAATTGGGCAATTAACATGAAAATGGTAATACTGAGTTAATTACCATTTTTTCTTGTTGCCGTCTCTTATTATGAGAAAGCCCCAATCCAATGGTTTATAGTCTATATATGCCTACCGTTTGCCCACAATTGAATTTGTTCTATCTAACGGTTTGTATACTTTATATGGATAGTTTGCCCATGATTGTAGCATATAGCTTTTTAATTTTTAATTTTTTTCTAAGATACTCGAAACCCGAAAAACTTTAACCAAAAAAACCTAACCCAAGTAAACTGTAGTTTTGGGTCGAGTTTTTGTTATAGATTTAAAACATTGAAACCCGAATAAACCAACCCGGGCTAAAAGTGCATAAGATAATTTGTAAATTAATTAATACAAAATCACTAAGATTGCAGGCCTTTCATCAACCCGGCAAGAAGTGTGATCTAGAAAATGAAGGATTAATGTTGCCTTCATGAATCATGATCTTAGCAACAACAACCATGTCACATGCATGCACTACAAATACATTATCCATTATTGTTAGATTAATAAACAATTTGGGTAACACAAAAATGATAAATAAAGTCTAATTTATTAGAATAAAATAAATCAGACCTCAAGTCTCATCTATTTCAAGCCCCTATTTGCATTGATAAGAAGGTAATCATTCATCTTGTTCTGCAATGTATAACCTTAATGCCCATTACTCAATTTCAAAATTTCAAAAGTTGAGGGTATACAAATGCATATCAAACCAATAATAAAAAACATGTACTAATTGTATTTTTATACCGAATGTTAATTCATGATCGAGTCGTGCTAGTGAATCACCTCGCTAGGGGACTTAACAGACTTGAGTTGAACACAATCACCTCTTAAGGCATTGAACGGATATCATGATCAAGTTAACCACAAATGGTTTCCTTTATATTGATACCAAAAATAGAAGTATTTTAGATTTTAAATTGACCAAAACTAATTACATAACCATGATGAACCATCTTTCATTGCCTCAAATAGAGCAGACATAAATCTTTATAATTTCTGATCACAAGAAATGAAAGAATTTGCATTCTGCAAAAAGTCTACAATGTATATCAACTGATGAAATATATACACAGTCTAAGTTATAAGAAATAAACTTGCTAAAATTAAATAGCACTTAATTATCATTACATATCCTCAAGCTTATGAGATAAGACATATACAACTACTCGCAGAAACCAAAATCCAATTAAAAGAAGGATATAGATAATTTGTCTAAAAATAATTTGCTTCTTTTACATCCAAGCAAAGCAAGACCCCACTATCATATGTTGTCTTCATGTTGCTACACTTGCACATACTGAAGTGTAACCTTCCGCAATTGAAATCAAAATCTCACCAGAAAATGCATCAGCAGAAGTGGGTTATGTGACATTCATCATTACAAGATACTCCCAAACACCCTAGTTCAGATCCATTCTTGGTACATGATTATGAACATATGGATCATTATAAGGTATACTTCCATGCGAAGCAGACAAGCCGTATTTGTATGAACTCGTGTTCACTGACTAATATGTGCACTCTTGGATACAAATAAACCATAATAATAAGCATTATTGTCAAATAAGTACACAAGTTTTGCAATAAGACATGTAATGAATAATGAAACAACCTGACCATACATGTTAACAACATATTCAGCAGCTATAAATAATTTTTTTATTAAAAAAAATGCATGCTTTTTGATTTATAATAATGATTTTGTTATCCCCCGTTAATTTAAGTCAACATATGGCTTCTAGAAATTACAAATGTAAATGAAAATACTGTTTACAATAAATAACAGCATGGAAAAATATATTTAAAATAAGATTACTTTTTTTCTACAAATATAATAATAGTCTTCTTAAAGTACAAATTGATTTAAAAAAGGAACCCGATTTTATTGAAATTATGAATTTAGATTAAAATTAGTATAAACGGTATTCTCCTTGTGAATATTTTTCATTAAGTAAAATACAATACTTCACAAAAAAAAAGATAGTTAATTACAATACCAAATAATCATTTTTATTATTTGGTACTTTTCAATGTTTTTATGCTTATTTTATAATAATATTTTATAAAGCTATCATTTTTGAAAATTTATTTCTCTATTGCAACGCTTTATATTCACTATGAAGCTTGGTCTTATAGTTTTCTAATTCAAATGTAAGATTATTTCTATTACTATTCTCTATCTTCAAACAATAAGAAATTTTTACTAATAGCAAACCGAATACAAACCGATACGTTATTCAATTTTCAGACATCTTCTACATCAACATCATGAATAACAGTATTAAAATAACAACAAACATATTAAAATAATCACATACTTTTTTTTTCTCTTGGCAAAATTTTCTTCATCCCATCTAATCTCCCTTTTATAAACGAATATCTAACAAAAAGTGTTGATCAAAGTTACAACTAATTAAAGGATTACAAGGAAATGAAATAAAACACTAAATGGGGTTGAGGATTCTTGTTCAACATGGGTCACTTAAATTAGATTTCGGTTCTCCCAAGAGAATCCGCCTGTTTCCTGTGTACAACAACCAAAACAGTTTGTTTGTCGAGGAGGACCGAACACCCGAATTGGAACTTGAAACTTCAAATAAAGAATTAGAAACAGAAGCATGACAAGCTTCACAAGTGTTTGTATTTTGTTGTAAGTTGATGATCTTGGACGCATCCTTCCAAACAAGACTTCTATTGTTTATATAGTGGATGAGAGGCTTTTGAGTTGGATACAAGAATTAAGAACGAAATAAATAGTTATTAAACGTCTTTAGTGTCATTATTAGTTTAATCAATTCTAATCACAACTCCCGACCTTTCATATGCTGCATTTAGTGAAGATGCTACATTTAGTGAGCAAACTCAACAATCACAAAACTTCTTAATTGAATGAATTATTATTATATTAATAACTAATAATAATATATAATATAGATAAAGGAGATATAAGCCACAAAGGATACAACAGTAAATAGACAAACATGACGTTTTATAAGCTTGTACAATAAGTTTGAAGAACGAAACAATGTAATGGCAAATTACTTTTTCTGCCATATTATGAAATGACGTTTCTTCCCTCATGCTCTAATTGTGAATTTACCCTTTCGTCCATTATTGAAGCTGAAATCATGTTTGGAACCAATATTGGTCATGGTAAGTTGTTTTGTTTAATTTAT
Organism: Bidens hawaiensis; assembly: GCF_021521415.1. Taxonomy (NCBI): domain Eukaryota; kingdom Viridiplantae; phylum Streptophyta; class Magnoliopsida; order Asterales; family Asteraceae; genus Bidens; species Bidens hawaiensis. The sequence continues at coordinate 334,058 of NW_027504889.1, forward strand.
TCGACTTTATAATACATCTTGGCCCATTTAAAATCACAATTTATTTATCCAACCCGTGTATCATACGGGTTTCTAACCTAGTATAGATTAAACAAATTTCCAACATTTTTGTTTTTCTTTCTATTTTTGTCGGAGTTTTCAAACGAGTATTACAAGGCCGGTTGATCGAGTTTCCTAAATAACACGGACACAAAGGATATAGCTGTTTGTCGTTATACATACACAACATTAATGTGTATCTTATTTCTTCTACATGCTTTTAAAAGAAATTTAGAAAATCATAAGAACCTTCGACTTTGACGCTTAACTGTAAAAAGAAAACACTTTATTATTATAGTTTATATACACACTTGTATGGTTTTTCACACATTAACGATTTAAAGCGTTTAATACAACTTGATAAAGCTTTGTATTTTATGAAATTACTTGTGTATCCTTTAAGGTATGTGATGCAATGAATTAAAGGAGGGTTAGTGGTTATTAAATGTTGATTTGTCCAGAAAAACCCAACCCACCGACTAAAATTAATGTAACAATCTTCAATTGGTCCCATTAGTTCCCACCCTTGAATTGCCATCAACCCAATTATACACCTCTTTATTATATGTTAATATTAATAACAATATTTTATTAATTTCACTGATTATTTTATTGATGTAGGATTCACAGCCAGTTTCTCCACCTGCGAAAACTAAGGAGGAGATCCTAGTTTTCTTTAAGCTTTAAAAAAGGAGCTTTGGTAATTCTCTCTCTCTAGTGTACACACACATGTATATATGACACTTATATATGTAAAACTATTTGATTTCTAATTTTTGTTACATTACTCAGTTTCACATAAAACATTATTATCACTTTCATCAACCATATACATCAAATACAAGTTTGATTTAAAGTAGCACAAACATTAAACATTCTAATTTCTACACAGCATTCCCTGAAATGAGAACCAACAACGATTAGTCCACCCTTCTAAATCCAAAGCCGAGCCTTGCTTTACGTTAGTTGTCGTTGTCGTTGTCGTTTTGAATAGTGTATAGAGAGCATAATAAGTAGAGAAAAGAGAGTTTGTTCTTCATTGGTATGTATGCATGTATACACAAGAAGCCACTATATATAGGCTAACAAAGTTAATAGACAAATAATGACACATGAGAGTTAAGAATGTGCATAGTCACCATAATAATAATAATAATAATAACATATTTAAACCATAACGTTTTGTTTTCTAAAGGATTGAAAAGTAATGTCACAAAACGTGAAGCTTCTTGATGTTGTACCAAAAGCTTTAACAATTGATGTATACGTTGACAAATTACTTTTCTTGCCCTATTATGAAATGTCGAGTTTACCCTTGTCATGCAATTATGAAATTACTTTTGAGCCAATCACTCCTCTTTTATATATAATATAGAATAATAATAATAACATATTTAAACCATATCCTTTTGTTTTCTAAAGGATTGAAAAGTAATGTCACAAAACGTGAAGCTTCATGATGTTGTACCAAAAGCTTTAACAATTGATGTATACGTTGACAAATTACTTTTCTTGCCTTATTATGAAATGTCGAGTTTACCCTGTCATGCAATTATGAAATTACTTTTGAGCCCATCACTCCTCTTTTATGTATAATATAGATTAATAATATTCAAGGGAAACTTTTCAAAGCTAGTTGGGCCTACCGACACATCATAAGCTTAGTGCGTTATCTTTTATTTAATCTCATATATAATAGTAATTTTAAAAACCAATCTCAAACTTTTCTATCCTTTTCCATTAATTGCAAAAATTTTCGTTAAAATTTCGGGACATTTTTCAGATTTTTTTTTAATTTTTTTAAAATTTTTGATTTTTTTTTAATATAAAAACGTCAGTTTCCTATCCCCACACTTAAATGTCACATTGTCCTCAATGAGACAGATAAAAGACAAAAAAAAAATAAAAAAAAATAAATCAAGATTGAAATATAAGTAAAGTGGAACAAACTCCCTTGGTAAATATGACGATATTGTCTCATGAGTCGTGTTCCGTGTCCTCCAATTCGAACGAAAGCCTCATACTCCAATGCTCTCTTCCAAGCTGTCACTTACGAACGAAAGCGACAATAAATAAGCAAATAGCCTCCCCACACTTGAATCAAACCATGTATCATCAATCATCCAATAACATCCACAACAACCTGAAATCAAACCAAGAAACAGCCAGCACAAGACAGCAAGAAACCCCAAAAACAAAAATAAAAGTAAAACAAAAGCATACTACCGGGTTGCCTCTCGGGAAGCACTAAGTTTACAGAAGAGTCTTCAGCCGGACTCGCTCATGAAATCTCATTCAGGAGGCTTTTCTTTTATCCAACCCCGGTCTAACCCGTTTAATTCCATTCGTCCAACATATTTAAACAAATAGCACATAGTGAAACTAAAAAGAATTTTAAAACTTTCAAACGGGTCGGACCACCAATACTTAAACTTACCCGGACCAAACCTAGTACGTGACATATAATGAGGAAAACGGTAATTCTTGCATTTTAGTGTTGTCCTATAACTCTTAATGTACCATTTTTGAACCCTCAAAACGTATTGATCTAAGCATTTTCGCGCCCTTTTCGGTGGCTTTGTCGATTTCGGTGGCGATCCACTATCTAGTTCATTCACAGACCTGCTAACCTTTATAGGATGTAACGACTCAACTAACACTAATGACTTCTCATCCTCTGTTACCACTTCCTCTTTTTTTTCGTTTGGTGCACACTTGATCTCCATTGCTGGCTCACCCATAATTAGTGTTTCTAAATATATAAGAACGCCAACGAGGTCAAATTCTTCATTTTCTTCAAAAACTGGTAAACCCACCAATTCATCACCAAACTCATCCTCCCAAGATGGTGCATGCTCCTCCTCTTTGTCATCTTCCATTTGGTCAAGTGGCTCCACAACGACATCTATGCTCGGATTCGTGTAATCAGGTAGCTCCAACTCCTTCTCTTCTATCACGCCCTCATAATCATCACTCCAGAAGTCATCATCCATTTCATAGATGGCTTTCTGCTCCTTGTAAGAAAAACTTTCAATTTGATAACTAGCACTTATCACGTCTAACCTAGTTTCGAGTTCTTCTATCTTACGAAGTCTTTCTAATTCTATCAACTTATCATGGCTTCTATTGCCTTAATCTT